>NC_069504.1:230549562-230920812 GCF_027579735.1 Bombina bombina | reverse complement strand
AGGTAAGTTCTTACATAAATTATGTTTTCTTTCATGTAATTAACAAGAGTCCATGAGCTAGTGACGTATGGGATAATGACTACCCAAGATGTGGATCTTTCCACACAAGAGTCACTAGAGAGGGAGGGATAAAATAAAGACAGCCAATTCCTGCTGAAAATAATCCACACCCAAAATAAAGTTTAACAAAAAACATAAGCAGAAGATTCAAACTGAAACCGCTGCCTGAAGAACTTTTCTACCAAAAACTGCTTCAGAAGAAGAAAATACATCAAAATGGTAGAATTTAGTAAAAGTATGCAAAGAAGACCAAGTTGCTGCTTTGCAGATCTGGTCAACCGAAGCTTCATTCCTAAACGCCCAGGAAGTAGATACTGACCTAGTAGAATGAGCTGTAATTCTTTGAGGCGGAGTTTTACCCGACTCAACATAGGCAAGATGAATTAAAGATTTCAACCAAGATGCCAAAGAAATGGCAGAAGCTTTCTGGCCTTTCCTAGAACCGGAAAAGATAACAAATAGACTAGAAGTCTTACGGAAAGATTTCGTAGCTTCAACATAATATTTCAAAGCTCTAACAACATCCAAAGAATGCAATGATTTCTCCTTAGAATTCTTAGGATTAGGACATAATGAAGGAACCACAATTTCTCTACTAATGTTGTTGGAGTTCACAACTTTAGGTAAAAATTCAAAAGAAGTTCGCAACACCGCCTTATCCTGATGAAAAATCAGAAAAGGAGACTCACACGAAAGAGCAGATAATTCAGAAACTCTTCTAGCAGAAGAGATGGCCAAAAGGAACAAAACTTTCCAAGAAAGTAATTTAATGTCCAATGAATGCATAGGTTCAAACGGAGGAGCTTGAAGAGCTCCCAGAACCAAATTCAAACTCCAAGGAGGAGAAATTGACTTAATGACAGGTTTTATACGAACCAAAGCTTGTACAAAACAATGAATATCAGGAAGAATAGCAATCTTTCTGTGAAAAAGAACAGAAAGAGCAGAGATTTGTCCTTTCAAAGAACTTGCGGACAAACCCTTATCCAAACCATCCTGAAGAAATTGTAAAATTCTCGGTATTCTAAAAGAATGCCAAGAAAAATGATGAGAAAGACACCATGAAATATAAGTCTTCCAGACTCTATAATATATCTCTCGAGATACAGATTTACGAGCCTGTAACATAGTATTAATCACGGAGTCAGAGAAACCTCTATGACCAAGAATCAAGCGTTCAATCTCCATACCTTTAAATTTAAGGATTTCAGATCCGGATGGAAAAAAGGACCTTGTGACAGAAGGTCTGGTCTTAACGGAAGAGTCCATGGCTGGCAAGATGCCATCCGGACAAGATCCGCATACCAAAACCTGTGAGGCCATGCCGGAGCTATTAGCAGAACAAACGAGCATTCCCTCAGAATCTTGGAGATTACTCTTGGAAGAAGAACTAGAGGCGGAAAGATATAGGCAGGATGATACTTCCAAGGAAGTGATAATGCATCCACTGCCTCCGCCTGAGGATCCCGGGATCTGGACAGATACCTGGGAAGTTTCTTGTTTAGATGAGAGGCCATCAGATCTATCTCTGGGAGCCCCCACAATTGAACAATCTGAAGAAATACCTCTGGGTGAAGAGACCATTCGCCCGGATGCAACGTTTGGCGACTGAGATAATCCGCTTCCCAATTGTCTACACCTGGGATATGAACCGCAGAGATTAGACAGGAGCTGGATTCCGCCCAAACCAAAATTCGAGATACTTCTTTCATAGCCAGAGGACTGTGAGTCCCTCCTTGATGATTGATGTATGCCACAGTTGTGACATTGTCTGTCTGAAAACAAATGAACGATTCTCTCTTCAGAAGAGGCCAAAACTGAAGAGCTCTGAAAATTGCACGGAGTTCCAAAATATTGATCGGTAATCTCACCTCCTGAGATTCCCAAACTCCTTGTGCCGTCAGAGATCCCCACACAGCTCCCCAACCTGTGAGACTTGCATCTGTTGAAATTACAGTCCAGGTCGGAAGAACAAAAGAAGCCCCCTGAATTAAACGATGGTGATTTGTCCACCACGTTAGAGAGTGTCGAACAATCGGTTTTAAAGATATTAATTGAGATATCTTCGTGTAATCCCTGCACCATTGGTTCAGCATACAGAGC
This sequence comes from Bombina bombina, assembly GCF_027579735.1. Lineage (NCBI taxonomy): Eukaryota > Metazoa > Chordata > Amphibia > Anura > Bombinatoridae > Bombina > Bombina bombina. Next base: position 230,918,649 of record NC_069504.1, on the reverse strand, counting down.
TGAAGAGGTCGCATGTGAAAACGAGCAAAGGGGATCGCGTCCGATGCAGCAGTCATAAGACCTAGAATTTCCATGCATAAGGCTACCGAAGGGAATGATTGTGACTGAAGGTTTCGACAAGCTGTAATCAATTTTAGACGTCTCTTGTCTGTTAAAGACAGAGTCATGGACACTGAATCTATCTGGAAACCCAGAAAGGTTACCCTTGTTTGAGGAATCAAAGAACTTTTTGGTAAATTGATCCTCCAACCATGATCTTGAAGAAACAACACAAGTCGATTCGTATGAGACTCTGCTAAATGTAAAGACGGAGCAAGTACCAAGATATCGTCCAAATAAGGAAATACCACAATACCCTGTTCTCTGATTACAGACAGAAGGGCACCGAGAATCTTTGTGAAAATTCTTGGAGCTGTAGCAAGGCCAAACGGTAGAGCCACAAATTGGTAATGCTTGTCTAGAAAAGAGAATCTCAGGAACTGATAATGATCTGGATGAATCGGAATATGCAGATATGCATCCTGTAAATCTATTGTGGACATATAATTCCCTTGCTGAACAAAAGGCAATATAGTCCTTACAGTTACCATCTTGAACGTTGGTATCCTTACATAACGATTCAATAATTTTAGATCCAGAACTGGTCTGAAGGAATTCTCCTTCTTTGGTACAATGAAGAGATTTGAATAAAACCCCATCCCCTGTTCCGGAACTGGAACTGGCATAATTACTCCAGCCAACTCTAGATCTGAAACACAATTCAGAAATGCTTGAGCTTTCACTGGATTTACTGGGACATGGGAAAGAAAAAATCTCTTTGCAGGAGGTCTCATCTTGAAACCAATTCTGTACCCTTCTGAAACAATGTTCTGAATCCAAAGATTGTGAACAGATTTGATCCAAATTTCTTTGAAAAAACGTAACCTGCCCCCTACCAGCTGAACTGGAATGAGGGCCGTACCTTCATGTGAACTTAGAAGCAGGCTTTGCCTTTCTAGCAGGCTTGGATTTATTCCAGACTGGAGATGGTTTCCAAACTGAAACTGCTCCTGAGGACGAAGGATCAGGCTATTGTTCTTTGTTGAAACGAAAGGAACGAAAACGATTGTTAGCCCTGTTTTTACCTTTAGATTTTTTATCCTGTGGTAAAAAAGTTCCTTTCCCACCAGTAACAGTTGAAATAATAGAATCCAACTGAGAACCAAATAATTTGTTTCCCTGGAAAGAAATGGAAAGTAGAGTTGATTTAGAAGCCATATCAGCATTCCAAGTCTTAAGCCATAAAGCTCTTCTGGCTAAGATAGCCAGAGACATAAATCTAACATCAACTCTAATAATATCAAAAATGGCATCACAGATGAAATTATTAGCATGCTGGAGAAGAATAATAATATCATGAGAATCACGATTTGTTACTTGTTGCGCTAGAGTTTCCAACCAAAAAGTTGAAGCTGCAGCAACATCAGCCAATGATATAGCAGGTCTAAGAAGATTACCTGAACATAGATAAGCTTTTCTTAGAAAAGATTCAATTTTTCTATCTAAAGGATCCTTAAACGAGGTACCATCTGACGTAGGAATGGTAGTACGTTTAGCAAGGGTAGAAATAGCCCCATCAACTTTAGGGATTTTGTCCCAAAATTCTAACCTGTCAGGCGGAACAGGATATAATTGCTTAAAACGTTTAGAAGGAGTAAATGAATTACCCAATTTATCCCATTCCTTAGCAATTACTGCAGAAATAGCATTAGGAACAGGAAAGACTTCTGGAATAACCGCAGGAGCTTTAAAAACCTTATCCAAACGTATAGAATTAGTATCAAGAGGACTAGAATCCTCTATTTCTAAAGCAATTAGTACTTCTTTAAGTAAAGAGCGAATAAATTCCATCTTAAATAAATATGAAGATTTATCAGCATCAATCTCTGAGACAGAATCCTCTGAACTAGAAGAGTCCAAAGAATCAGAATGATGGTGTTCATTTAAAAATTCATCTGTAGAGAGAGAAGATTTAAAAGACTTTTTACGTTTACTAGAAGGAGAAATAACAGACAAAGCCTTCTTTATGGATTCAGAAACAAAATCTCTTATGTTATCAGGAACATTCTGCACCTTAGATGTTGAGGGAACTGCAACAGGCAATGGTACATCACTAAAGGAAATATTATCTGCTTTAACAAGTTTGTCATGACAATTAATACAAACAACAGCTGGAGAAATAGCTACCAAAAGTTTACAGCAGATACACTTAGCTTTGGTAGATCCAGCAGGCAGTGGTTTTCCTGTAGTATCTTCTGGCTCAGATGCAACGTGAGACATCTTGCAATATGTAAGAGAAAAAACAACATATAAAGCAAAATAAATCAAATTCCTTATAAGACAGTTTCAGGAATGGGAAAAAAATGCCAAACATCAAGCTTCTAGCAACCAGAAGCAAATAAAAATGAGACTGAAATAATGTGGAGACAAAAGCGACGCCCATATTTTTTGGCGCCAAATAAGACGCCCACATTATTTGGCGCCTAAATGCTTTTGGCGCCAAAAATGACGCCACATCCGGAACGCCGACATTTTTGGCGCAAAATAACGTCAAAAAATGACGCAACTTCCGGCGACACGTATGACGCCGGAAACGGAAATGAATTTTTGCGCCAAAAAAATCCGCGCCAAAAATGACGCAATAAAATGAAGCATTTTCAGCCCCCGCGAGCCTAACAGCCCACAGGGAAAAAAGTCAAATTTTTGAGGTAAGACAAAATATGATAATTTAAAGCATAATCCCAAATATGAAACTGACTGTCTGGAAATAAGGAAAGTTGAACATTCTGAGTCAAGGCAAATAAATGTTTGAATACATATATTTAGAACTTTATAAATAAAGTGCCCAACCATAGCTTAGAGTGTCACAGAAAATAAGACTTACTTACCCCAGGACACTCATCTACATGTTTGTAGAAAGCCAAACCAGTACTGAAACGAGAATCAGTAGAGGAAATGGTAAATATAAGAGTATATCGTCGATCTGAAAAGGGAGGTAAGAGATGAATCTCTACGACCGATAACAGAGAACCTTATGAAATAGACCCCGTAGAAGGAGATCACTGCATTCAATAGGCAATACTCTCCTCACATCCCTCTGACATTCACTGCACGCTGAGAGGAAAACCGGGCTCCAACTTGCTGCGGAGCGCATATCAACGTAGAATCTAGCACAAACTTACTTCACCACCTCCCTTGGAGGCAAAGTTTGTAAAAACTGATTTGTGGGTGTGGTGAGGGGTGTATTTATAGGCATTTTAAGGTTTGGGAAACTTTGCCCCTCCTGGTAGGAATGTATATCCCATACGTCACTAGCTCATGGACTCTTGTTAATTACATGAAAGAAATTTAATTTTGTAAACAGATAATGGAGTGGTGAGTTTTTATTGGCCAACAGCAAAATCTGCTTTAAAACACACCATACCGCTAATAAAGTTTATACTGTAGTTTCATATGCATATTAATTTCAATACAAAAAAAAAGTGAGGATTAAATAAAATAAATTCCTAAATTGATCCTGGTATACATCTGAAGCACAAAATGCAAGGTTTTTAGTAATGCACATTGTGCTATGTTGCTATAGAAACTTGGTCACTCAAAATAAAAATAATTGTTACAAATTTCAAAAGTATTCCAGAGGTGTCTCACAGCAAAATGGATGGTTTGTAACCTCTGAACTAAAACTATGATAAAGTCAACAGGATAGCAAACTTTCAGTATTATGTCTACTTTTGTACTTAATTGATATTGTATTTACTTTATCGTATAATGTAGAGCTTCCTTACTGCATTCTCTTACATTCAAGCAGTCAAAAAGGCATGTAAATCAGAAAATCAATATGGTTTTATGAGAAACTGATGTCCAAATAATCTAAACTCATTTCTACATGGAAGTAATACCCTAGAAAAGGGCAATCAAGTTCATGTGGTCTCAGAATGCTGCAAAACATTTTGATATTGCATCACAAGGAACTATTGTACAAAATTAAAAGGGCTTGGAAACAAATTGGGGAACAAAAAGTTGTAGCAAGCGGATCACACTAATTGAACATACAGTACACAGATATGGCTTTTGAGACTAATGATCAAAATCCTTACCCATGGCCAAGATAAGAGTAGAAAATAATGTTTTCCCATTTTTATAGATACTACATTATGTAAAATAATCCACAATCCATGCAGAACAGGATGGATTTACCCTCCTGACGGATTTGTAAAACTGAAAGAATGGTCTGAAAATGGCACATGAGATTTAAAGGGACAGTGTAGTCAAATGCAAATATAAGCTATTTAAATAAAGCTTTAGGTGTAGATAAAGTTTGCAATATACAAGCATTAGCTATTTTGATTCTTAAAGGGACATTCTTGTAAAAAATAAACTTGATAAATCATGATTCGGATAGGGTATGTAATTTTAAACAACTTTCCAATTTACTTTTATCATCAATGTTGCTTTGTTTTCTTGGTATTCTTAGTTAAAAGCTAAACCTAGGTAGTTAATATGCTAATGTCTTAACCCTTGAAGGCCGCTCTTATCTGAATGCCTTTTGACATGATTTTCCCAACTAGAAGGCGTAAGTTCATATGTACCATTTAGATAACATAGTGCTCATGTACGTGGAGTTACCTAGGAGTCAGCACTGATTGGCTAAAATGCAAGTGTCAAAATAACTAAAATAAGGAGGCAGTCTGCAGAGGCTTAGATACAAGGTAATCACAGAGGTAAAAATTATATTAAAGGGACAGTATACACCAATTTTCATGTAACTGCATATAATAGACACTACTATAAAGAATAAGATGCACAGATACTGATCTAAAAATCCAGTATAAAACCGTTTAAAAACTTACTTAGAAGCTCCCAGTTTAGCTCTGTTAAAAAGGTAGCTGGAACACCCACTGCAAGTGGGAAATATCAGACACTACCCCCTCCCTTTGCATATGAAAAGACCCTTTACACAAACAGCAGCACACTGGAGTAGGTATACATCAGTATTCTAAAACTTTGGGGCTTGGTTAGGAGTCTGAAAATCAGAGCAATGTTATTTAAAAATAAGCAAAACTATACATTTTTGTTTTAAAAAACCCCCAACTGTTTGGGCTATATAAATGGATCATCTACAAAACATTTATGCAAAGAAAAAATCTAGTGTATAATGTCCCTTTAATATAACTGTTGGTTATGCAAAACTGAAGAATGGGTAATAAATTATGCTTACCTGATAATTTAATTTCCATCGTTACGAGGAGAGTCCACGGCTTCATTCATTACTTGTTAGAAATACAGAACCTGGCCATCAGGAGGAGGTAGACACCCCAGCCAAAGGCTAAAATACCTCCCCCACTCCCCTTATCCCCCAGTCATTCTGCCGAGGTAACAAGGAACAGTAGGAGAAATATCAGGGTATAAAAGGTGCCAGAAGAAACAAAAGAAATTTAGGTCCGCCCAACGGAGTACCGTGCGGGAGCCCTGGACTCCCCTTGTAACTATGGAAATGAAATCCGGTAAGCATAATTTATGTTTTCCATCTAATACGAGAAGAGTCCATGGCTTCATTCATTACTTGTGGGAAATACCCAAGCTCTAGAGGACACTGAATGAAAATTTGGAGGGTAAAAAGGAGGCGGACCCTATTCAGAGGGCACCACATCCTGCAAAACCTTTCTCCCAAAAGCTGCTTCAGCCGAAGCAAAAACATCAAATTTGTAAAACTTTGTAAAACAAAATTTATGCTTACCTGATAAATGTATTTCTCTTGTGGTGTATCCAGTCCACGGGTTCATCCATTACTTGTGGGATATTCTCCTTCCCAACAGGAAGCTGCAAGAGGACACACACAGCAGAGCTGTCTATATAGCTCCTCCCCTAACTGCCACCCCCAGTCATTCGACCGAAGACAAGCAAGAAAAAGGAGAAACTATAGGGTGCAGTGGTGACTGTAGTTTAAAAATAAAAAACACCTGCCTTAAAATGACAGGGCGGGCCGTGGACTGGATACACCACAAGAGAAATCAGGTAAGCATAAATTTTGTTTTCTCTTGTAAAGGTGTATCCAGTCCACGGGTTCATCCATTACTTGTGGGATACCAATACCAAAGCTTTAGGACACGGATGAAGGGAGGGACAAGGCAGGAACTTAAACGGAAGGCACCACTGCCTGTAAGACCTTTCTCCCAAAAATAGCCTCCGAAGAAGCAAAAGTATCAAATTTATAGAATTTAGAAAAGGTATCAAGCCGCCTTACAAATCTGTTCAACAGAAGCCTCATGTTTAAAAGCCCATGTGGAAGCTACTGCTCTAGTAGAATGAGCTGTAATTCTTTCAGGATGCTGCTGGCCAGCAGTCTCATAAGCTAAACGTATTATACTTCTTATACTCCTTTTGGCCTCTCCTCTGTCCAGAGTAGAAAACAAACAAAGCAGATGTTTGACGAAAATCTTTCGTAGCTTGTAAATAAAACTTTAAAGCACGAACCAGATCAAGATTGTGTAAAAGACGTTCCTTCTTTGAAGAAGGATTAGGACATAGTGGAGGAACAACAATCTCCTGATTGATATTCTTATTAGATACCACCTTAGGAAGAAACCCAGGTTTGGTACGTAACACTACCTTATCTGCATGGAAAATCAGATAAGGGGAATCACATTGTAAAGCAGATAACTCCGAAACTCTTCGAGCCGAGGAGATAGCTACTAAAAACAGAACCTTCCAGGATAAGAGCTTAATATCTATGGAATGCAAAGGTTCAAACGGAACCCCTTGAAGAACTTTAAGAACTAAATTTAAACTCCATGGCGGAGCAACAGGTTTAAACACAGGCTTGATTCTAACTAAAGTCTGACAAAACGCCTGAACGTCTGGAACCTCAGCCAGACGTTTGTGCAAAAGAATAGACAGAGCAGAAATCTGCCCCTTTAAGTAACTAGCTGACAAACCCTTCTCCAATCCTTCTTGGAGAAAAGATAATATCCTAGGAATCCTGACCTTACTCCATGAGTAACCCTTGGATTCACACCAATGAAGATATTTACACCATATCTTATGATAGATTTTCCTGGTGACAGGCTTTCGAGTCTGAATTAAGGTATCAATGACCGATTCGGAAAAACCACGCTTTGATAGAATCAAGCGTTCAATCTCCAAGCAGTCAGACGTAGAGAAATTAGATTTGGATGTTTGAAGGGACCTTGAAGTAGAAGGTCCTGCCTTAGCGGCAGAGACCATGGTGGAAAGGATGACATGTCCACCAGATGTGCATACCAAGTCCTGCGTGGCCACGCAGGGGCTATCAAGATCACCGAAGCTCTCTCCTGCTTGATCTTGGCAATCAGACAAGGGAGCAGAGGAAACGGTGGAAACACATAAGTCAGGCTGAAGGACCAGGGCGCTGCTAGAGCATCTATCAGCGCTGCCTTGGGATCCCTGGACCTGGACCCGTAACAAGGAAGCTTGGAGTTCTGACGAGACGCCATGAGATCCAGTTCTGGTTTGCCCCAAAGTTGGATCAACTGGGCAAATACCTCCGGATGGAGCTCCCACTCCCCCGGATGAAAAGTCTTCCGACTTAGAAAATCCGCCTCCCAGTTCTCTACTCCTGGGATATGGATAGCTGAGAGATGGCAAGAGTGAACCTCTGCCCATAGAATTATCTTTGAAACCTCCAAAATTGCCAGGGGGCTCCTTGTTTCCCCCTGATGGTTGATATAGGCTACAGTTGTGATGTTGTCCGACTGAAATCTGATGAACCTGACCGCAGCTAGCTGAGGCCAAGCCTGAAGAGCATTGAATATCGCTCTTAGTTCCAGAATGTTTATCGGAAGGAGGGCCTCCTCCTGAGTCCATGAACCCTGAGCCTTCAAGGAGTTCCAGACTGCACCCCAGCCCAGAAGGCTGGCATCTGTTGTTACTATAGTCCATTCTGGCCTGCAGAAACTCATTCCCTTGGACAGATGGACCCGAGATAGCCACCAGAGAAGAGAATCCCTGGTCTCTTGATCCAGATTTAGTAGAGGGGACAAATATGTGTAATCCCCATTCCACTGATTGAGCATGCCTCATTAATCCGATTACCTCCATACACTGAGCCACTGACGGACGAGAAATGGAATAAAGAGCACGGCAGGAAGTTAGAAGTTTTGACAACCTGACCTCTGTCAGATAAATCTTCATTTCTACTGAATCTATCAGAGTTCCTAGGAAGGAAACTCTTGTGAGAGGTGAGAGAGAACTCTTTCCTTCGTTCACCTTCCACCCGTGAGACCTTAGGAATGCCAGAACAATGTCCATTTGGGACCTGGTGATTTGAAAAGTTGACGCCTGTATCAGGATGTCGTCTAGGTAAGGGGCTACTGCTATGCCCCGCGGTCTTAGAACCGCCAGAAGGGACCCTAGAACCTTCGTAAAGATTCTTGGTGCGGTGGCTAACCCGAAGGGAAGAGCCACAAACTGGTAATGCCTGTCTAGGAAGGCGAACCTGAGAAACTGATGATGATCCCTGTGTATCGGAATATGTAGATAAGCATCCTTTAAATCCACGGTAGTCATATATTGACCCCCCTGGATCATAGGTAGCATGGTTTGAATGGTCTCCATCTTGAAGGATGGGACCCTGAGAAATTTGTTTAGGATCTTGAGATCCAAGATTGGTCATAAAGTTCCCTCTTTCTTGGGAACTATAAACAGATTTGAATAGAAGCCCTTCCCCTGTTCCTCCTTTGGAACTGAGTGGATCACTCCCATAACTAGTAGGTCTTGAACGCAATGTAAGAATGCCTCTCTCTTTATCTGGTTTGCAGATAATTGTGAGAGATGAAATCTCCCCTTTGGAGATGAAGCTTTGAAATCCAGAAGATATCCCTGGGAAACGATCTCCAGAGCCCAGGGATCCTGGACGTCTCTTGCCCAAGCCTGGGCGAAGAGAGAAAGTCTGCCCCCCACTAGATCCGGTGCCGGATCGGGGGCTACTCCTTCATGCTGTCTTAGAGGCAGCAGCAGGCTTTTTGGCCTGTTTCCCCTTGTTCCAAGCCTGGTTAGGTCTCCAGACTGGCTTGGACTGGGCAAAATTTCCCTCTTGTTTTGTAGAAGAGGAAGATGAAGCTGTGCCACTCTTGAAGTTTCGAAAGGAACGAAAATTAGTCTGTTTGGTCCTTAACTTGTTGGACCTATCCTGGGGAAGGGCGTGGCCTTTTCCTCCAGTAATATCAGAAATTATCTCCTTCAGTCCAGGCCCAAATAGGGTCTGCCCTTTGAAGGGGATCTTGAGAAGTTTAGACTTTGAAGTGACATCAGCTGACGAGGATTTAAGCCATAGCGCCCTACGTGCCTGAATGGCAAAAACTGAATTTTTAGCCGTTAGCTTGGTTAAATGAAAAACGGCGTCAGAAATAAATGAATTGGCTAACTTAAGAGCTTTAAGCCTGTCAAGGATATCATCTAACGGGGTCTTTACCTGTAAAGCCTCCTCCAGAGACTCGAACCAGAAAGCCGCTGCAGCAGTGACTGGGGCAATGCATGCAAGAGGCTGGAGTATAAAACCTTGTTGTATAAAGATTTTCTTAAGGAAACCCTCTAAATTTCTTATCCATAGGATCTAGGAAAGCACAACTGTCCTCGACAGGAATAGTTGTACGCTTAGCTAGGGTAGAGACTGCTCCCTCCACCTTAGGGACCGTCTGCCACAAGTCCCGTGTAGCGGCATCTATAGGAAACATTTTCTTAAAAGCAGGAGGGGGAGAGAACGGCACACCTGGTCTATCCCATTCCTTAGTAATAATTTCTGAAAACCTCTTAGGGATTGGAAAAACATCAGTGTAAACAGGCACTGCAAAGTATTTGTCCATTTTACACAATTTCTCTGGGACTACAATGGTGTCACAGTCATCCAGAGTCGCTAAAACCTCCCTGAGCAACACGCGGAGGTGTTCAAGCTTAAATTTAAATGCTGTCATTTCAGAGTCAGATTGAAGTAACGCCTTTTCTGAATCAGAGAAGTCACCCACAGATAGAAGCTCTCCTGCTTCAACTTCTGCACATTGTGAGGGTATATCAGACATAGCTACTAAAGCGTCAGAGAGCTCTGTATTTGTTCTAGCCCCAGAGCTGTCTCGCTTTCCTTGTAACCCTGGCAATTTGGACAATACCTCTGTGAGGGTATGATTCATAACTGCCGCCATATCTTGTAAAGTAAACGCATTGGACGCGCTAGATGTACTTGGCGTCCCTTGAGCGGGAGTTATAGGTGCTGACACGTGGGGAGAGCTAGATGGCATAACCTCCCTTTTGTCAGTCTCAGAAACCTCAGGTGATAAATCTTTAAAAGCCATAATATGGTTTTTATAACTTATAGAAAGGTCAGTGCATTTGGTACACATTCTAAGAGGGGGTTCCACAATGGTTTCTAAACAAAATGAACAAGGAGTTTCCACTATGTCAGACATGTTTAACAGACTAGTAATGAGACTAGCAAGCTTGGAAAACACTAAATGTGAAAAAAGCAATAATAAAAAACGGTACTGTGCCTTTAAGAGAAAAAAACTACCACATAAACTGCAAAACAGTGAAAAAAAGTAGTAAACTCTACGAAATTTTTACAGTGTGCATAAGGGACTAAAGCAGAATTGCACCCACTTGCAAATGGATGATTAACCCTTCAGGCCCAAAAACGAATTAGAAAAACATTAAACCTGTTAACAGTCAAACACACTGCCAGAGCTGTGTTGTGGCTCCTACCTGCCCTTAAAAACGATTTTTGCAGGAACAAAACCCTCTATAGAGGTCCTATAAGCCAGAGGACTCCTTCAGGGAAGCTGGATGTCTCAGACTGAAAATCAACTGCACATTTAGAGCTTGAAAATAGGCCCCTCCCTACCATGCACTCAAAGTCAGAGGGCCTTAAAAAAGTACTCCTAGGAGTAATCTAACAAGCCATGTGGAAATTAGGCCCCAAATAAAGATTTATCACCCTCAGAGAAAAAACATAATTTATGCTTACCTGATAAATGTATTTCTCTTGTAGTGTATCCAGTCCACGGATCATCCATTACTTGTGGGATATTCTCCTTCCCAACAGGAAGTTGCAAGAGGATCACCCACAGCAGAGCTGCTATATAGCTCCTCCCCTCACTGCCATATCCAGTCATTCGACCGAAACAAGACGAGAAAGGAGAAACCATAGGGTGCAGTGGTGACTGTAGTTTAATTAAAATTTAGACCTGCCTTAAAAGGACAGGGCGGGCCGTGGACTGGATACACTACAAGAGAAATAAATTTATCAGGTAAGCATAAATTATGTTTTCTCTTGTTAAGTGTATCCAGTCCACGGATCATCCATTACTTGTGGGATACCAATACCAAAGCTAAAGTACACGGATGATGGGAGGGACAAGGCAGGAACTTAAACGGAAGGAACCACTGCCTGTAGAACCTCTCTCTCAAAAACAGCCTCCGAAGAAGCAAAAGTATCAAATTTGTAAAATTTTGAAAAGGTATGAAGCGAAGACCAAGTCGCAGCCTTGCAAATCTGTTCAACAGAAGCCTCATTTTTAAAGGCCCAGGTGGAAGCCACAGCTCTAGTAGAATGAGCTGTAATCCTTTCAGGGGGCTGCTGTCCAGCAGTCTCATAGGCTAAACGGATTATACTCCGAAGCCAAAAAGAAAGAGAGGTTGCCGAGGCCTTTTGACCTCTCCTCTGTCCAGAGTAAACAACAAACAGGTTAGATGTTTGACGAAAATCTTTAGTAGCTTGTAAGTAAAACTTCAAGGCACGGACTACGTCTAGATTATGCAAAAGACGTTCCTTCTTTGAAGAAGGATTAGGACACAATGACGGAACAACAATCTCTTGATTGATATTCTTGTTAGAAACCACCTTGGGTAAAAACCCAGGTTTTGTACGCAGAACTACTTTATCTGAATGAAAGATCAGATAAGGAGAATCACAATGTAAGGCAGATAACTCAGAGACTCTTCGAGCTGAGGAAATAGCCATCAGAAATAGAACTTTCCATGATAAAAGTTTGATATCAATAGAATGGAGCGGTTCAAACGGAACCCCTTGAAGAACTTTAAGAACCAAGTTTAAGCTCCATGGAGGAGCAACAGGTTTAAACACAGGCTTAATTCTAACTAAAGCCTGACAAAATGCCTGAACGTCTGGAACTTCTGCCAGACGCTTGTGTAAAAGAATAGACAGAGCAGAAATATGTCCCTTTAAAGAACTAGCTGATAATCCTTTGTCCAAACCCTCTTAGAGGAAGGACAATATCCTAGGAATCCTAACCCTACTCCATGAGTAATTCTTGGATTCACACCAAAGAAGATATTTTCGCCATATCTTGTGGTAGATTTTCCTGGTGACAGGCTTTTGTGCCTGTATTAAGGTATCAATGACTGACTCGGAGAAGCCACGCTTTGATAGGATCAAGCGTTCAATCTCCATGCAGTCAGTCTCAGAGAAATTAGATTTGGATGATTGAAAGGACCTTGAATTAGAAGGTCTTTTTCTCAGAGGCAGAGTCCATGGTGGAAAGGATGACATGTCCACCAGATCTGCATACCAGGTCCTGCGTGGCCACGCAGTCGCTATCAGAATCACTGATGCTCTCTCCTGTCTGATTTTGGCAATCAGTCGGGGGAGCAGAGGAAACGGTGGAAACACATAAGCCAGGTTGAAGAACCAAGGAGCTGCTAGAGCATCTACCAGCGTCGCTTCTGGGTCCCTGGACCTGGATCCGTAACAAGGAAGCTTGGCGTTCTGGCGAGACGCCATGAGATCCAGTTCTGGTTTGCCCCAACGATGGACCAATTGAGCAAACCCCTCCGGATGGAGCGCCCACTCCCCCAGATGAAAAGTCTGACGACTTAGAAAATCCGCCTCCCAGTTCTCTACGCCCGGGATATGGATCGCTGATAGGTGGCAAGAGTGAGTGAATACACCACTCTCCTCTTACTACCTCTATCTTTGTTGAGAGTTGCAAGAGAATGACTGGATATGGCAGTGAGGGGAGGAGCTATATAGCAGCTCTGCTGTGGGTGATCCTCTTGCAACTTCCTGTTGGGAAGGAGAATATCCCACAAGTAATGGATGATCCGTGGACTGGATACACTTAACAAGAGAAAACGTTTTTATTTATAAATCATGCAAACGTTTTTACACTAAGTAATATGAGTATTAACATGAATATTATCCCTTTTTGCAAGCATGATCCCAGTTGTTGTTAAATCACTGTATCAGGCTTACCTTAAATATACCAGGCAACTGTCAGCATTTTCTAGACCTTATCTCTCTAGAAAAAAACATACTGAACATACCTCAAAGCAGGCAATCTGCAGAACGCCCCCCCAACTGAAGTTTTCTTTCCATACTCTTCAGTTATGTGAGAGAACAGCAATGGACCTTAGTTACAAACCGCTAAGTTCATCAAACCTCCAGGCAGAAGTCTTCTTCCAATTTCTGCCTGAGAGTAAAAACAGTACAACGCCGGTACCGTTTAAAAATAAACTTTTGATTGAAGGTAAAAACTACACTAAGTCACCACATCTCTCGATACTTCCTTTCTTGTCGAGAGCTGCAAAAGAATGACTGGAGGTGGCAGTTAGGGGTGGAGCTATATAGACAGCTCTGCTTCATCCAAGTTATGAAGTAACCGTTCCTTTGAAGAAGCAGGTTTAGGACACAAGGAAGGAACCACAATCTCCTGATTAATATTGCGATCAGACACCACCTTAGGGAGAAATCTCAGTCCAGTGCGAAGGACAGCCTTATCCGCATGGAAAACTAGATAATGAGGCTCAAATTGTAAGGCTGCTAATTCAGACACTCTGCGTGCCGAAGCAACGGCCAGTAGAAAAAGAACCTTCTAAGACAGTCTTAAAGTCAAGAGAATGCATAGGCTCAAACAGAGGCCCCTGCAAAACCTTCAGAACCAAATTCAAACTCCAAGGAGGAGCAGAATGTCTAAACACAGGCTTGATTCTGGAAAGAGCCTGAACAAAAGACTGAATATCAGGGAGCTCAGCAAGCTTCTTGTGTAACAGCACAGATAGAGCCGAAATCTGTCTCCTTAAGGAACTGGCGGCAAGTCCCTTCTCCAGACCGTCCTGGAGGAAGGAAAGAATTCTGGAGGCCCTGACCTTATGTCAGGAATCTCCACGAGATTCACACCAGAGTAAGTAGGTCCTCCATACCTTATGATAGATGCGACGGGTGACCGGCTTCCTGGTTTGAATGAGTATCAATCACCCTCTCAGAAAAAACCCTTCTGGCTTAGACTAAGCGTTCAATCTCCACACAGTCAGCCTCAGAGAATCTAGATTCTGATGCAGAAAGGGGCCGTGTACCAGCAGATCCCTGCGACAGGGCAACCTCCATGGAGGGGACGATTATATCCCCACTAGGTCCGCAAACCACGTCCTCCGTGGCCACGATGGAGCAATCAGAATAGTTGACGCTTGCTCCTGTTTGATGCGTGCCACTACACGAGGTAGAAGTGTTAACGGTGGAAATATGTACACTAGGTTCAATCCCCAAGGCACTGCTAAGGCATCTACCAGCTCTGCCTGGGGGTCCCTGGACGGCAACCCGTATCTGAGTAGCTTGAAGTCGAGTCTGGATGCCATGAGATCCATCTCCGGAGCCTCCAACTGTTGTAAATCTCCGTAAACACTTCGGGGTGAAGACAATTCCCCGGATGAAAAGATTGTCTGCTGAGAAAGTCCACTTCCCTGTTGTCCACACCCGGGATGTGGATCGCCGATAACGAGCATTCGTGGGCTTTCGCCCACTCCAGAAACCGAGATACTTCCCTGATGGCCAGGGAGCTTCTCATTCCCCCCTGGTGATTGATGTAGGCCACCGAGGTAATGTTGTTTGACTGGAATCTGATGAACTTGGACAGAACCAGGAGAGGCCAAGCCTCCAGAGCATTGAAGATTGTCAGAAGTTGCAGGATGTTGATCGGGAGAAGAGACTCCTTCCGATTACACCTGCCCTGTGCCTTCCTGGCACCCCAAACCGCTCTCCAACCTGAGAGACTCGAGTCCATAGTCACAATCTCCCAAGATGGTCTGAGGAAGGATGTTCCCTGGGACAGCTGGTCTGGACAGAGCCACCAAGAGAGAGACTCCCTCAACCCGTTGTCCAGAGAGATCAGTTGGGACAGGTCCGAATGATCACCGTTCCACTGCCTCAGCATGCACAGCTGAAGAGGCCGGAGATGGAATCTGGCGAATGGAATGACATCTATAGTTGATGCCATGAGCCCAAACCCCTCCATGCACCGGGCCACTGATGGCCTTGAGGAGGATTGGAGGGCAAGACAGTTGGAGACAATCTTGCAACGTCTCTTGTCTGTTAGGTATATCTTCATGGCTACAGAGTCTATTATCGTGCCCAGGAACTCCACTCTGGTACTGGGAACCAGAGAACTCTTTCCTGAGTTTACCGTCCATCCATGAGACTGCAGGAGGAGGAGTAGAGCACTCGAGTGGTCCTCTGCTAGCTGGCAGGATGGAGCCTGAACCAGAATGTCGTCCAGATAAGGAGCCACTGCTATCCCTCTGGATCTCGCCACCGCAAGTAGAGCTCCCAGAACCTTTGTGAAGATTCTTGGAGCAGTAGCCAGTTCAAAGGGAAGAGCTACAAACTGAAAGCGCTGATCCAGAAAGGCGAACCTTAAGAACCTGAAGTGATCCTCGTGTATTGGCACATGAAAGTAAGCATCCTTCAAGTCTATCAGTCATAAACTGACCCTCTTTAACTAGGGGCAGTATAGACCTTATCGTCTCCATTTTGAACGATGGAACCAACAGAAACTTGTTTAAGCACTTTAGGTCTAGAATTGGGCAAAACGTGCCCTCCTTCTTTGGTACCACGAAAAGGTTTGAATAGTACTCTAGACCCCTTTCTGCTAGAGGTACCGGTACAATGACTCAGAGAGGGCAGATCCCTCACGCACTCTAGAAAGGCAATCCGTTTCTCTGGATTTGATGAGATTTGACAAAAGGATTCTGCCCCTGGGAGGATGAGCTTTGAAACCTACCCTGTAACCCTGGATAACCACTTCCAGAACCTAAGGATCCTGTACGTCTCTCAACCAAACCTCAGTGAAAAAAAAAAAAAGAGTCTGACACCTACGCGATCCAGAGACGGATCGGGGTCGCCCCTTCATGTCGATTTTGTCTCTGTTGGCTTCTTGCTCTGCTTGGCTTTATTCCAAGACTGAGAGGGTTTCCAAGATCCCTTGTACTGCATGGTCTTTGCAGCAGGTTGCTGTCATTGGGACTTGTCCGAACAAAAGGGACGAAAATTAGGACCCTTGGGTTTGTTCTTACCCTGCGGTAGAAAGGCCCCCCCCCCCCCGTAACCGTGGATATAATCAAGTCCAAGCCTGGACCGAAAAGAATCTTTCCTTTAAACGGAAGGGAAAGCAATCTAGATTTGGACGTCATGTCAGCAGACCAAGACTTCAACCACAGGGCCCTCCGGGCCAGCACAGAAAAGCTTGATGTCTTGGCATTCAAGCGAATAATCTGCATATTAGCATCACATATAAACAAATTGGCTACCCTCAAGGCCTTAATTCTTTCATGTATTTCATCGAGGGGAGTCTCCACCTCGATCATTTCTGACAGTCGCACCAATAGGTAGAGTCTCCCGCAACCGCCACTGCAGGTTGAAAAACCAAACCCTGTGTGCTGAAATTTTTTTTTTTTAACAGGGTCTCCAATTTCTTATCCATGGGTTCCTTAAATGACGAACTCTCCTCAAGCGGGATAGTGGTGCGTTTAGCGAGCGTGGCGATAGCTCCATCCACTTTAGGGACAGATCCCCACAATTCTAGCTGAGAATCTGGAACCGGGAATAATTTTTTAAACTAAGAAGGGGAGAAAGACAACCCAAGTCTCTCCCACTGTCCTCCTAAACTTTATCGAGCTTAGGAACAGAAGGTTCCTCCAGTAACTTCGGTTCCGGAAACCTCTAGAGTTGCTAACACCTCCTTTAACAAAATGCGTAAGTTTTCCATCATAAACCTAAAGTCTGGTTCCTCCGCAGCCGGAGGTTTAGAGGCTACAGATTCTGACCCAGAGAGAGAGTCCTCCGAAGTATCTGAATCCTCAGCATCAGCGGATAATCTAGTCTCAGATACATCCAACTGAGTAGATGACCCCTGGGAAGGATAGCAATGTTTAACCTTTCGCTTGGCCTGGCGAGGTAAAGCACTAATGACCGCATATACCGCAGTTTGTAACTGTTCAGCAAAATCGGGCGATAACATGGCCCCTCCCGCAGGAGTATTAGAAGTGCACTGGGGATCTGCATGTGTAATCGGAGATGAATATAGGGAACGCATCTCATGGGACGGAGACCGCTCAGAGGTGGACGGCTCAGTAGTACTAAAAATCTTGTTTCTTTTAGATATTACCATTTTATTGAGGCATGTGGAACATAGTTGAGCAGGCGGGTATAACAAAGCCTCCTCACAATAAACACAGGCATTAGATTAAGGTAAAGAGGTAGTACCCTCTAACAGAGTCCTGCATAGCTTGTGCCTTTAATAAGGACTATAGAAAAGATTAAACGGCACCTTAATACTCCCAATGGCCGGGGCAGTCACCACCTCCTAAGACCCTGACCCACAGAGAACTCTTTTTTGTCTCCTGCAACCGACGGTCAGGAAAAGGAAGAGAAAGAAGCCACACCCGGTTACATGGAGTACCGTGCAGGACCGCCCCTGCTGCCAAGAAAAAGCACACCAACTGAAATAGGCTGCGCAGCAATCAAAGGAAGGAAAAGCCTGACTTTCACATTGCCAGAGCCACATCTCACACATGTAGCAGAAAAAAACACAATAAAGCAATCATGTATACATCCCCCTCTGTTCAATAATCACCTTCCGGAGATGTTAACCCTTGATTCTATACAGATAAAGGAGTCACACTGTGACCCTGTCTTCTTGTGTGATCATTACAGATATAAAAAATGAAACGATCTTACCAGAATCAACGCCGTGGAACAGGAACACGGCCTTTCAAGTTTGACAGTGTGTAGCATCGCTCCTGGCATGGACTTGAGTGAAGAAAGCAGGTAGTGAAACTCGTCAACACTGATTGCTTAAGGAGCTGTTAATACGAGTCTGGATGATTTCGCAGAAATCCCTGCATCTCCAGACCCCAACATTCGTCAATGCTCTCACTGAGAGGCTGACAAGACTACTTAAAACTCCAGTCCCATTCCGAAGAGTACTACCCTCCATAAGAGACTACTCCAAAATCTTACGACACTTCTCTGCCATCATCCTGTGACGAAAAGCAAAGAATGACTGGGGGATGAGGGGAGTGCGGGAGGTATTTAAGCCTTTGGCTGGGGTTTCTTTGCCTCCTCCTGGTGACCAGGTTCTGTATTTCCCACATGTAATGAATGAAGCCGTGGACTCTCCTCGTATAAGATGGAAAAAGGGATTATGTATCTTTAAACAATAAAAACTCTGGTGTAGACTGTCCCTTTAAAGTTGGGAAAAATGAGAAAACCCTTGCAGGGTTTTCTCTGAAAATCATACAAACCTAAAGGGACAGTCAACACTAAAATTGATAAAATAAATAAAAAGAGAATGCCTTTACTACCCATTCCCCAGCTCTGCACAACCAACATTGTTATATTAATATACTTTATAACATTTTAACCTCTAATTTTCTGCCTGTTTCTAAGCCACTACAAACAACCTCTTATCACATGCTTTTTACAACAGGAGACTGCTATCTCATGTGGGCCATATAGATAAATAACTTCACGGCGTGAACACAATGTTAAGAGTCAGCACAACACTAATTGGCTAAAATTTAAGTCAATAGGTAATAAATAAAAAGTCATGTGCTCAGAGAGCAGTCAGAAGATGCTTAGATATAAGGTAATCACAGAGGTAAAAAGTGATTATGCAAAACTGTGGAATGGGTAATAGATTATCAATCTTTTAAAACAATAACAAATCTATTTTAGACTGTCCCTTTAATATAAACTAGATCGAGAGCTAGGGTTTTTCCCTTACTCACTCAGATATGGATTTCTTCTTTGCTCCAGTAACTGTGCTGGGATCTTACTCCACCTCTCGTGAGAGGTTCAGCTAAGGTGTCTACAGAAGATTAGACAACGTTGTAATGGTGAGGATGGGAGGGGGGAGGATGATCTCAGCACAGTGTTCCCAGAGCAGAGAAGGAAGCCACAGAGGAGTGAGTTTAGGCAGTTTGTGGATCTTTGCAGCTCTTCTAATTTTTACAAAGAACATCTCTCTCTCTCCTCTCTGCCTCTTGTAAGGTAAACTAGTTATTTGTAAACAAGCTAACAGTCCAATGGATAAATGGAGCATCACGAACAGTTTAAAGGGGAGGAAAATTTACAGTACAATGTCCTTTAAGTCAGCAGCAGACGGGTAAGTTTACAACTGAAATTGTGGTATGTTATTTGATGTCCCTTTAAAGTGAAAGTCAATCCTAGCGTTTATGAAACGCTAGGATTGACCATTGAAACATAGAAAATTGGACCTTCATTCATGAAGTATAGCATACTTCATGCAGAAAGCTCCTTAAATTGTTTCAACCGTTCACCGCACTGAACTGCTAAGGCAGCCCACTGCAGACCGCTGTTTTGCTAAGAGGTGACGTTTCCAACTCTTAGCAAATAGAGTGCAGGAAATCCAGCGCCACAGGGAGACGAGCCAGATTTACCGCACAGCTATTGGCTAAGAGGTAAAAATGTCACTTCTTAAGCAAGACAGCGTTCTGCCATGGGCTGCCTTAGCAGTTCAGTGCGGCAAGGCTTGAAACAAATAAAGGAGCTTTCAGCATTAAGTATGTTATACTTCATGAATGAAAGTCACCATTATTTGTTTCGATGGTCAATCCTAGCGTTTCACAAACGCTAGGATTGACTCACTTTAATGGAGTGTTTCAGATTTCAAAGTCTAATTTATGTTGGCCCTAAAATTAGTATAACTTTTTTTTTTAATCCTCTTACTATAACAAAGATTTGGTATTCTAACCCTAGGGTTGTCTGCATGCATAGCTATACAGTCTGCAAAACAGTAACATTGCTGCAATCAGGGAAACTCTCTTTTTTCTCTTTAAAGCTTCACATTTAAAAAAATGTATGGCTCTAAGCAAGTATTCTTCCTCAGAGAAAAACATGGAAGGTGCAAACGCCAACAGCCTCATTATCATCTTGTTAAAAAAAAATGCTAACCTGATAAATTAATTTCTTTCATGGTGGTGACAGTCCATGATCAATGACTCCACTAGGAGGAGGCAAAGATTCCCAAAACCCAATAGCTCTATAAAACCCCTCCCACCACAAGTACTTCAGTCTAACCTATAGCCATGCAAATAAGGCAGGAAAAGAAATATAAGCAAAATAAGAGCAGGAAAAAATTATGTTTGCAATAATAAACACACACAAAAAAAAAAACACAGGGTGGGGGGCTTGTGCACGATCACTACCATGAAAAAAAATAATTTATCAGGTAAGCATAAATTATGTTTTCTTTCATACAGGTGGTGAGAGTCCACAGTCCATTACTCCTGGGAACTAATACCCAAGCTAAAACATTTTTTTTACTGAAAAACTAAATCCACATCCCTCAAAAAAGGCATTTTTTTTATGCAATTAAAATTTACAGGCAAAAATAAACTGCCTGAAAAAACCAAAGGCTGCATCAGAAGAAGCAAAAACATAAAAACTGTAGAATTTAGTGAAGTATGCAAAGAAAACCAAGTATCTGCCTTACAAATTTGGTCAAAAAAAGCCCAGGAAGTTGAAACTGACCTAGTAGGATGAGCAGTAATATGTTTAGGTGGCGCTGACCAGCCTCCAAGTAAACCTTATGAATCAGAAGTTTCAAACAAGAGGCAAAAGAAACAGCAGAGACTTTCTGCCCTTTCCTAGAACCAGTGAACAAACTAGAAGTTTGTCTGAAATAATTAGTAGCGTCAACATAACACTTCAAAGCTCTAACAACATCCAAATTATGCAAAGATCTCTCTGAAGAATTTTTAGGATTAGGACTCAAAGAACTGACAACAATTTCCCAAATAAAATTGTCTGAAGACACAACACTAGGCAAAAAAAATAATCCACTCCTTAAAACAAGTCTTATCCCAAAGAAATATAAAATGAACATTACACATGAAAGAGCAGATAACTCAAACTCTCCTGGCAGAAAAAAATAGCCAATAGCCAACAAAAACTTTTAAAGAAAGAAGCTTAATATCCACTTTATGCATAGGCTCAAAAGGAGGAGCATATAAACTCTTAAAAACCAAAATTAAGACTCCAGGGAGAAATTAGTTTAATTACAGATTTAATTAAAGCTTGAACAAAACCCTGAATGTATATAAGATTAGCAATTTTCTTGTAGAACACAAAAAAAGAGGGGAAATCTGACACTTCAAAAAACAAGCAGATAAACCTTTATCCAAACTATCTTGCAAAAACCTAGGAATTCTAAAAGAATGTGCCATGAAAAACCATTGTCTGTACACCAAGACATAAAGGTTTTCCAAGCCTTAATACATTTTCCTGGTCACAAGTTTACGAGCCTGTATTAGTTGCAATAAAAGAACCAGAGAATCCTCTTTAAGAACTATCCGTTCAATCTCCATGCGCTCTTAATGAAAAAACGGATCTTAAGATAGAAGGTCTGTACGTAGACTAAGAGGACAAGGAGGGCAAATAGACATCTGCACATCAAACCCTGCAAGAACAAGTCGGAGCAATCAGAATTACTTATGCCCCGCTTGTCTGATTTTGGCAATCACCCTGAGAAGAACCACCAGCTGTGGAAAAACATAAGCTAGTTGAAAAGACCAAGAAACTATCAGAGCATTCACAAACACTGCTTGATGATCCCTGGACCTCGCACATTAAAACAGAGAGGCCATCAGGTCCATGTCTGGAAGACCCTAAAGATCTACTATCTGACTGAACACATCCAGATGAAGAGACCACTTGCCAGGATGAAAAGACTGATTGAGAAAATCTGCTTCCAAGTTGTCCATTCCAGGAAAAACCATCAGCTGTATGTCTATTTGATTACCAAGCAAACAAAAACAAATCTAAATGGAGAAACTACTCTCTTAGATCAGTGTTTCTCAACTCCAGTCCTCAGGACCCTTAACAGGCCACATATTCATATCTCTACTAGAGCACAGGTGTAATAATCAGCTGATCAGTAGCCAGTGGACAGCAAAATACCCTCCTGAAGATCTACAAAGGGCACTGCTTTAAAAATCCTGAAGAATTACTCGAAGTTGTAAAACATTAAATTGGTAACCTTGCCTCTAGAGGATACCAGATTTTTTTTTTTTTAAAGACCAAACCATGCCTTGGACTAAAAAAAATGACTTCCGTCAACACAAACACCACAGATGGGTGATGATAGATGTCCCATGGTTCAAAGTAGGACCTTGTATTCACTAAAAGGGAAA
The DNA here is from genome assembly GCF_027579735.1 of Bombina bombina. Taxonomy (NCBI): domain Eukaryota; kingdom Metazoa; phylum Chordata; class Amphibia; order Anura; family Bombinatoridae; genus Bombina; species Bombina bombina. Next base: position 230,896,140 of record NC_069504.1, on the reverse strand, counting down.
TTGTCTGATTAAGTTTTGAATGGAAATCACCCCCTGCCAAGTAACATAGTAACATAGTAGATAAGGTTGAAAAAAGACTGAAGTCCATCAAGTTCAACCTATACAAATCTAAAATACTTACAAAAAGCTCCAGTTAAGCTTAAATAACCCCATTAAAATGTGACAAATTTAATACTAGCAATCATATCCATGAATTTTGTTTATATACAGAAATTTATCCAGACTATTTTTAAATGTATCTATGGTATTGGCATTCACTACCTCCTTTGGTAATGAGTTCCACAATTTTTTTTTTATTTTTTTATTTTTTTTTTTAGCTTTTTAAAATAAACTCAGGAGGTACAATGCGTGCTAAGCCGAACTGCAAATCAAAGGAGGAGACATTAAAACACCATCTAAAGTCAGATAACGCTAATCAGAATAAATAATGTGCTTGGAAACCTAACAGGTAAAAAGGAATTTAGCGCACCAAAACCAGAGGTGCGCATAGCTGAGGAAAACTGTAGTTACCTGACAAGCGTAAACAGGCCGGCACTCGAACAAACTATAGAAAGACTAAAGAATTGTGTGCTAACCGGACTGCACAACTCTGACGCAAAGAAACCTAAAGGCAGACGTGCGAAATACAAACTAAGTGGACCAAAAAAGCTGTTCAAAACAGCCAGGGAAAAGTGTAAAGGATCTGTCCCAGGGCAACATATAATACCATATAACATAATTTATGTAAGAACTTACCTGATAAATTCATTTCTTTCATATTAACAAGAGTCCATGAGCTAGTGACGTATGGGATATACATTCCTACCAGGAGGGGCAAAGTTTCCCAAACCTTAAAATGCCTATAAATACACCCCTCACCACACCCACAAATCAGTTTAACGAATAGCCAAGAAGTGGGGTGATAAGAAAAAAAGTGCGAAGCATATAAAATAAGGAATTGGAATAATTGTGCTTTATACAAAAAAATCATAACCACCCCAAAAAAAGGGTGGGCCTCATGGACTCTTGTTAATATGAAAGAAATGAATTTATCAGGTAAGTTCTTACATAAATTATGTTTTCTTTCATGTAATTAACAAGAGTCCATGAGCTAGTGACGTATGGGATAATGACTACCCAAGATGTGGATCTTTCCACACAAGAGTCACTAGAGAGGGAGGGATAAAATAAAGACAGCCAATTCCTGCTGAAAATAATCCACACCCAAAATAAAGTTTAATGAAAAACCTAAGCAGAAGATTCAAACTGAAACCGCTGCCTGAAGAACTTTTCTACCAAAAATTGCTTCAGAAGAAGAAAATACATCAAAATGGTAGAATTTAGGAAAAGTATGCAAAGAGGACCAAGTTGCTGCTTTGCAGATCTGGTCAACCGAAGCTTCATTCCTAAACGCCCAGGAAGTAGATACTGACCTAGTAGAATGAGCTGTAATTCTCTGAGGCGGAATTTTACCCGACTCAACATAGGCAAGATGAATTAAAGATTTCAACCAAGATGCCAAAGAAATGGCAGAAGCTTTCTGGCCTTTCCTAGAACCGGAAAAGATAACAAATAGACTAGAAGTCTTACAGAAAGATTTCGTAGCTTCAACATAATATTTCAAAGCTCTAACAACATCCAAAGAATGCAACGATTTCTCCTTAGAATTCTTAGGATTAGGACATAATGAAGGAACCACAATTTCTCTACTAATGTTGTTGGAATTCACAACTTTAGGTAAAAATTCAAAAGAAGTTCGCAACACCGCCTTATCCTGATGAAAAATCAGAAAAGGAGACTCACACGAAAGAGCAGATAATTCAGAAACTCTTCTAGCAGAAGAGATGGCCAAAAGGAACAAAACTTTCCAAGAAAGAAATTTAATGTCCAATGAATGCATAGGTTCAAACGGAGGAGCTTGAAGAGCTCCCAGAACCAAATTCAAACTCCAAGGAGGAGAAATTGACTTAATGACAGGTTTTATACGAACCAAAGCTTGTACAAAACAATGAATATCAGGAAGAATAGCAATCTTTCTGTGAAAAAGAACAGAAAGAGCAGAGATTTGTCCTTTCAAAGAACTTGCGGACAAACCCTTATCCAAACCATCCTGAAGAAATTGTAAAATTCTCGGTATTCTAAAAGAATGCCAAGAAAAATGATGAGAAAGACACCAAGAAATATAAGTCTTCCAGACTCTATAATATATCTCTCTGGATATAGATGTACGAGCCTGTAACATAGTATTAATCACAGAGTCAGAGAAACCTCTTTGACCAAGAATCAAGCGTTCAATCTCCATACCTTTAAATTTAAGGATTTCAGATCCTGATGGAAAAAAGGACCTTGAGACAAAAGGTCTGGTCTTAACGGAAGAGTCCACGGTTGGCAAGAGGCCATCCGGACAAGATCCGCATACCAAAACCTGTGAGGCCATGCCGGAGCTACCAGCAGAACAAACGAGCATTCCTTCAGAATCTTGGAGATTACTCTTGGAAGAAGAACTAGAGGCGGAAAGATATAGGCAGGATGATACTTCCAAGGAAGTGAAAATGCATCCACTGCCTCCGCCTGAGGATCCCGGGATCTGGACAGATACCTGGGAAGTTTCTTGTTTAGATGAGAAGCCATCAGAACTATTTCTGGAAGTTCCCACATTTGAACAATCTGAAGAAATACCTCTGGGTGAAGAGACCATTCGCCCGGATGCAACGTTTGGCGACTGAGATAATCCGCTTTCCAATTGTCCATACCTGGGATATAAACCGCAGAGATTAGACAGGAGCTGGATTCCGCCCAAACCAAAATTCGAGATACTTCTTTCATAGCCAGAGGACTGTGAGTCCCTCCTTGATGATTGATGTATGCCACAGTTGTGACAATGTCTTATCTGAAAACAATGAACAACTCTCTCTTCAGAAGAGGCCAAGACTGAAGAGCTCTGAAAATTGCACGGGGTTCCAAAATATTGATCGGAAATCTCACCTCCTGAGATTCCCAAACCCCTTGTGCCGTCAGATACCCCCACACAGCTCCCCAACCTGTAAGACTCGTATCTGTTGAGATTATAGTCCAGGTCGGAAGAACAAAGAAGCCCCCTGAACTAAACGATGGTGATCTGTCCACCATGTCAGAGAGTGTCGTAAAATCGGTTTAAAGATATTAATTGAGTTATCTTTGAGTAATCCCTGCACCATTGGTTCAGCATACAGAGCTGAAGAGGTCGCATGTGAAAACGAGCAAAGGAGATCGCATCTGATGCGGCAGTCCTAAGATCCAACATTTCCATGCATAAGGCTACCAAAGGGAATGATTGTGACTGAAGGTTTTGACAAGCTGATATCAATGTTAAACTTCTCTTGTCTGACAAGGACAGAGTCATAGACACTGAATTTATCTAGAAACCTAAAAAGGTTACCCTTGTCTGAGGAATCAATAAACTGATTGGTAAATTGATCCTCCAACCATGAACTTGAAGAAACAACACAAGTCGATTCGTATGAGATTCTTCGAAAATGAGAAGACTGAGCAAGTACCAAGATATCGTCCAAATAAGGAAATACCAAAACCCTATTCTCTGATTACAGAAAGAAGGGCACCGAGAACCTTTGAAAAAAATTCTTGGAACTGAGGCTAGACCAAATAGTAGAGCCACAAAACTGGTAATGCTTGTCTAAAAAGAGAATCTCAGACACTAAAAGTGATCTGGATGAATCGGAATATGCAGATACACATCCTGTAAATCTATTGTAGACATATAATGCCCTTGCTAAACAAAAGGCAGGATAGACCTACAGTAACCATCTTGAATGTTGGTATCCTAACATAACGATTCAATAATGATAGATCCATAACTGGTCTGAAGGAATTGACCTTCTTTGGTACAATGAAGAGATAAAATAAAACCCCAGCCCCTGTTCCAGAACTGGAACTGGCATAAATACTCCAGCCAACTCTAGATCTGAAACACATTTCAGAAATGCTGAGCCTTGCTGTGTCAATTGGGACACGGGAAAGAAAAGAATCTCTTAGCAGGAGGCCTTAACTTGAAGCCAATTCTGTACCTTCCTGAAACAATGTTTCTGAAACCAGAGATTAAGAACGGAATTGATCCAAATTTCTTTGAAGAAAACGTAATCTGCCCCATACCAGCTGAGCTGGAATAAGGGCCGCACCTTCATAGGTACTTAGGAGCTGGCTATAGGATTCTATAAGGCTTGGATATATTCCAAACTGGAAATAGTTTCCAAACTGATACCGCTCCTGAGGATGAAGGATCAGGCTTTTGTTCCTTGTTGTGAGGAAAGGAACGAAATGATTATTTACCCTGGAAAGAAAGGGAAAGCAAAGTTGACTTAGAAGACATGTCAGCATTCCAAGTTTAATCCATAAAGCTTTTCTAGCTAAAATAGCTAGAGACATATACCTGACATCAACTCTAATGATATCAAAAGATGGTATCACCAATAAAATTATTAGCATGTTATAGAATAATAATAATGCTATAAAATTATGATCTGTTACTTGTTGCGCTAAAGCTTCTAACCAAAAAGTTGAAGCTGCAGCAACATCCGCTAAAAATATAGCAGGTCTAAGAAGATTACCTGAACATAAGTAAGCTTTTCTTAGAAAGGATTCAATTTTCCTATCTAAAGGATCCTTAAATGAAGTACTATCTGCCATAGGAATAGTAGTACATTAGCAGGAGTAGAGACAGCCCCATAACCTTAGGGATTTTTGTCCCAAAAAACTCTAATCTGTCAGATGGCACAGGATATAATTTGCTTAAACGTCTAGAAGGAGTAAATAAATTACCCAAATTATTCCATTCCCTGGAAATTACTTCAGAAATAGCATCAGGGAGATAAAACACTTCTGGAATAACTACAGGAGATTTAAAAACCTTATTTAAACGTTTACATTTAGTATCAAGAGGACCAGTATCCTCTATTTCTAATGCAAATAACACTTCTTTAAGTAAAGAACGAATAAATTCCATCTTGAACAAATACAAAGATTTATCAGCATCAACCTCTGAGACAGAAACCTCTGAACCAGAAGAACCATTATCAGTATCAGAATGATGATGTTCATTTAAAAATTCATCTGAAAAAAAGAGAAGTTTTAAAAGACTTTTATGTATACTAGAAGGAGAAATAACAGACATAGCCTTCTTAATGGATTTAAAAAATAAAATCTCTTATGTTATCAGGAACACTCTGAAAATTAGATGTTGACGGACAGCAACAGGTAATGTAACAGTACTAAAGGAAATTTTATCTGCATTAATAAGTTTGACATGACATGCAATACAAATAACAGCTGGAGAAACAGATACCAAAAGTTTATAGCAGACTTAGCTTGGTAGCTCCAGCACTGTGCAGTGATTTTCCTGTAGTAACTTCTGACTCAGTTGCAACGTGGAACATCTTGCAATATGTAAAAGAAAAAAACAACATATAAAGCAAAATTGATCAAATTCCTTAAATGACAGTTTCAGGAATGGGAAAAAAATGCCAGTGAACAAGCTTCTAGCAACCAGAAGCAATAAATAATGAGACTTAAATAATGTGGAGACAAAAATGACGCCCATATTTTTTAGCGCCAAAAAAGACGTCCACATTATTTGGCGCCTAAATGCTTTTGGCGCCAAAAATGACGCCACATCCGGAACGCCGACATCTTTGACGCAAAATAACGTCAAAAAATGACGCAACTTCCGGCGACACGTATGACGCCGGAAACGGAAAAGAATTTTTGCGCCAAAAAAGTCAGCGCCAAGAATGACGCAATAAAATGAAGCATTTTCAGCCCCCGCGAGCCTAACAGCCCACAGGGAAAAAAGTCAAATTTTTGAGGTAAGAAAAAATATGATAATTCAATGCATAATCCCAAATATGAAACTGACTGTCTGGAAATAAGGAAAGTTGAACATTCTGAGTCAAGGCAAATAAATGTTTGAATACATATATTTAGAACTTTATAAATAAAGTGCCTAACCATAGCTTAGAGTGTCACAGAAAATAAGACTTACTTACCCCAGGACACTCATCTACATGTTTGTAGAAAGCCAAACCAGTACTGAAACGAGAATCAGTAGAGGAAATGGTAAATATAAGAGTATATCGTCGATCTGAAAAGGGAGGTAAGAGATGAATCTCTACGACCGATAACAGAGAACCTTATGAAATAGACCCCGTAGAAGGAGATCACTGCATTCAATAGGCAATACTCTCTTCACATCCCTCTGACATTCACTGCACGCTGAGAGGAAAACCGGGCTCCAACTTGCTGCGGAGCGCATATCAACGTAGAATCTAGCACAAACTTACTTCACCACCTCCCTTGGAGGCAAAGTTTGTAAAACTGATTTGTGGGTGTGGTGAGGGGTGTATTTATAGGCATTTTAAGGTTTGGGAAACTTTGCCCCTCCTGGTAGGAATGTATATCCCATACGTCACTAGCTCATGGACTCTTGTTAATTACATGAAAGAAATATATATATATATATATATAAACTTAAAAAGTGCTCATAACATAGCTAAAGGAGTGTCTAAATGTTAAATACTCACCAATAGACACTCGTCCACTAGCAAATAAGCAGAGAGCCAAAACAGAACCAAAAGACCCCTTTCCTTGATCCAACACAGGAAAAGAAACAATTATTTCCATAGATCCTAAATCCAAAACTGACTGAAAAAAACATGCCTGAGCCTTAACGGGATTTATTGGAACATTGGACAGAAGAAAGAAAAAAACTTCTCAGAGGCCTTATTCTGAATCCTATGCGATAACCCTGGGAAACTATATTTCACACCTAAGCAACCTGCCCCCAACCACAGCCTCTGGAACGGGGGCTACACCTGCATGCAGATTTGGATGATGGATTAGATTTCTTGGACGGCATAGATTTGTTCCAAATAGAATTTGGCTTCCAGAATTTCTGAGCTCTTTACTGACGAAAGAGAAACAATTAGTAGCTTTAGATTCACCCTTGGACTTTTTGTCCTGAGGAAGTAAAGCCCTTTACCTACAGTCACAGTAGAGATAATAGCATCCAAACCAGAAACAAATAAAAAAAAAATTCCATGAAAAGACAGATAAAAGTACAAAATGTTTAAAAAAATCTTCATTAGCAGAATCATCAGAAAAATGTTTAGAAAAACTATTTAATCAAAAGGAAGAAGCAGCAGCCACGTCAGCAAAATAAACTGCTGGTCTAAAGATAACCTGCTTGCTGAAAAGCCTTCCTATGGAAGGATTATACTTCCTATCTAAAAGGTCTATAAAGGAAGAACCATCTTCCAAGGGAATAGTAACACGTTTAGCCAGAGTAGAAACGGCCCCATCCACTTTGGAAACAGTTCCCCAAAGCTAGATATTAGAAGCCGGTAACAGATACATTTTTTTTTTTTTTTTTTTTAAAACCTTGCAGAATTATTAAAAGGAAAACCTGGCTTAGCGATATCGAATTTGCTCAATTTTAAATGAGAAGGATAAGGTTTTAGATTCATGATCAGAGAATACCCCCTAATCAGAAAAAAATGTGCCTCTTTAAAGATACAAGAAGTTTATGACTAGAAACATTAGCCTCAGGCTGAGAACTAGTAGAAGGTAAATTCTGAACTGACCTTTTACGCTTACTTAAAGGCATGACAGACAATATTTCAGACACAGTGGATTGAATAAAATCCTTGACCCCAGGGACGAAAGTAGAATTCTCCTGTAAGCAAAAAAACAGAAGGAGCAGTAAAAACCCTTAGAAGCAGTACCAAATTGATGAGAATGCATTAAAATATTAATACCTTTATTGCAAAAATTAGCCGGAGGAGAAACTTCATCCTGTATACAATATAAACATTTACCACTGGTAGAAGCCAAGTTACCTGAACACATTTTTAAGGCATATTTAGAAAAAAAAAACGAAGGCTCCATAACTTTAAAGAACTAAACAGATGTTACATGCAGCAAACAGCAAGCATACAGCTATGGTAAAATCCACCATAAAAGTGCTCTTCAAGAAAGGGAAACACCCCCTCTGAAAGAAAACTCTTTAAAAAGAACAAACAAAAACAACTTACAAATACAAAAAACCCAGGACATCTGAAAATGGAAGTAAGCCTTTAAAAGAAAAAAGGAGGCGACAAAAATGACAAAAAACACATTATAGAGTTTTAAAGTGGATTTACCTAAATATATATAAAATTGTCCCAAGGTCAGAAAGATATATAATAAATTAATATACAATAACCTAAGAAGCTTATATGGGGCCAAATAATAAAAAATATAATATGTACCAATATGCACCCTACTACTGGAGGAAACCAATAGGAAGCCAAAACCAGTGCTAAAACATATCAGAAAATTTTGAATAATATAATATTGATGAACCAACAGACGGAGGCAAAGTAGTCCCTGCTACATCCGTGGAAAGGCTTGTGACTAAATCCCAATAGGTAATATGTATGCCACTACCTATATAATCACGGTACTCTGAGCAGAAATGGGCTTCAACTCCATCTGAGAACCTCCTCATTGAAAAATCAAATGAACATCTTCATTCTTCAATCCTCTTCAAGCAGAGGCACAAACAAGACTGATGTACCTGTGAGGTGGGAGGGGTTTTTATAGAAGTAGGCAAGAGTAATTTCCAGAAGTAATGGATAGGAGACTTGCACCACCTGTATGAAAGAAAATTAAATTTATGCTTTCCTCAAAAAAAAGATTCACAGTGATGAGAGACCAGTCTTGCAGGAAGAGGTCCTCCTAGTGGCCAGGAGTTGAATCCCAGGTGTAATGGTATGTGGACTCTCGCCACCATATGAAAGGGGGGGGGGGGGGAGTATGCTTTCCTGATAAATTAATTACTTTCATAAGGTGGTGAGAGATCACAACACTGGGATCAACTCCTGGCCACTTGAAAGCGACACGAAACCCAACTGTTTTATCATGATTCAGATAGAGCGTACAATTTTAAACAACTTTTCAATTTACTTCTATTTTTACATTTGCTTTGTTCTCTTGGCATCCGTTGTAGAAAGCATGCCTAGCTAGGCTTAGAAGCTGGGAGCTAGCTGCCAATTGGTAGTTGCACATATATGCCTCTTGTAATTGGCCTACCAGTGTTTTCAGTAGTACATTGTTGCTTATTCAATAAATGACACCAATACAATGAAGCAAAATTGATCATACAAGTAAATTTGAAATTATTTAAAAGTGTATGCTGTATCTGAATTGTGAAAGAAAAAAAACAGAATTTATGTTTACCTGATAAATTACTTTCTCCAACGGTGTGTCCGGTCCACGGCGTCATCCTTACTTGTGGGATATTCTCTTCCCCAACAGGAAATGGCAAAGAGCCCAGCAAAGCTGGTCACATGATCCCTCCTAGGCTCCGCCTTCCCCAGTCATTCGACCGACGTAAAGGAGGAATATTTGCATAGGAGAAACCATATGATACCGTGGTGACTGTAGTTAAAGAAAATAAATTATCAGACCTGATTAAAAAAACAGGGCGGGCCGTGGACCGGACACACCGTTGGAGAAAGTAATTTATCAGGTAAACATAAATTCTGTTTTCTCCAACATAGGTGTGTCCGGTCCACGGCGTCATCCTTACTTGTGGGAACCAATACCAAAGCTTTAGGACACGGATGAAGGGAGGGAGCAAATCAGGTCACCTAGATGGAAGGCACCACGGCTTGCAAAACCTTTCTCCCAAAAATAGCCTCAGAAGAAGCAAAAGTATCAAACTTGTAAAATTTAGTAAAAGTGTGCAGTGAAGACCAAGTCGCTGCCTTACATATCTGATCAACAGAAGCCTCGTTCTTGAAGGCCCATGTGGAAGCCACAGCCCTAGTGGAATGAGCTGTGATTTTTTCAGGAGGCTGCCGTCCGGCAGTCTCATAAGCCAATCTGATGATGCTTTTAATCCAAAAAGAGAGAGAGGTAGAAGTTGCTTTTTGACCTCTCCTTTTACCAGAATAAACAACAAACAAGGAAGATGTTTGTCTAAAATCCTTTGTAGCATCTAAATAGAATTTTAGAGCACGAACAACATCCAAATTGTGCAACAAACGTTCCTTCTTTGAAACTGGATTCGGACACAAAGAAGGCACGACTATCTCCTGGTTAATGTTTTTGTTAGAAACAACTTTCGGAAGAAAACCAGGTTTAGTACGTAAAACCACCTTATCTGCATGGAACACCAGATAAGGAGGAGAACACTGCAGAGCAGATAATTCTGAAACTCTTCTAGCAGAAGAAATTGCAACCAAAAACAAAACTTTCCAAGATAATAACTTAATATCAACGGAATGTAAGGGTTCAAACGGAACCCCCTGAAGAACTGAAAGAACTAAATTGAGACTCCAAGGAGGAGTCAAAGGTTTGTAAACAGGCTTGATTCTAACCAGAGCCTGAACAAAGGCTTGAACATCTGGCACAGCTGCCAGCTTTTTGTGAAGTAACACAGACAAGGCAGAAATCTGTCCCTTCAAGGAACTTGCAGATAATCCTTTCTCCAAACCTTCTTGAAGAAAGGATAGAATCTTAGGAATTTTTACCTTGTCCCAAGGGAATCCTTTAGATTCACACCAACAGATATATTTTTTCCATATTTTGTGGTAAATTTTTCTAGTTACAGGCTTTCTGGCCTAAACAAGAGTATCAATGACAGAATCTGAGAACCCTCGCTTTGATAAGATCAAGCGTTCAATCTCCAAGCAGTCAGTTGGAGTGAGACCAGATTCGGATGTTCGAACGGACCTTGAACAAGAAGGTCTCGTCTCAAAGGTAGCTTCCATGGTGGAGCCGATGACATATTCACCAGGTCTGCATACCAAGTCCTGCGTGGCCACGCAGGAGCTATCAAGATCACCGATGCCCTCTCCTGATTGATCCTGGCTACCAGCCTGGGGATGAGAGGAAACGGCGGGAATACATAAGCTAGTTTGAAGGTCCAAGGTGCTACTAGTGCATCTACTAGAGTCGCCTTGGGATCCCTGGATCTGGACCCGTAGCAAGGAACCTTGAAGTTCTGACGAGAGGCCATCAGATCCATGTCTGGAATGCCCCACAATTGAGTAATTTGGGCAAAGATTTCCGGATGGAGTTCCCACTCCCCCGGATGAAATGTCTGACGACTCAGAAAATCCGCTTCCCAATTTTCCACTCCTGGGATGTGGATTGCAGACAAGTGGCAGGAGTGAGTCTCCGCCCATTGAATGATTTTGGTCACTTCTTCCATCGCCAGGGAACTCCTTGTTCCCCCCTGATGGTTGATGTACGCAACAGTCGTCATGTTGTCTGATTGAAACCGTATGAACTTGGCCTTTGCTAGCTGAGGCCAAGCCTTGAGAGCATTGAATATCGCTCTCAGTTCCAGAATATTTATCGGGAGAAGAGATTCTTCCCGAGACCAAAGACCCTGAGCTTTCAGGGGTCCCCAGACCGCGCCCCAGCCCACCAGACTGGCGTCGGTCGTGACAATGACCCACTCTGGTCTGCGGAAGCTCATCCCCTGTGACAGGTTGTCCAGGGACAGCCACCAACGGAGTGAATCTCTGGTCCTCTGATCTACTTGTATCGTCGGAGACAAGTCTGTATAGTCCCCATTCCACTGACTGAGCATGCACAGTTGTAATGGTCTTAGATGAATTCGCGCAAAAGGAACTATGTCCATTGCCGCTACCATCAAACCTATTACTTCCATGCACTGCGCTATGGAAGGAAGAGGAACAGAATGAAGTATTTGACAAGAGTTTAGAAGTTTTGATTTTCTGGCCTCTGTCAGAAAAATCCTCATTTCTAAGGAGTCTATTATTGTTCCCAAGAAGGGAACCCTTGTTGACGGAGATAGAGAACTTTTTTCTACGTTCACTTTCCACCCGGGACATCTGAGAAAGGCCAGGACAATGTCCGTGTGAGCCTTTGCTTGAGGAAGGGACGACGCTTGAATCAGAATGTCGTCCAAGTAAGGTACTACTGCAATGCCCCTTGGTCTTAGCACCGCTAGAAGGGACCCTAGTACCTTTGTGAAAATCCTTGGAGCAGTGGCTAATCCGAACGGAAGTGCCACAAACTGGTAATGCTTGTCCAGGAATGCGAACCTTAGGAACCGATGATGTTCCTTGTGGATAGGAATATGTAGATACGCATCCTTTAAATCCACCGTGGTCATGAATTGACCTTCCTGGATGGAAGGAAGAATTGTTCGAATGGTTTCCATTTTGAACGATGGAACCTTGAGAAACTTGTTTAGGATCTTGAGATCTAAGATTGGTCTGAATGTTCCCTCTTTTTTGGGAACTATGAACAGATTGGAGTAGAACCCCATCCCTTGTTCTCCTAAAGGAACAGGATGAATCACTCCCATTTTTAACAGGTCTTCTACACAATGTAAGAATGCCTGTCTTTTTATGTGGTCTGAAGACAATTGAGACCTGTGGAACCTCCCCCTTGGGGGAAGCCCCTTGAATTCCAGAAGATAACCTTGGGAGACTATTTCTAGTGCCCAAGGATCCAGAACATCTCTTGCCCAAGCCTGAGCGAAGAGAGAGAGTCTGCCCCCCACCAGATCCGGTCCCGGATCGGGGGCCAACATCTCATGCTGTCTTGGTAGCAGTGGCAGGTTTCTTGGCCTGCTTTCCTTTGTTCCAGCCTTGCATTGGTCTCCAGGCTGGCTTGGCTTGAGAAGTATTACCCTCTTGCTTAGAGGACGTAGCACTTGGGGCTGGTCCGTTTCTGCGAAAGGGACGAAAATTAGGTTTATTTTTGGCCTTGAAAGACCTATCCTGAGGAAGGGCGTGGCCCTTGCCCCCAGTGATATCAGAGATAATCTCTTTCAAGTCAGGGCCAAACAGCGTTTTCCCCTTGAAAGGAATGTTAAGCAATTTGTTCTTGGAAGACGCATCCGCTGACCAAGATTTTAACCAAAGCGCTCTGCGCGCCACAATAGCAAAACCAGAATTTTTCGCCGCTAACCTAGCCAATTGCAAAGTGGCGTCTAGGGTGAAAGAATTAGCCAATTTGAGAGCATGAATTCTGTCCATAATCTCCTCATAAGAAGAAGAATTATTATTGAGCGCCTTTTCTAGCTCATCGAACCAGAAACACGCTGCTGTAGTGACAGGAACAATGCATGAAATTGGTTGTAGAAGGTAACCTTGCTGAATAAACATCTTTTTAAGCAAACCTTCTAATTTTTTATCCATAGGATCTTTGAAAGCACAACTATCTTCTATGGGTATAATGGTGCGTTTGTTTAGAGTAGAAACCGCCCCCTCGACCTTGGGGACTGTCTGCCATAAGTCCTTTCTGGGGTCGACCATAGGAAACAATTTTTTAAATATGGGGGGAGGGACGAAAGGTATACCGGGCCTTTCCCATTCTTTATTTACAATGTCCGCCACCCGCTTGGGTATAGGAAAAGCTTCGGGGGGCCCCGGGACCTCTAGGAACTTGTCCATTTTACATAGTTTCTCTGGAATGACCAAATTCTCACAATCATCCAGAGTGGATAACACCTCCTTAAGCAGAGCGCGGAGATGTTCCAATTTAAATTTAAATGTAATCACATCAGGTTCAGCTTGTTGAGAAATTTTCCCTGAATCTGAAATTTCTCCCTCAGACAAAACCTCCCTGGCCCCCACAGACTGGTGTAGGGGCCCTTCAGAACCAATATCATCAGCGTCCTCATGCTCTTCAGTATTTTCTAAAACAGAGCAGTTGCGCTTTAGCTGATAAGTGGGCATTTTGGCTAAAATGTTTTTGATAGAATTATCCATTACAGCTGTTAATTGTTGCATAGTAAGGAGTATTGGCGCGCTAGATGTACTAGGGGCCTCCTGTGTGGGCAAGACTGGTGTAGACGAAGGAGGGGATGATGCAGTACCATGCTTACTCCCCTCACTTGAGGAATCATCTTGGGCATCATTTTCTCTAAATTTTGTGTCACATAAATCACATCTATTTAAATGAGAAGGAACCTTGGCTTCCCCACATTCAGAACACAGTCTATCTGGTAGTTCAGACATGTTAAACAGGCAAAAACTTGATAACAAAGTACAAAAAACGTTTTAAAATAAACCGTTACTGTCACTTTAAATTTTAAACTGAACACACTTTATTACTGCAATTGCGAAAAAGTATGAAGGAATTGTTCAAAATTCACCAAAATTTCACCACAGTGTCTTAAAGTCTTAAAAGTATTGCACACCAAATTTGGAAGCTTTAACCCTTAAAATAACGGAACCGGAGCCGTTTTTATATTTAACCCCTTTACAGTCCCTGGTATCTGCTTTGCTGAGACCCAACCAAGCCCAAAGGGGAATACGATACCAAATGACGCCTTCAGAAAGTCTTTTCTATGTATCAGAGCTCCTCACACATGCATCTGCATGTCATGCTTCTCAAAAACAAGTGCGCAATAGAGGCGCGAAAATGAGACTCTGCCTATGATTAGGGAAAGCCCCTAGAGAAAAAGGTGTCCAATACAGTGCCTGCCGGTTATTTTACATAATTCCCAAGGTTAAAATAATTCCTCAAGGCTATGGAGTATAAAATATGTTTATATATAAATCGATTTAGCCCAGAAAATGTCTACAGTCTTAAAAAGCCCTTGTGAAGCCCTTTTTTTCTTTCTGTAATAAAAATGGCTTACCGGATCCCATAGGGAAAATGACAGCTTCCAGCATTACATCGTCTTGTTAGAATGTGTCATACCTCAAGCAGCAAAAGTCTGCTCACTGTTCCCCCAACTGAAGTTAATTCCTCTCAACAGTCCTGTGTGGAAACAGCCATCGATTTTAGTAACGGTTGCTAAAATCATTTTCCTCTTACAAACAGAAATCTTCATCTCTTTTCTGTTTCAGAGTAAATAGTACATACCAGCACTATTTTAAAATAACAAACTCTTGATTGAATAATAAAAACTACAGTTAAACACTAAAAAACTCTAAGCCATCTCCGTGGAGATGTTGCCTGTACAACGGCAAAGAGAATGACTGGGGAAGGCGGAGCCTAGGAGGGATCATGTGACCAGCTTTGCTGGGCTCTTTGCCATTTCCTGTTGGGGAAGAGAATATCCCACAAGTAAGGATGACGCCGTGGACCGGACACACCTATGTTGGAGAAAATTGGGTTTCATGTAATGGCTTGAGGACTCTTAACATCTTATGAACAGGAACAGAATGAATACAGCAAGACTACTTGAATGTCCCTATCCATTTCCTTGAATATGATGCCTAACATCAATAGTTAATGGTCTACCACGAGTGGGGAAAAACAAAATCTATGCTTACCAGATAAATTCCTTTCCTTCCGGTTAGGAAGAGTCCATGACTTCATTCCTTACTGTTGGGAAATACACCTGGCCACCAGGGGGAGGCAAAGACACCCCAGCCAAAGGCTTAAACATCCCTCCCACTTCCTCATTACCCCAGTCATTCTGTTGAGGGAACAAGTTAAAGTAGGAGAAACATTAGGGTATAAATGGTGCCAGAAGAATGAAATAGGGGACCGCGCATAGAAAAGAAAAAAACGGGAGGGGCCCGTGGACTCTCCCTATCCGGAAGAAAAATAAATTATCTGGTAAGCATAAATTATGTTTTCCTTCATAAGATAGGGAGAGGCCATGGCTTCATTCCTTACTGTTGGGAAAACTATACCCAAGCTCCAGAGGACACTGAATAACGGGAGAAAACAAAAAACAAGAAGCGGACCCTATTCTGAGGGCACCACAGCCTCCAAAAATGTTCTCCCCCGAAAGCTGCTTTAGCCGAAGCAAAGACATCAAACTTGTAAAATTTTGAAAATGTATGTAAGGAGGACCAGGTAGCCGCCTTACAAATCTGATCCATAGAGGCCTCTTTCTTAAAAGCCCAAGAGGAAGCCACTGCTCTACAGGAATAAACCATTATCCTCTCAGGACGACGATGTCCTGCTGTCTCATAAGCTAAGTGGATGACACTCCTTAACCAAAAAGATAGGGAAGTCGAAGTAGCCTTCTGCCCCTTACACTTCCCCGAATAAACAACAAAGAGGAAGATTGTCTAAACTCCTTAGTAGCCTGAAGATAGAACATCAAGGCACAAACCACATCCAAATTGTGAAGTAAGCGTTCCATTGATGGAGGAGGATTAGGACACAAGGAAGGAACCACAATCTCCTGATTATGTTGCGATCTGAAACAACCTTAGGAAGAAAACCTAATTCATTACGTAAAACTGCCTAATCTGCATGAAAAATCAGATAAGGGGCTAACATTGCAAAGCAGAAATCTCAAACTCTGCACGCAGAGGAAATAGCAAATAAAAAGAGAACCTTCCAAGATAACAATTTAATGTCAAAAGGATGCAGAGGCTCAAACGGAACCTGTTGCAAAACCCGAAGACAAGATTTAGGCTCCAATGAGGAGCCCCAGATCTAAACACAGGTCTGATCCTAACCAGAGCCTTAACAAAGGACTGCACGACTGGAAGCTCAGCCAGTCTCTTGTGCGACTGGGCCGAAATCTGTCTCCTCAGGGAACTAGCAGAAAGGCACTTTCTCCAGCCCATCCTGGAGAAAAGATAAGATCCTTAAACCTGTGCCAGGAAAAGCCATGCTCTTCACACCAGAATAAGTAGGTCCCCCACACCTTGTGGTAAATATGTAGAGTAACTGGTTTACAAGCTTGAATAAGAGTATCATTGACACTCTCAGAGAAAACTCTCTTGGCTAATACTAAGCATTCAATCCCCACACAGTCAGCTTCAGAGAATCTAGATTTTGATGAACAAATGGATCTTGTATCAGCAGGTCTCTGCGACAAGGTAACTTCCACAGAGGCGATGAGGAGATCCCCACTAGATCTATGAACCACGTCCTTTGTGGCCACGATGGAGCAATCAGGATTAACGATACCAGCTCCTGCTTGATGCAGGCCACCACTCGAGGAAAAAGATGAGTTTGAACCTTCCTTTATCGCCAAGGAAATTCTCGTTCCCCCTGATGGTTGATGTAAGCCACAAAGGTTATATTGTCTGATTGGAAACTGATAAACTTGGACGAACCCAGAAGTGGCCAAGCCTTCAAGGCCTTGAAGATTGCCCGTAGTTCCAAAATATTGATCGGGAGGGTGGACTCCTCCTGAGTCCACAACCCCTGTTGTCTTCCTGGCACCCCAAACAGCTCCCCATCTGGATAGGCTTGCGTCCGTAGTCACAATCTCCAAGGATGGTCTGGACAGAGCCACCAAGAGAGCAATTCTCGACACTCATGTTAGCATCTCAGATAAAAGAATTAGCAATTCTCAGAAATTTAATTCTGTCTTGAATATCCTCGAGGGGAGACTCCACCTCAATGAGTTCCGACAAAGTCGCACCAGTAGTTAGATGCTCCGGAAACCGCGACAACTGCAGCCACCGGTTAAAACAAAAATCTGTATGTTGAAACATCTTTCTCAGAAAGGTGTCCATTTTCTTATCCATCGGTTCTCTGAACGAAGAACTATCCTCAAGAGGTTTAGTAGTATGTTTAGCAAGGGTAGAGATAGCACCATCCACCTTAGGAATGGAGCCCCACAAATCCAGTTGAGAGTCTGGGACCGGGAACAACTTTTTAAAAGTAGAGGGGGAAAAGGAAGAACCAATTCTTTCCCATTAGTTCTTAATAATGTTCCCCATCGTAACTGGCACAGGAAAGTCAAAGGAACTTTCCTGTCTTCGTAAACTGTCTAATTTAGGTATCATAGGTTCTTCAGGCAGCGCAACCTCTGGAACCTTTAACGTAGACAGAACCTCCTTTAATAGAAACCTAAGTGCTCAATTTTAAATCTAAAGGACGGTTCCTTCGCAGCAGGAAGCTTAGACGCTAAGGACTCCAACCCAGAAAGTTCACCCTTTGGTGCTACAGAGGTTAACTCATCGGATAACTGGGACATAATAGCTAAATCAGATAAATATTTAGATGACTCCGGGTCAGGAGAGCTATGTTTAACCTTTCTCTTGTGTTTGTTTGAGCAAGGTAATGCACTGAGGGCTGCAGACACTGCAGTTTGTATCCTGAAGGAAAAAGGAACCTTGAGAAAGAAGGTCTGGTCTTAAAGGATGTGGCCAAGGTTGGCAACTGGACATCTGAACAAGATCCCTATAACAAAACCTATGAGGCCATGCTGGAGCTACCAGCAACACAAACGATTGTTCCATGATGATCTTAGAAATCACTCTTGGAAGAAGAACTAGAGGCAGGAAAATATAAGTAGGTTGGTAACACCAAAGGAACTGATAACGCATCCACCGCCGCCACCACCTGAGGATCCCTGGACCTGGACAGGTACCTGGGAAGTTTCTTGTTTCGATGGGAAGCCATCAGATTTATTTCTGGAAGACCCCACATATGAAAAATCTGAGAAAAGATATCTGAATGGAGCGACCACTCCCCCGGATGTAAAGTCTGACGGCTGATATAATCAGCTTCCCTACTGTCTACACCTGGGATATGAACTGCAGAAATTAGACAGGAGCTGGATTCCGCCCAAGCAAGTATCCAAATACAACTGAGAACCAAATAAATGAATACCTTGGAAAGAAAGATAGTAATCTAGACTTAGATACCATGTCAGCATTCCAATATTTGAGCCACAAAGTTATTCTAGCTAAAATAGCTAAAGACATAGATTTAACATCAATTTTGATCATATCAAAAATGGCATCACAGATAAAATGATTAGCATGTTGAATCAAGCAAACAATGTTAGACAAATCAGGATCCATTTCCTGTTGCGCTAAACTTTCCAACCAAAAAGTTGATGCAGCTGCAACATGAGCCATAGAAATGGCAGGCCTGAGAAGATAGCCAGAATATAAATAAGCTTTCCTTAGATAAGATTCAAGTTTCCTATCTATAGGGCCCTTAAAGGAAGTACTATCTTCCATAGGAATAGTAGTACGTTTGGCAAGAGTAGAAATAGCCCCATCAACTTTGGGGATATTTTCCCAAAACTCCAATCTAACTGCTGGCAAAGGATACAATTTTTTAAACCTTGAAGAAGGGATAAAAGTACCACCAGGCCTATTACATTCCTTAGAAATCATATCAGAAATAGCATCAGGAACTGGAAAAATCTCTGGAGTAACCACAGGAGGTTTATAAACCGAATTTAAATGGTAAATTTAAAAGGTATAAAGGAGCCACACTGTGACCCTGTTATAGCGTTTCATGTGTAAAAATTTAAAACAATCTTACCTCCAGGATCCATGCTGTGGAACAGAACACAGCCTCTCAAGTGTGACAGTCTTATAGCAGTGCTCCTGACATGGACTTGAGTGAGAGAAAGCAGGCAGTGAAACTCGCCAACACTGATTGCTTAGGAGCTGTTAGCAGAAGTCTGGATGGTTGTGCAGAAAAACTTTCCCTGCATCTCCAGACTCTAAATTTCATCAATAATTTCATACTGAGAGGTTGACATGACTACTTCAAACTCTAGTCCTATCCAATTCAGGACTCTCCGAATCTTCTGCCACTTCTGCCACCTCCTAACATGACAAAAGGCAAAGAATGACTGGGGTAATGAGGAAGTGGAGGGGATATTTAAGCCTTTGGCTGGGGTGTGGTGGCCAGGTGTTGTATTTCCCAACAGTAAGGAATGAAGCCGTGGACTCTCCCTTATCTTAGGAAGGAAAAAACTTTAGATGTGAACGATAAATGGACTAACAACAAGAAGGATTTTACGAGTAACCAGAAAATCCAAATGGTCAAGCTATTCAGTAAGTCATTGCAGCAGTATAAGGTTGACCACATTGCCTGTGGTGCATATTTTGGGGAAAAGCAAAATGCTAGCTCATGCATCCAGAACCATAGCAACCTGCAGAACAGAAGTAAACACAGCGCACTAGTTTACAGATTTCCACAAGAACACAAGGGATTTAAGGAAACTCCACTGAAAGCATAGCCACATAAATCCAAGGGACATAACCTAGGGATATCTTGCGTCTTCATACACAGTCTTACAGGGCTTTGGTTACACTGATTTTGGTAAAGTAATGACAGGACACCTGTAACAGGAACATTTAACAATAGTCAATCTATTTTTCTAGATTATAACACTAGCAAACTTCAGGCTGATACACCCACTACAAGTGTATACCAGCTATGTGTAGAACTGAAGCCAGCAAGAAAACAGAATTTATGCTTACCTGATAAATTACTTTCTCCAACGGTGTGTCCGGTCCACGGCGTCATCCTTACTTGTGGGAAATATCTCTTCCCCAACAGGAAATGGCAAAGAGTCCCAGCAAAGCTGGCCATATAGTCCCTCCTAGGCTCCGCCCACCCCAGTCATTCGACCGACGGACAGGAGGAAATATATATAGGAGAAACCATATGGTACCGTGGTGACTGTAGTTAGAGAAAATAATTCATCAGACCTGATTAAAAAACCAGGGCGGGCCGTGGACCGGACACACCGTTGGAGAAAGTAATTTATCAGGTAAGCATAAATTCTGTTTTCTCCAACATTGGTGTGTCCGGTCCATGGCGTCATCCTTACTTGTGGGAACCAATACCAAAGCTTTAGGACACGGATGAAGGGAGGGAGCAAATCAGGTTACCTAAACGGAAGGCACCACAGCTTGCAAAACCTCTCTCCCAAAAATAGCCTCCGAAGAAGCAAAAGTATCAAATTTGTAAAATTTGGCAAAAGTGTGCAGTGAAGACCAAGTCGCTGCCTTACATATCTGATCAACAGAAGCCTCGTTCTTGAAGGCCCATGTGGAAGCCACAGCCCTAGTGGAGTGAGCTGTGATTCTTTCAGGAGGCTGCCGTCCGGCAGTCTCGTGAGCCAATCGGATGATGCTTTTAAGCCAAAAGGAAAGAGAGGTAGAAGTCGCTTTTTGACCTCTCCTTTTACCAGAATAGACGACAAACAGAAAAGATGTTAGTCTGAAATCTTTTGTAGCTTCTAAATAGAATTTTAGAGCACGGACTACGTCCAAATTGTGTAACAAATGTTCCTTCTTTGAAACTGGATTCGGACACAAAGAAGGTACAACTATCTCCTGGTTAATATTTTTGTTAGAAACAACCTTTGGAAGAAAACCAGGCTTAGTACGCAAAACCACCTTATCTGCATGGAACACCAGATAGGGCGGAGAACACTGCAGAGCAGATAACTCAAACTCTTCTAGCAGAAGAAATAGCAACCAAAAACAAAACTTTCCAAGATAACAACTTAATATCTATGGAATGTAGAGGTTCAAACGGAACCCCTTGAAGAACTGAAAGAACTAGATTTAAACTCCAGGGAGGAGTCAAAGGTCTGTAAACAGGCTTGATCCTAACCAGAGCCTGAACAAATGCTTGAACATCTGGCATAGCTGCCAGTCGTTTGTGTAGTAAGACAGATAAAGCAGAAATCTGTCCCTTTAGAGAACTCGCAGATAATCCTTTATCCAAACCTTCTTGCAGAAAGGAAAGAATCTTAGGAATTTTTACCTTATTCCAAGGGAATCCCTTGGATTCACACCAGCAGATATATCTTTTCCATATTTTATGGTAAATCTTTCTAGTTACCGGTTTTCTGGCCTGAACCAGAGTATCAATCACCGAATCTGAAAACCCACGCTTTGATAGAATCAAGCGATCAATCTCCAAGCCGTCAGCTGGAGGGAGACCAGATTTGGATGTTCGAATGGACCCTGAACAAGAAGGTCCTGTCTCAAAGGTAGTTTCCATGGTGGAACCGATGACATATTCACCAGGTCTCCATACCAAGTCCTGCGTGGCCACGCAGGAGCTATCAAGATCACCAAGACCCTCTCCTGTTTGATCCTGGCTACCAGCCTGGGAATGAGAGGAAACGGTGGGAACACATAAGCTAGGTTGAAGGTCCAAGGCGCTACTAGTGCATCCACTAGAGTCGCCTTGGGATCCCTGGATCTGGACCCGTAGCAAGGAACCTTGAAGTTCTGACGAGACGCCATCAGATCCATGTCTGGAATGCCCCATAATTGAGTCAACTGGGCAAAAATCTCCGGGTGGAGTTCCCACTCCCCCGGATGGAATGTCTGACAACTCAGATAATCCGCTTCCCAGTTTTCCACACCTGGGATGTGGATCGCAGATAGATGGCAGGAGTGATTCTCCGCCCATTGTATTATTTTGGTTACTTCTTTCATCGCCAGGGAACTCCTTGTTCCCCCCTGATGATTGATATATGCAACGGTCGTCATGTTGTCTGATTGGAATCTTATGAATCTGGCCTTTGCAAGCTGAGGCCAAGCCCTGAGAGCATTGAATATCGCTCTTAGTTCCAGAATGTTTATCGGAAGGAGAGACTCTTCCCGAGACCATAGTCCCTGAGCTTTCAGGGATTCCCAGACCGCACCCCAGCCCACTAGACTGGCGTCGGTCGTGACAATGACCCACTCTGGTCTGCGGAAGCTCATTCCCTGGGATAGGTGGTCCAGGGATATCCACCAACGGAGTGAATCTCTGGTCTTCTGATCTACTTGAATCACTGGAGACAAGTCTGTATAGTCCCCATTCCACTGTTTCAGCATGCACAGTTGTAATGGTCTTAGATGAATTCGCGCAAAAGGAACTATGTCCATTGCTGCAACCATCAACCCTACTACTTCCATGCACTGAGCTATGGAAGGACGTTGAACAGAATGAAGAACTTGACAAGCGCTTAGAAGTTTTGACTTTTTGACATCTGTCAGAAAGATCCTCATTTCTAAGGAATCTATTATTGTTCCCAGGAAGGGAACTCTTGTTGACGGAGACAGAGAACTTTTTTCTATGTTCACCTTCCATCCGTGAGATCTGAGAAAGGCCAGAACGATGTCTGTATGAGCCTTTGCTTTTGAAAGGGACGACGCTTGTATTAGAATGTCGTCCAAGTATGGTACTACTGCAATGCCCCTCGGTCTTAGAACCGCTAGAAGAGACCAGAGTACCTTTGTGAAAATTCTTGGAGCAGTGGCTAATCCGAATGGGAGGGCCACAAACTGGTAATGTTTGTCCAGAAAGGCGAACCTTAGGAACTGATGATGTTCTTTGTGGATAGGAATATGTAGGTACACATCCTTTAGATCCACGGTAGTCATAAATTGACCTTCCTGGATAGTGGGTAGAATCGTTCGAATGGTTTCCATTTTGAACGATGGTACCCTGAGAAATTTGTTTAGGATCTTTAAATCCAGAATTGGTCTGAAGGTTCCCTCTTTTTTGGGAACTACGAACAGATTTGAGTAAAATCCCATTCCAATGTAAGAACGCCTGTCTCTTTATTTGGTTTGAGGATAAGTGAGACATGTGGAACCTTCCCCTTGGGGGTAGTTCCTTGAATTCCAGAAGATAACCCTGAGAAACTATTTCTAGCGCCCAGGGATCCTGAACATCTCTTGCCCAAGCCTGAGCAAAGAGAGAGAGTCTGCCCCCCACTAGATCCGGTCTCGGATCGGGGGCTACTCCTTCATGCTGTTTTGTTAGCGGTAGCAGGCTTCTTGGTCTGCTTACCCTTGTTCCAGCCTTGCATCGGTTTCCAGGCTGGTTTGGACTGTGAGGCATTACCCTCTTGCTTAGAGGATGCAGAATTAGAGGCCGGTCCGTTCCTGAAATTACGAAAGGAACGAAAATTAGACTTATTCTTGGCCTTGAAAGGCCTATCTTGTGGGAGGGCGTGGCCCTTTCCCCCAGTGATGTCTGAGATAATCTACTTCAATTCTGGTCCAAAGAGAGTTTTACCCTTGAAGGGGATGTTAAGCAATTTTGTCTTGGATGATACATCCGCTGACCAAGACTTTAGCCAAAGTGCTCTGCGCGCCACAATTGCAAACCCTGAATTTTTTGCCGCTAATCTAGCTAATTGCAAAGCGGCATCTAAAATAAAAGAGTTAGCCAACTTAAGTGCGTGAACTCTGTCCATAACCTCCTCATATGGAGTCTCTCTACTGAGCGACTTTTCTAGTTCCTCGAACCAGAACCACGCTGCTGTAGTGACAGGAACAATGCACGAAATGGGTTGTAGAAGGTAACCTTGCTGTACAAGAATCTTTTTAAGCAAACCCTCCAATTTTTTATCCATAGGATCTTTGAAAGCACAACTATCTTCGATAGGAATAGTAGTGCGCTTGTTTAGAGTAGAAACTGCCCCCTCGACCTTAGGGACTGTCTGCCATAAGTCCTTTCTGGGGTCGACCATAGGAAATAATTTCTTAAATATAGGAGGGGGAACAAAAGGTATGCCGGGCTTCTCCCACTCCTTATTCACTATGTCCGCCACCCGCTTGGGTATAGGAAAAGCGTTGGGGTGCACCGGAACCTCTAGGAACTTGTCCATCTTGCATAATTTTTCTGGAATGACCAAGTTGTCACAATCATCCAGAGTAGATAACACCTCCTTAAGCAGTGCGCGGAGATGTTCTAATTTAAATGTCACAACATCAGGTTCAGCCTGTTGAGAAATTTTTCCTGAATCTGAAATTTCCCCATCTGACAAAACCTCCCTCATGGCCCCTTCAGATTGGTGTAAGGGTATGACAGAACAATTATCAGCGCCCTCCTGCTCTTCAGTGTTTAAAACAGAGCAATCGCGCTTTCTCTGATATGCAGGCATTTTGGATAAAATATTTGCTATGGAGTTATCCATTACAGCCGTCAATTGTTGCATGGTAATAAGCATTGGCGCGCTAGAAGTACTAGGGGCCTCCTGCGTGGGCAAAACTGGCGTAGACACAGAAGGAGATGATGTAGAACCATGTCTACTCCCTTCATCTGAGGAATCATCTTGGACAATTTTATTATCTGTGGCAGTACTGTCCTTACTTTGTTTGGACGCTATGGCACAATTATCACACAATTTTGAAGGGGGAGACACATTGGCTTTCATACATATAGAACATAGCTTATCTGAAGGCACAGACATGTTAAACAGGCTTAAACTTGTCAATAAAGCACAAAAACCGTTTTAAAACAAAACCTTTACTGTCTCTTTAAATTTTAAACAGAGCACACTTTATTACTGAATATGTGAAAATATATGAAGGAATTGTTCAAAATTTACCAAAATTTCACCACAGTGTATTGCACACCAATTTTCAGAGCTTTAACCATTAAAATAACGAAACCGGAGCCGGTTACAGATTTAACCCCTATACAGTCCCAGCTACAGCCTTTGCTGTGACTTTACAAAGCCCAGAGGGGAATACGATACCAAATGACGCCTTCTAGGAACTTTTCCAACTACTTTCAGATCCTCACACATGCATCTGCATGTCCTGCTCTCAAAAAACAACTGCGCAGTAATGGCGCGAAAATGAGGCTCAGCCTACAACTGGGAAGGCCCTTCCTGACTGGAAAAGGTGTCTAACATAGTGCCTGACGTTAAAAAAACTTTCCCCAAGTTTATAAGTGTGAATTATCAGCATAAACATGTATAAAATGTCCAAATAAAGCAATCTATTTAGCCCATAAAAGTGTCTACCAGTTTTATAGCCCATATTAAGCCCTTTATTCTGTTTGAGACTAAGAAAATGGCTTACCGGTCCCCATGAGGGGAAATGACAGCCTTCCAGCATTACAGTCTTGTTAGAAATATGGCTAGTCATACCTTAAGCAGAAAAGTCTGCTAACTGTTTCCCCCAACTGAAGTTACTTCATCTCAACAGTCCTATGTGGAAACAGCAATCGATTTTAGTTACTGTCTGCTAAAATCATCTTCCTCTCACAAACAGAACTCTTCAGCTTTTTCTGTTTCAGAGTAAATAGTACATACCAGAACTATTTTAAAATAAACTCTTGATAGTACAATAAAAAACTACAACTAAACACCACATACTCTTAACCATCTCCGTGGAGATGTTGCCTGTGCAACGGCAAAGAGAATGACTGGGGTGGGCGGAGCCTAGGAGGGACTATATGGCCAGCTTTGCTGGGACTCTTTGCCATTTCCTGTTGGGGAAGAGATATTTCCCACAAGTAAGGATGACGCCGTGGACCGGACACACCAATGTTGGAGAAATAAAGTATATGCATCGAAAGAGGAGACCTGATGGCTTCATGGAAGTCCATTTCTAATTCCCCCCATTATGCATTATATTTATTTATATTTCACAAATGTTCACACTGCACAACCATAATTAAATGTATATACTGTAAGCGTGCCTTGTAAAAGTATAAAGATTACCTTTTTCACCGGTGACGTCGGTGTCACTTGACCAGAGAGTATTGAAGGTGCAACGTGACTGGAGGGTATTGAAGGAGCCGGAGTTGTAACAGTTGTTATCTGTGTGGTGTTGCTATTTGCGCTATTTACCGATGTCAATGGTTTCGTTTTATCTAAGAATCAGAATGTTAAACAGCACATGATGAAAGTCGCATAACAATGTATTCCATAATTCAGTAAAGTGACTTGAAATACCAATTTTTTTCTTTCATGTTTCAGACTTAACATAAAAAATAAAATTATTGTATTTTTATTTTTTTTAATTTTAAAGTTTTTATTAAGACAATTATAAAGCAAAACAGAAATATGAACATACGCAACGTTGTGCATTATATTATGGTCTGCACTTACAAACATTTGAAGAGTTTAGAGAAAATTTAGTACAGTTTAGGTTAGTTAAAACATTTATACTATAATATCTGTGTCTACATTCTCGTACATGTCGACCCATTAAGCATGTGTTGGTGTTGGAAAATATGTCTTATTTTTCTATGATGAGAGATAGAGAGGATGTATTTTTAATGATATTTACACCATCAAGACAAAAGGGTCTAAGGGTTACATTTAGAAAAGAGTATCTGAAATGCCTTAGGTCTAAAGAGGTGATTCTCGACCATGTCTGTAGTGCCAGCCCAAAGGTGGGGGGTCAAAGGGGGGGAGGGATTGGAGTTAAGGTGGAGAGGGTGGTTTTGGTGGGAGGGGGTAAGCGAGGATAATCTCAATCTGGGTGGATTGTTAGCCAAGGAGACCAAGTGTCGTCGTAGGAATCTGTTTTATCTAGAACTTTGTGAGAGTATTGTTCCATTATCCTAATGTATCTGATGATAGTCAGTACTTGTGCGAGGGATGGAGGTTTCTTTTTTTTTCCATTCTCTAGCAATCGCTAACTTCAATGCCATGAAGACAGACTGTTAATGCCTCAGAAGACTTATTTAGATTAGGGGTTTGTATATGTAGCAAGGTGATTTCTGGAAGAAAGGGAGGATTAATATTTAGGGAGTGAAGGGTGCAGAAGAGTTCTCTCCATAGTGGCTGTATTTTGGGACAGGACCACCATATGTGCAAGGGTGTGCCTGTCTGTCCGCACATCCTCCAGCACATGGGGGAGTGTGAACTGTAGATTTTATGTAATGTGGATGGGACCAGGTGCCATCTTACTAGTAGCTTAGAGTATAACTCCCATAAAGTGGCACAGTGTAAGAGTTTTCTAGTTATCTGGATTCTTTTGTGCCAGGTGGCAGTATCCACTATGAAGCCTATCTCTCTCTCCCAAGCCAGGATTTGAGGGATCTTTTGTTGCGCTTTAGTGCTGGACAGTAAGTTATAGTGGAAGGATAAGGGGTGTTTAATGAGGTGGGTTTTAATCCAAGCTTGTTCCCAGAGTGAGGGGGGTCTGAGATGCTGCTTAGGGTAACCCCAAGAGCGTAGCAAAGAACTGAACCGGAAGGCCTCGAATTGCAGTCTCGGGGGTATCAGGAATTTAGTGCAAAGCTGGTGGTGTGGAATCCATGTGCTGGAGTCATAAAAGTCTGTCACATATGTGATCTGCAGGTACTGCCAGAGCTCTGGGTGCACATCTGGTAGAGAGAATATGGCTGCGGGAAGGGTGAGGTTGGGAGAGGGGTGGGGTGCTATGAATGGAGTGTGTCGGATCTGTTCCCAAAAGAGGAGGGCATCATGGAAAACAGGATGTATATCTCTCAGGGTTTGCCCGTGGTGGGGAGGGATCCAGAGTAAGTCTGAAAGCTTAAGATAACGAGGCAGCAGAGAAGTCTCTATATGATGCCAACCTGGGACTTGGGATTTATCGCTCCATGCAAGTAAGTGTGTGAGTCTGGCTGCATTATAGTATGTAATAATGTTGGGTAGTGCGAGTCCTCCCTGGTCAGTTGGTCTTTCTAGGGTGTGCCTAGCAGTTCTCGGTCTTCTGTCTTTCCAGACATGTTGTAAGAAGGCTTTGTAGTTTGTTTAGAATTGGTCTAGGGATATTGTAGGGGATGCATCTGAAAAGATAGGTAATTTTTGGCAAGAAAGACATCTTTATGGTCGCGATTCTACCCGACCAGGAAATCTCCATGAATTCCCAAGAATTCAGGAGTCTACGTAGGGCCGGGAGCCTTTCTGTATAATTTTTTAGCTATGGTGGTTGTTGTCTGGGGCTAGGTGTACCCCCAGGACTTTTATGGAGGTAGTGTTCCATTGGAAGCGATAAGAGCTCTGCAGGATTCCGAGGTCCCGGGTAGGGATATTAAGAGGGAGGGCCTCTGTCTTTGTTACATTAAGTTTGTAGAAGCTGATTTCACCAAATACCTTAATAATGTTAAAGATTACTTTAAGTGAGGTTGTTGGGGAGGTAAGGAAGAGGGTAATGTCTGCGTAGAGGGATATTTTATGTTCAGAACCTGCTGAGGAGACGCCCTTGACAAGTGGGCTAGATCTGATGGCCTGGGCCAGAGGCTCAATTGCTAGGGCGAAAAGTAGGGGTGACAAGGGGCATCCCTGATGGGTACCACTGGTTATGGAGAAAGGCTCTGAGTGAAAACCCACTCCCTTAATTCTGGCAGTAGGGGAAGAATAGAGGGCCTGTATAGCTTTGATAAAGGGGGCAAGGAAGCCAAAGTTTTTCATTGTCTCCCATAGGTAGTCCCATCTAACCCTATCAAAGGCTTTTTCTGCATCCAGGGAGAGCGCCAAAAAGGAATCTCCTCTCCTGGACGCCAGCCCAAAGACATCCAGAATGCGCCTAGTAGCATCAGGGCCTTCACGACCGGGGATGAAACCTACTTGGTCAGAATGTATTATTTGTGCGATCCCCTTTGAGATTCTATTAGCAAGGAGTTTAGCATATAATTTAGAGTCAATGTTGAGAAGGGATATAGTCCTATAGCTACTACATTGCTCTGGCGATTTTCCCGGTTTCAGTATGGTAACTACTGTGGCTTCCAAAAATTCTGGGTTAACAGATCCCTTCTGTATGATCTCTTGGAACATTCTGCAAAGAATAGGAGCTAGTATGTCTTGATAGTTTTTGTAGAACCTGGCAGTGTAACCGTGATTTTCCTAATTTCAGGGATTTAATAACTTGTATGACCTCTGTTATAGTTATTTGGGTTGTTAGTGCTGTCATGGTTTCCGGGGTTAAGGTAGGGAGTTGTAGTGAGGATAAGAAGGTAGCTATCGCTGTCTTGGGGGGGGGGGGGGCACTGTCTAGGTCCGTCTCTAGATTGTAAAGTTTAAGGTAATAGTCTCGGAATGTGTGTCCTATGTCTCTGGGTGAATGAACTAAGTCACCTCCATCCTTCCTAACAGCAAGAACCCTTGATTGTGCCGTGCGTTGCCTGAGCTTCTGAGCTAATAGGGAAGAAGGTTTGTTACTGAAATGGTAGTAGAGTTTCTTAAATTTTTCTAGCATGGCCTGTGTTCTAATGAGTTCTAAGTCTTGTATCTTTTTATTTAGCGCGGAAAGCTGATCATTGAGTGCGGCAGAGTATGAACTATGTAGTTGCTCCCGTATAATTTTGGATTGGACTTAACATACAATTTTAAACATTCAAATTTACTTCTCTTATCAAATTTGCTTTGTGTTGGTATCCTTTATTGAAGGTGCAGCAATGCACTACTGGGAACTAGATAAAAACATTGTGTGCCAATAACAAGAGGCATATATGTGCAGCCACCAATCGGTACCTAGTTCTCAGTAATACATTGCAACTCCTGAACCTACCTAGGTATGCTTTTCAAGAAAGGGTACCAAGAAATTAAAGGAAATTTGATAAAAGAAATGAATAAGTTGTTTAAAACTACATGCTCTATTGCAGTGTTTCTCAGCTGCAGTCCTTCAGTATGCCTAGCAGGCCATTATATCTTAACTAGAACGCAGATGAAAAACAAAGAGCTGATCAGTTAGCTGATTAACCTGCTCTCATCCACCAGCTGATTTTACATGTGCTCTAGTTGAGATAATGAAAATCTGGCTTGTTAGGGGTACTTGAGGACTGAAATAGAGAAACATTGCTATTTTTCTCTCAACTTGTTATTTTTTTTATTACAGAATAAGCAATATGCATAACATATATAAACATAGCTCAAAAACTGAACTAATTTCTAACAACCAGAAGAGGGCAGCCTTGCATAGTTTAAAATATTTTCATAATCATGCAGAGCTGGATGTGTGAAATCACAATGTAAATTACTTAACTTGTATAGCATTATATGTG
The DNA here is from genome assembly GCF_027579735.1 of Bombina bombina. Lineage (NCBI taxonomy): Eukaryota > Metazoa > Chordata > Amphibia > Anura > Bombinatoridae > Bombina > Bombina bombina. The sequence continues at coordinate 230,865,735 of NC_069504.1, read as the reverse complement.
TATATTATTTTTGATGCACAAAATACATATGCTCATCACTATTGCAAATAATGCTCATGATTGTTGATTAAAAAATTATAATACACTAAGAGAGTGTAAATGACTAGAGACAAGGTAAGGTAGGGGTAAAGTAACACTTGTTCACAGAAAATTAGATAACAGTAATTCAAAACGTTCCAAGCACAATTTCCAGATGTATTTTACAGCAATAGGCAACAAATTAAATCATTTGTGTATTTATATTATTATTATTATTATTATTATTATGTATTTGTAGAGCGCCAACAGATTCCGCAGCGCTATTACATTATTATATTACATTAACCCCTTAGTGGCCAGACCATTTTTTCAATTTTCTTACCGTTAAGTACCAGGAGCTGTTTTTACATTTCTGCAGTGTTTGTGTTTAGCTGTAATTTTCCGCTTACTCATTTACTGTAACCACATATATTATATACTGTTTTTCTCGCAATTAAATGGACTTTCTAAAGATACCATTATTTTCAACATATCAATTTAATATAAAAAAAATATATATATATAAAATATGATGAAAAAACTGAAAGAAAAAAAAACACTTTTTATAACTTTGACCCCCAAAATTTGTTACACATCTACAACCACCAAACAGCAGCCATGCTAAATTTTGTCCTGAGTTTAGAAATACCCAATTTTTACATATTCTTTACAAGTTATAGGGCAATATGCACAAGTAGTGTATATTTCATGCCACCATTTTACCGCCAAATGCGATCAAATAAATTAAATTGTTAACTTTTTCACAAACTTTAGGTTTCTCACTGAATTTACAAACATCTTGAGCAATTAAGGTACGGGTTGTAAATGCTTCTTTGGGATCCCCCTTTGTTCAGAAATAGCAGACATATATGGCTTTGATTTTCGGTAATTAGGCCGCTAAATGCTGCTGCGCACCACACTTGTATTATGACCAGCAGTGAAGGGGTAAATTAGGAAGCTTGCAGGGTTAATTTTAGCTTTAGTGTAGAGATCAGCCTCCCACTTGACACATCCCACCCCCTGATCCCCTCCCTGATCCCTCTCAAACAGCTCTCTTCCATCCCCCACCCCACAATTGTCACCCCCATCTTAAGTACTGGCATAAAGTATATGCCAGTACTAAAATAAAAGGCTTTTTTCATATATTTTTTTTTCTTTTATATATATTCTACAGTGTAGGACCCCCCCCCAACAGCTCTCTAACCCTCCCCCTCTATTTGCCGCCATCTTAGTAACTGCTAGATTTGCTGTAAATTGTTGTATTTACTGGGGGGGGGGGGGTTTGGTTTTTTTTTTAGTGTAGCTGCCCCCCCACCCTCATTAGCAAACCCCCCTCCCAGATCCAACATAGGATCCACCTCTCCTCCATCCCCCTCCACACCCACTGCCCTTCCCGCCCTCCTCCTCAAGCAATAGGCAGGCCGTCCAACCAACCCACCTCCCTCCAAGCCCACACCACCAACTATCGGCACTATCGCTGGCTGATGCAGAGGGGGTCACAGGGTGGCGCTCTCTGCATCAGTTGCTTAGCAAAGGGGATTGCACGATGCCTCAATATCGATGCATCGCTGTAATACCCTAAAAGCAGCTAGAAGCGATCATGATCGCTTCCAACGCCTGAAACCCCTGAGGACGTACCAGGCACGTGCTTGGTCGTTAAGGACCATTTTTGTAGGACGTACCTGGTACGTCCTTGGTCATTAAGGGGTTAATGTTATACTATCAAAAATTAAACATTTTGTGAGTTAATGGGACACAAAACCCAAATATTTTCTTTCATGATTCAGATAAAGCATGTAATTTTAAGCAACTTTCTAATTTACTCCTATTATAATTTTTTCTTCGTTCTCTTGATATCTGTGTAGCACTTGCTGATTGGTGGCTACATTTAGGTAATCAGGTAAACATTAATTTTTATTTTATTTTTTATAAAATGATAGTCAATAAAGATCCATAACATATGGGATTTAATATCCAAGCGGAGAGTCCATGTTAAGGAAAGGGTGAGACAAAATAAGGACGTTCCTAATTGCCTGACACTGTGGCCTAAAGAACTTTCCTGCCAAAAAAAGCTTACGAAAGCAGCAAAAAAATTGTAGAATGTTCCCAGGAAGTAGCAAATAATCTAGAATGAGCTGTGAATAGCTTAAGGGGAGACCGTCCTGCTACCAAGTAAGCTTTGAGAAATACCTGTTTGAGCCAAAATGATCAGGATACAGCAGTAGCTTACTGCCCTTCACGAGAACAACAATAGTGAACAACATACTGAAACTATATATGAAGAAACATGTTTTAACTCTCAAACAACATCAGCTTGTGCAAAAGCCTTTCCTTAGAAATAGAAATATCCTGATACAAAGGAGGAACAATAACTCCTGGTTGAAATTTTCGGAGGAAACATTAGAAGAACAACATACTTTGTATGAAGAAATGCCTTATGAAAACAAAAAAAAAATTTTTTAAAAAAAAGATAATATAGAAATTCCGCCAGCTGAAGAAATGGCTGGAAGAAAAATAACTTTCCAGGATAACCATTTGAAAGCTATGCAATGCATAGGAACATAACGAGGAAATTTGAACTAAATTCAAATTCCAATGTGTAGAGATAGGCCTCACAACTGGCCTAATTCTCACCAATGACTGAACCAAAGTCAGAAAAACAGAATTTATGTTTACCTGATAAATTACTTTCTCCAACGGTGTGTCCGGTCCACGGCGTCATCCTTACTTGTGGGATATTCTCTTCCCCAACAGGAAATGGCAAAGAGCCCAGCAAAGCTGGTCACATGATCCCTCCTAGGCTCCGCCTACCCCAGTCATTCGACCGACGTTAAGGAGGAATATTTGCATAGGAGAAACCATATGGTACCGTGGTGACTGTAGTTAAAGAAAATAAATTATCAGACCTGATTAAAAAAACCAGGGCGGGCCGTGGACCGGACACACCGTTGGAGAAAGTAATTTATCAGGTAAACATAAATTCTGTTTTCTCCAACATAGGTGTGTCCGGTCCACGGCGTCATCCTTACTTGTGGGAACCAATACCAAAGCTTTAGGACACGGATGAAGGGAGGGAGCAAATCAGGTCACCTAAATGGAAGGCACCACGGCTTGCAAAACCTTTCTCCCAAAAATAGCCTCAGAAGAAGCAAAAGTATCAAACTTGTAAAATTTGGTAAAAGTGTGCAGTGAAGACCAAGTCGCTGCCCTACATATCTGATCAACAGAAGCCTCGTTCTTGAAGGCCCATGTGGAAGCCACAGCCCTAGTGGAATGAGCTGTGATTCTTTCGGGAGGCTGCCGTCCGGCAGTCTCGTAAGCCAATCTGATGATGCTTTTAATCCAAAAAGAGAGAGAGGTAGAAGTTGCTTTTTGACCTCTCCTTTTACCAGAATAAACAACAAACAAGGAAGATGTTTGTCTAAAATCCTTTGTAGCATCTAAATAGAATTTTAGAGCGCGAACAACATCCAAATTGTGCAACAAACGTTCCTTCTTTGAAACTGGTTTCGGACACAGAGAAGGTACGATAATCTCCTGGTTAATGTTTTTGTTAGAAACAACTTTTGGAAGAAAACCAGGTTTAGTACGTAAAACCACCTTATCTGCATGGAACACCAGATAAGGAGGAGAACACTGCAGAGCAGATAATTCTGAAACTCTTCTAGCAGAAGAAATTGCAATTAAAAACAAAACTTTCCAAGATAATAACTTAATATCAACGGAATGCAAGGGTTCAAACGGAACCCCCTGAAGAACTGAAAGAACTAAATTGAGACTCCAAGGAGGAGTCAAAGGTTTGTAAACAGGCTTAATTCTAACCAGAGCCTGAACAAAGGCTTGAACATCTGGCACAGCGGCCAGCTTTTTGTGAAGTAACACAGACAAGGCAGAAATCTGTCCCTTCAGGGAACTTGCAGATAATCCTTTTTCCAATCCTTCTTGAAGGAAGGATAGAATCCTAGGAATCTTAACCTTGTCCCAAGGGAATCCTTTAGATTCACACCAACAGATATATTTTTTCCAAATTTTGTGGTAAATCTTTCTAGTTACAGGCTTTCAGGCCTGAACAAGAGTATCGATAACAGAATCTGAGAATCCTCGCTTCGATAAGATCAAGCGTTCAATCTCCAAGCAGTCAGCTGGAGTGAAACCAGATTCGGATGTTCGAACGGACCCTGAACAAGAAGGTCTCGTCTCAAAGGTAGCTTCCAAGGAGGAGCCGATGACATATTCACCAGATCTGCGTACCAAGTCCTGCGTGGCCACGCAGGAGCTATCAAGATCACCGACGCCCTCTCCTGATTGATCCTGGCTACCAGCCTGGGGATGAGAGGAAACGGCGGGAACACATAAGCTAGTTTGAAGGTCCAAGGTGCTACTAGTGCATCCACTAGAGCCGCCTTGGGATCCCTGGATCTGGACCCGTAGCAAGGAACTTTGAAGTTCTGACGAGAGGCCATCAGATCCATGTCTGGAATGCCCCACAGCTGAGTGACTTGGGCAAAGATTTCCGGATGGAGTTCCCACTCCCCCGGATGCAATGTCTGACGACTCAGAAAATCCGCTTCCCAATTTTCCACTCCTGGGATGTGGATAGCAGACAGGTGGCAGGAGTGAGACTCCGCCCATAGAATGATTTTGGTCACTTCTTCCATCGCCAGGGAACTCCTTGTTCCCCCCTGATGGTTGATGTACGCAACAGTTGTCATGTTGTCTGATTGAAACCGTATGAACTTGGCCCTCGCTAGCTGAGGCCAAGCCTTGAGAGCATTGAATATCGCTCTCAGTTCCAGAATATTTATCGGTAGAAGAGATTCTTCCCGAGACCAAAGACCCTGAGCTTTCAGGGATCCCCAGACCGCGCCCCAGCCCATCAGACTGGCGTCGGTCGTGACAATGACCCACTCTGGTCTGCGGAATGTCATCCCTCGTGACAGGTTGTCCAGGGACAGCCACCAACGGAGTGAGTCTCTGGTCCTCTGATTTACTTGTATCTTCGGAGACAAGTCTGTATAGTCCCCATTCCACTGACTGAGCATGCACAGTTGTAATGGTCTTAGATGAATGCGTGCAAAAGGAACTATGTCCATTGCCGCTACCATCAACCCGATCACTTCCATGCACTGAGCTATGGAAGGAAGAGGAACGGAATGGAGTATCCGACAAGAGTCTAGAAGTTTTGTTTTTCTGGCCTCTGTCAGAAAAATCCTCATTTCTAAGGAGTCTATTATTGTTCCCAAGAAGGGAACCCTTGTTGACGGAGATAGAGAACTCTTTTCCACGTTCACTTTCCATCCGTGAGATCTGAGAAAGGCCAGGACAATGTCCGTGTGAGCCTTTGCTTGAGGAAGGGACGACGCTTGAATCAGAATGTCGTCCAAGTAAGGTACTACAGCAATGCCCCTTGGTCTTAGCACAGCTAGAAGGGACCCTAGTACCTTTGTGAAAATCCTTGGAGCAGTGGCTAATCCGAAAGGAAGCGCCACGAACTGGTAATGTTTGTCCAGGAATGCGAACCTCAGGAACCGATGATGTTCCTTGTGGATAGGAATATGTAGATACGCATCCTTTAAATCCACCGTGGTCATGAATTGACCTTCCTGGATGGAAGGAAGAATAGTTCGAATGGTTTCCATCTTGAACGATGGAACCTTGAGAAACTTGTTTAAGATCTTGAGATCTAAGATTGGTCTGAACGTTCCCTCTTTTTTGGGAACTATAAACAGATTGGAGTAGAACCCCATCCCTTGTTCTCTTAATGGAACGGGATGAATCACTCCCATTTTTAACAGGTCTTCTACACAACGTAAGAATGCCTGTCTTTTTATGTGGTCTGAAGACAACTGAGACCTGTGGAACCTCCCCCTTGGGGGAAGTCCCTTGAATTCCAGAAGATAACCTTGGGAGACTATTTCTAGCGCCCAAGGATCCAGAACATCTCTTGCCCAAGCCTGAGCGAAGAGAGAGAGTCTGCCCCCCACCAGATCCGGTCCCGGATCGGGGGCCAACATTTCATGCTGTCTTGGTAGCAGTGGCAGGTTTCTTGGCCTGCTTTCCCTTGTTCCAGCCTTGCATTGGTCTCCAAGCTGGCTTGGCTTGAGAAGTATTACCCTCTTGCTTAGAGGACGTAGCACTTTGGGCTGGTCCGTTTCTACGAAAGGGACGAAAATTAGGTTTATTTTTTGCCTTGAAAGGCCGATCCTGAGGAAGGGCGTGGCCCTTACCCCCAGTGATATCCGAGATAATCTCTTTCAAGTCAGGGCCAAACAGCGTTTTCCCCTTGAAAGGAATGTTAAGTAGCTTGTTCTTGGAAGACGCATCAGCCGACCAAGATTTCAACCAAAGCGCTCTGCGCGCCACAATAGCAAACCCAGAATTCTTAGCCGCTAACCTAGCCAATTGCAAAGTGGCGTCTAGGGTGAAAGAATTAGCCAATTTGAGAGCATTGATTCTGTCCATAATCTCCTCATAAGGAGGAGAATCACTGTCGACCGCCTTTATCAGCTCATCGAACCAGAAACATGCGGCTGTAGCGACAGGGACAATGCATGAAATTGGTTGTAGAAGGTAACCCTGCTGAACAAACATCTTTTTAAGCAAACCTTCTAATTTTTTATCCATAGGATCTTTGAAAGCACAACTATCCTCTATGGGTATAGTGGTGCGTTTGTTTAAAGTGGAAACCGCTCCCTCGACCTTGGGGACTGTCTGCCATAAGTCCTTTCTGGGGTCGACCATAGGAAACAATTTTTTAAATATGGGGGGAGGGACGAAAGGAATACCGGGCCTTTCCCATTCTTTATTAACAATGTCCGCCACCCGCTTGGGTATAGGAAAAGCTTCTGGGAGCCCCGGCACCTCTAGGAACTTGTCCATTTTACATAGTTTCTCTGGGATGACCAACTTGTCACAATCATCCAGAGTGGATAATACCTCCTTAAGCAGAATGCGGAGATGTTCCAACTTAAATTTAAATGCAATCACATCAGGTTCAGCTTGTTGAGAAATGTTCCCTGAATCAGTAATTTCTCCCTCAGACAAAACCTCCCTGGCCCCATCAGACTGAGTTAGGGGCCCTTCAGAAATATTAATATCAGCGTCGTCATGCTCTTCAGTATCTAAAACAGAGCAGTCGCGCTTACGCTGATAAGTGTTCATTTTGGCTAAAATGTTTTTGACAGAATTATCCATTACAGCCGTTAATTGTTGCATAGTAAGGAGTATTGGCGCGCTAGATGTACTAGGGGCCTCCTGAGTGGGCAAGACTAGTGTAGACGAAGGAGGGAATGATGCAGTACCATGCTTACTCCCCTCACTTGAGGAATCATCTTGGGCATCATTGTCATTGTCACATAAATCACATTTATTTAAATGAATAGGAATTCTGGCTTCCCCACATTCAGAACACAGTCTATCTGGTAGTTCAGACATGTTAAACAGGCATAAACTTGATAACAAGTACAAAAAACGTTTTAAAATAAAACCGTTACTGTCACTTTAAATTTTAAACTGAACACACTTTATTACTGCAAATGCGAAAAAACATGAAGGAATTGTTCAAAATTTACCAAATTTTCACCACAGTGTCTTAAAGCCTTAAAAGTATTGCACACCAAATTTGGAAGCTTTAACCCTTAAAATAACGGAACCGGAGCCGTTTTGAACTTTAACCCCTGTACAGTCCCTGGTATCTGCTTTGCTGAGACCCAACCAAGCCCCAAGGGGAATACGATACCAAATGACGCCTTCAGAAAGTCTTTTCTAAGTATCAGAGCTCCTCTCACATGCGACTGCATGCCATGCCTCTCAAAAACAAGTGCGCAACACCGGCGCGAAAATGAGGCTCTGCCTATGCTTTGGGAAAGCCCCTAAAGAATAAGGTGTCTAAAACAGTGCCTGCCGATATTATTATATCAAAATACCCAGATAAAATGATTCCTCAAGGCTAAATATGTGTTAATAATCAATCGATTTAGCCCAAAAAAAGTCTACAGTCTTAATAAGCCCTTTTTGAAGCCCTTATTTACAATCGTAATAAACATGGCTTACCGGATCCCAGAGGGAAAATGACAGCTTCCAGCATTACATCGTCTTGTTAGAATGTGTCATACCTCAAGCAGCAAGAGACTGCTCACTGTTCCCCCAACTGAAGTTAATTGCTCTCAACAGTCCTGTGTGGAACAGCCATGGATTTTAGTGACGGTTGCTAAAATCATTTTCCTCATACAAACAGAAATCTTCATCTCTTTTCTGTTTCTGAGTAAATAGTACATACCAGCACTATTTCAAAATAACAAACTCTTGATTGAATAATAAAAACTACAGTTAAACACTAAAAAACTCTAAGCCATCTCCGTGGAGATGTTGCCTGTACAACGGCAAAGAGAATGACTGGGGTAGGCGGAGCCTAGGAGGGATCATGTGACCAGCTTTGCTGGGCTCTTTGCCATTTCCTGTTGGGGAAGAGAATATCCCACAAGTAAGGATGACGCCGTGGACCGGACACACCTATGTTGGAGAAATCCAGATGTTTTGGCTAGCTTTCTGTGGAAAAAAACAGGTAAGAAGAAATTTGGCCTTTTAAGCGGCTAGCAGGCATCCTTTGTCAGGACCATCTTGAAGTAGTATAGGAATTTTAAGGAAAGCTAGAAAAACCTTCAGGAAGAACACCATTCGAAAATATGTGAGAAAAATCTCTTGGGTCACAGGTTTTCTAACTTGTAACTGTGTCATGACAGAGTCTGAGAAGCCTCTATGTTTAAGGATTAAGTGTACAATCTCCATGCCAACAAACCTAGAAATTTGAGATCCGGGAGGAAAAGAGGCCTTGTTGCTGAGTAAGAAGCCATAGAGGGAAAAAAAAGCACATATGAACCGAGTCCACATAGCATGTCCTGCGGGCCAAACTGAAGATCTCAAAAGCACAGATGCAGAATCCTGTTGATTCTGGCAACATTTATTGGAAGAACAAATTGACTAGACGAAAGATCCATTCACCCACTAAGATGTCTCATTTGTGACTTTGAATACCTGATCTGGCACAAAGTGTCAGGTAGAGATTCAAAAGATAAGTCAACCTATTTGGTAACTAGTTGATCGAAGGTCTTCTGGAGGAGAGACCATGCTTCTGTCAAAACAGACCAACAGCTGAGGGAATCCGCTTTTCAGCATTTCACACCTGGAATAAAAACAGCATTCACAGCTGAATTCTAGACCTTCTGCTTGCAAAGCCAAGTATCTAAACATAGTCTGTCTGCAATGTTACAACAGGGAGAAAATATGTATAACAACCACTACCGAATTATAACAATAACTTATGTATCTGAAATGTGATAAGAAGTATGGAAATCAGAAATGCGTGCTGATCCATATATTAAAAAAACAGTGTATTTATGTACCGGAAGTTATACATTGTCTGCACCCAACTGAGCATACAGATCATACGCTACATGTAATCAAACTTTAAGGTACTTGCAATTAGCCTGTCCTGTTATACAGAATCAATAATGCCTACATTAGTAAACATGAAATTAGCAAATAAAGTACATGAAATTAGTACATTCTGTCTTGACAGAATCTATACTATGTACAATAAAGTACAGGAATTGGCAAATAAGATACATGAAATGAGCATGTCATGTTATATCGATCCATACTGCGTACAAAGTATGTACAAGTATTAGGCTAATGTACATGAAATTAGTAAGGTATGTGAATACAGAATCAATACTATGTATAAATAATTATATGAAGGTAGCAAAGTACATGTAATTAGCATATTCTTTCTAAATAGAATCTTCCTGTGTACCATAAGAGACCAGTAAACAGCAGATAAGGTACAAAGAATGTGCATGTTTTGAACAATACAGAAACTATAATGCATAACACATTCTGTTTATACAGAATTTATATTGTATACAATAAGTTACATGTAATTAGCAAATAAAGTATTTGTAATTAGTATATTCTGTCAAATAATATATACTACATACAATACTGAAGGTTATCAGCTATCAGAAATAAGGTCTCACTTATAGGGCTGCTGCATCTGAAAATATTCAAAATATGCCTAATGACATAAGCATATACCTATTACATACACAACACTTGAGTAATAGAAATATTATGTACACTGATACCCAGAACTACTCAGGATTGTGTATGTAGAAGTAAACCAACCACTAGAACATATGGTATTGAAAGTACAAACACATAAGCAAATTCGCATGTTCTGATTATACAAAATAAACATATAGATTCACTAAAGCACAACCTAATGTCTGTGTGTACCAATACTAAAACATGATACAGAGCTTTCATATACAGTACACAAAAAAACAAATGGAATGTAAAGTGTGTAAAATAAAAAGATAAGCATGTTTTATTTAAACAGAAGTTGTATATAGGAACCCTTAAATATAAGTTGTGCACAGAGTGGACTGGTTTACAAATAGCTAAAACATTCTGACAAGATTAGAAGTTATGTGCAGACTTTATATAATATGAATTTACATATGAGTACATGGTATATCAGGATCTATATTATATATGTCACAGTAAACATGAGATACCATAAAGCAGAAATAGAAGAGTACTTATATAAAAATTCAAATTTAGAGATACTCAAAAGTACTGCATTATCACAAATATGTCTTTATAGAATACAGAGGCATTTACATGTATACTGCTTAAAATTATGCCATACTCTCAGAAATGCCTCTAATAAAATAATAAAAGGTATGACCTGAAAGTCTACATTTAAAGGGAGGGAATAACAGAACCGTGGGGACCTGATTACTGAACTCCATGAAACCCTGCTTAAAATTATGCAAGAACCAATTTTGTGTAAAGGGATGATGATAAAAAGGGAGTTATATCTAATTTAGTTAAAAACTCTCTAAAGAGAGAGTTTTACCTCCACACAGAAAGACAATTTAGTATTTACATATACATTAGCGAAAAGCCAAGTAGCACTGAACATATGGGGAGCAGGAAATAATTTATGAAAGAACTTACCTGATAAATTCATTTCATTCATATTAGCAAGTCCATGAGCAAGTGACTTATGGGATATACATTCCTACCAGGAAGGGCAAAGTTTCCCAAACCTTAAAATGCCTATAAATACACCCCTCACCACACCCACAATTCAGTTTAACGAATAGCCAAGAAGTGGGGTGATAAGAAAGGAGCGAAAGCATCAAAAATAAGGAATTGGAATAATTGTGCTTTATACAAAAAAATCATAACCACCACAAAAAGGGTGGGCCTCATGGACTCTTGCTAATATGAAAGAAATTAATTTATCAGGTAAGTTCTTACATAAATTATGTTTTCTTTCATGTAATTAGCAAGAGTCCATGAGCTAGTGACGTATGCAATAGCAGATACCCAAGATGTGGAACTTCCACGCAAGAGTCACTAGAGAGGGAGGAATAAAATAAAGACAGCCAATTCCGCTGAAAAATTAATCCACAACCCAAATCAAAAGTTTAAATTTTTATAATGAAAAAAAACATAATTTATGCTTACCTGATAAATTTATTTCTCTTGTAGTGTATCCAGTCCACGGATCATCCATTACTTGTGGGATATTCTCCTTCCCAACAGGAAGTTGAAAGAGGATCACCCACAGCAGAGCTGCTATATAGCTCCTCCCCTAACTGTCATATCCAGTCATTTGACCGAAAACAAACAGAGAAAGGAGAAACCATAGGGTGCAGTGGTGACTGTAGTTTAAAATTTAGACCTGCCTTAAAAGGACAGGGCGGGCCGTGGACTGGATACACTACAAGAGAAATAAATTTATCAGGTAAGCATAAATTATGTTTTCTCTTGTTAAGTGTATCCAGTCCACGGATCATCCATTACTTGTGGGATACCAATACCAAAGCTAAAGTACACGGATGATGGGAGGGAAAAGGCAGGATTAAGCGGAACGAACCACTGCCTGAAGAACCTTTCTCCCAAACACAGCCTCCGAAGAAGCAAAAGTATCAAATTTGTAAAATTTTGAAAAAGTGTGAAGCAAAGACCAAGTCGCAGCCTTGCAAATCTGTTCAACAGAGACCTCATTTTTGAAGGCCCAGGTGGAAGCCACAGCTCTAGTAGAATGAGCTGTAATCCTTTCAGGGGGCTGCTGTCCAGCAGTCTCATAGGCTAGGCTTATTACGCTCCGAAGCCAAAAGGAAAGAGGTTGCCGAAGCTTTTTGACCTCTCCTCTGTCCAGAGTAAATGACAAATAGGAAAGATGTTTGACGAAAATCCTTAGTAGCTTGTAAGTAAAACTTCAAGGCACGGACTACGTCCAGATTATGTTAAATACGTTCCTTCTTTGAAGAAGGATTAGGGCACAACGATGGAACAACAATCTCTTGATTGATATTCTTGTTAGAAACCACCTTAGGTAAAAACCCAGGTTTGGTACGCAGAACTACCTTATCTGCATGAAAAATCAGATAGGGAGAATCACATTGTAAGGCAGATAGCTCAGAGACTCTCCGAGCCGAGGAAATAGCCATCAAAAATAGAACTTTCCAAGATAAAAGTTTAATATCAATGGAATGAAGGGGTTCAAACGGAACTCCTTGAAGAACCTTAAGAACCAAGTTTAAGCTCCACGGGGGAGCAACAGATTTAAACACAGGCTTAAATCTAACCAAAGCCTGGCAAAATGCCTGGACGTCTGGGACCTCTGCCAGACGCTTGTGCAAAAGAATAGACAGAGCAGAAATCTGTCCCTTTAAGGAACTAGCTGATAATCCTTTGTCCAAGCCCTCTTGGAGAAAAGACAATATTCTAGGAATCCTAACCTTACTCCATGAGCAATTCTTGGATTCACACCAATAAGGATATTTACTCCATATCTTGTGGTAGATTTTCCTGGTAACAGGCTTTCGTGCCTGTATTAAGGTATCAATGACTGACTCGGAAAAGCCACGCTTTGATAGAATCAAGCGTTCAATCTCCATGCAGTCAGTCTCAGAGAAATTAGATTTGGATGATTGAAAGGACCTTGTATCAGAAGGACCTGTCTTAGAGGCAGAGTCCATGGTGGAAACGATGACATGTCCACTAGGTCTGCATACCAAGTCCTGCGTGGCCACGCAGGTGCTATCAGAATCACTGATGCTCTCTCCTGTTTGATTTTGGCAATCAGTCGAGGGAGCAGAGGAAACGGTGGAAACACATAAGCCAGGTTGAAGAACCAAGGCGCTGCTAGCGCATCTATCAGCGTCGCTTCTGGGTCCCTGGACCTGGATCCGTAACAAGGAAGCTTGGCGTTCTGGCGAGACGCCATGAGATCCAGTTCTGGTTTGCCCCAACGATGAATCAACTGAGCAAACACCTCCGGATGGAGTTCCCACTCCCCCGGATGGAAAGTCTGACGACTTAGAAAATCCGCCTCCCAGTTCTCCACGCCTGGGATATGGATTGCTGACAGGTGGCAAGAGTGGTACTCTGCCCAGCGAATTATTTTTGAGACTTCCAACATCGCTAGGGAAATCCAGGTTCCCCCTTGATGGTTGATGTAAGCCACAGTCGTGATGTTGTCCGACTGAAATCTGATGAACCTCAGTGTTGCTAACTGAGGCCAAGACAGAAGAGCATAGAATATCGCTCTTAACTCCAGAATATTTATTGGAAGGAGTTTCTCCTCCTGAGTCCACGATCCCTGTGCCTTCAGGGAATTCCAGACTGCACCCCAACCTAGAAGGCTGGCATCTGTTGTTACAATTGTCCAATCTGGCCTGCGAAAGGTCATACCCTTGGACAGGTGTACCCGAGAAAACCACCAGAGAAGAGAATCTCTGGTCTCTTCATCCAGATTTAGCAGAGGGGACAAATCTGTGTAATCCCCATTCCACTGATTCAGCATGCATAATTGCAGCGGTCTGAGATGAAGGCGCGCAAATGGCACTATGTCCATTGCCGCTACCATTAAGCCGATTACCTCCATACACTGAGCTACCGAAGGGCGCGGAATGGAGTGAAGAACACGGCAAGCATTTAGAAGTTTTGATAACCTGGACTCAGTCAGGTAAATTTTCATTTCTACAGAATCTATAAGAGTCCCTAAGAAGGAGACTCTTGTGAGTGGGGATAGAGAACTTTTCCTCGTTCACTTTCCACCCATGTGACCTCAGAAATGCCAGAACTATCTCTGTATGAGACTTGGCAACTTGAAAGCTTGACGCCTGTATCAGGATGTCATCTAGATACGGAGCCACCACTATGCCTCGCGGTCTTAGAACCGCCAGAAGTGAGCCCAGAACCTTTGTAAAGATTCTCGGGGCTGTAGCCAACCCGAAGGGAAGAGCTACAAATTGGTAATGCCTGTCTAGAAAGGCAAACCTTAGAAACCGATGATGATCTTTGTGAATCGGTATGTGAAGGTAGGCATCCTTTAAGTCCACTGTGGTCATGTACTGACCTTCTTGGATCATGGGTAGGATGGTCCGAATAGTTTCCATTTTGAAAGATGGAACTCTGAGGAATTTGTTTAAGATCTTTAGATCCAAAATTGGTCTGAAGGTTCCCTCTTTTTTGGGAACCACAAACAGATTTGAATAAAAACCCTGTCCTTGTTCCGTCCGCGGAACTGGATGGATCACTCCCATAACTAGGAGGTCTTGCACACAGCGTAGGAATGCCTCTTTCTTTATCTGATTTGCAGATAGCCTTGAAAGATGAAATCTCCCTTGTGGAGGGGAAGCTTTGAAGTCCAGAAGATATCCCTGAGATATGATCTCCAACGCCCAGGGATCCTGAACATCTCTTGCCCACGCCTGGGCGAAGAGAGAAAGTCTGCCCCCTACTAGATCCGCCAGATAGGGGGCCGTTCCTTCATGCTGTCTTAGAGGCAGCAGCAGGCTTTCTGGCCTGCTTGCCTTTGTTCCAGGACTGGTTAGGTTTCCAGGCCTGCTTAGATTGAGCAAAAGTTCCCTTTTGTTTTGAAGCGGAGGAAGTTGATGCTGCACCTGCCTTGAAATTTCGAAAGGCACGAAAATTAGACTGTTTGGCCTTTGCTTTGACCCTGTCCTGAGGAAGGGTGTGACCCTTACCTCCAGTAATGTCAGCAATAATTTCCTTCAAACTAGGCCCGAATAAGGTCTGCCCCTTGAAAGGAATATTGAGTAATTTAGACTTCGAAGTCACGTCAGCTGACCAGGATTTAAGCCATAGCGCCCTACGCGCTTGGATGGCGAATCCGGAATTCTTAGCCGTTAGTTTAGTCAAATGAACAATGGCATCAGAAACAAATGAGTTAGCTAGCTTAAGTGTTCTAAGCTTGTCAATAATTTCAGTCAATGGAGCTGTATGGATGGCCTCTTCCAGGGCCTCAAACCAGAATGAGGCTGCGGCCGTGACAGGCGCAATGCATGCAAGGGGCTGTAAAATAAAACCTTGTTGAATAAACATTTTCTTAAGGTAACCCTCCAATATTTTATCCATTGGATCTGAAAAAGCACAACTGTCCTCAACCGGGATAGTAGTACGCTTTGCTAAAGTAGAAACTGCTCCCTCCACCTTAGGGACCGTCTGCCATAAGTCCCGTGTAGTGGCGTCTATTGGAAACATTTTTCTAAATATAGGTGGTGGGGAAAAAGGCACCCCCGGTCTATCCCACTCCTTGCTAATAATTTCTGTAAGCCTTTTAGTTATAGGAAAAATATCAGTACACACCGGTACCGCATAGTATTTATCCAGCCTACACAATTTCTCTGGTACTGCAACTGTGTTACAGTCATTCAGAGCAGCTAATACCTCCCCAAGCAACACACAGAGGTTCTCAAGCTTAAATTTAAAATTAGAAATGTCTGAATCAGGTTTCCCCGAATCGGAGATGTCACCCACAGACTGAAGCTCTCCGTCCTCATGATCTGCATATTGCGACGCAGTATCAGACATGGCCCTTACAGCATCTGCGCGCTCTGTATTTCTCCTAACCCCAAAACAATCGCGCTTGCCTCTTAATTCAGGCAACCTGGATAATACCTCTGACAGGGTATTATTCATGATTGCAGCCATGTCCTGCAAGGTAATCACTATGGGCGTCCCTGATGTAATTGGCGCCATATTAGCGTGCATCCCCTGAGCGGGAGGCGAAGGGTCTGACACGTGGGGAGAGTTAGTCGGCATAACTTCCCCCTCGTCAGAATCTTCTGGTGAGAATTCTTTTATAGTTAAAGACTGATCTTTACTGTTTAAGGTGAAATCAATACATTTAGTACACATTCTCCTATGGGGCTCCACCATGGCTTTCAAACATAATGAACAAGTAGTTTCCTCTGTTTCAGACATGTTTGTACAGACTAGCAATGAGACTAGCAAGCTTGGAAAACACTTTAAACAAGTTTACAAGCAATATAAAAAATGTTACTGCACCTTTAAGAAACACAAATTTTGTCAAAATTTGAAATAACAGTGAAAAAAGGCAGTTACACTAACAAAATTTTTACAGTGTATGTAACAAGTTAGCAGAGCATTGCACCCACTTGCAAATGGATGATTAACCCCTTAATACCCAAAAATAATAAGACAAAAACTTTTTTTTTTTTTTTTTTTTTTCAAACAGTCACAACAACTGCCACAGCTCTACTGTGGCTTTTTACCTCCCTCAAAAATGACTTTGAAGCCTTTTGAGCCCTCCAGAGATGTCCTGGATCATGCAGAGGGAAGCTGAATGTCTCTGTCAGTATTTTTAGCTGCACAGAAAAGCACTAAAAAAGGCCCCTCCCACTCATATTTACAACAGTGGAAAGCCTAAGGAAACTGTTACTAGGCAAAATTCAAGCCAGCCATGTGGAAAAAAACTAGGCCCCAATAAGTCTCATCACCAAATACATATAAAAACGATTAAACATGCCAGCAAACGTTTTATATTACATTTTTATAAGAGTATGCATCTCTATTAATAAGCCTGATACCAGTCGCTATAACTGCATTTAAGGCTTTACTGACATTAGTTCAGTATCAGCAGCATTTTCTAGCAAATTCCATCCCTAGAAAAATATTAACTGCACATACCTTATTGCAGGAAAACCTGCACGCCATTCCCTCTCTGAAGTTACCTCACTCCTCAGAATATGTGAGAACAGCCATGGATCTTAGTTACTTCTGCTAAGATCATAGAAAACGCAGGCAGATTCTTCTTCTAAATACTGCCTGAGATAAACAGTACACTCCGGCACCATTTAAAAATAACAAACTTTTGATTGAAGAATAAACTAAGTATAAAACACCACACTCCTCTTACGACCTCCATCTTGGTTGAGGCTTGCAAGAGAATGACTGGTTATGACAGTTAGGGGAGGAGCTATATAGCAGCTCTGCTGTGGGTGATCCTCTTGCAACTTCCTGTTGGGAAGGAGAATATCCCACAAGTAATGGATGATCCGTGGACTGGATACACTTAACAAGAGAAACTGAAATTATAAGCAGAAGAATCAAACTGAAACAGCTGCCTGAAGTACTATTCTACCAAAAACTGCTTCTGAAGAAGAGAAAACATCAAAATGGTAGAATTTAGTAAAAGTATGCAAAGAAGACCAAGTTGTTGCTTTGCAAATCTGAACAGAAGCTTCATTCTTAAAAGCCCAGGAAGTAGAAACTGACCTAGTAGAATGAGCCGTAATCCTGAGGCGGGGATTAACCCGACTCCAAATAAGCATGATGAATCAAAAGCTTTAACCAAGATGCCAAAGAAATGGCAGAAGCCTTCTGACCTTTCCTAAAACCAGAAAAGATAACAAATAGACTAGAAGTCTTTCTGAAATCTGAGTAGCTTCAACATAATATTTCAAAACTCTAACCACATCCAAGAATATAAGAATCTTTCCAAAGAATTCTTAGGATTAGGACACAAGGAAGGGACAATAATTCCTCTACTAATGTTGTTAGAATTCACAACTTTAGGTAAAAATTGAAATGAAGACAGCAAAACCACCTTATCCTGATGAAAAATCAGAAAAAGGAGACTCACAAGAAAGAGCAGATAATTCAAAAACTGTTCTAGCTGAAGAGATGTCTAAAAGGAACAATACTTTCCATGAAAGTAATTTTTTTTTTTTTTAATATTTTTTATTGAGGTAATATAACATACAGGAAAGGTACATTACATAAGAATATCATGGCAACACGCCCATATGACATATATCAGGTTATAAGTATCTTGTACAACAGGCATGCCTTTAGAATATTATAATCCGCTTAAGTCTAATCCATAGAGGATAATGTTTAGCCATGAGACACCTCATTTTACATAGTTAGATTTTCAACAGACAGCGAACCTGAATTACATCAGAACTTTATACCATAAGCCTATAATCGATATATGGTGCTTGATATATGCAGGCTTATCCCTGTCTATGGTCAGTTCCATATACTATGGTACTATATTCTTTACCCTGAATTAGCCCCCTAAAATAAACAAATAAATACAAGTTATGTAAAATCCCAATTAAGAATTTTTAGCCACTCTTGGGCCGTAAATGTTAAGTATAAGCAGGGGGTTAAGATTGTGGGGAGTGTTAACAGGGCCACTCTTGGACCTCTTCTGGAATTACAAAAGAAATGGAATAGGGGCCAATATATAGCCAAATAACAAATATAATATTATTATAGAATTTTGAGTGACGCAGGCAACCTGTACATTATCATATTAATCTCTTTTTACCATCTTATGTAGTAAAGGCCACTCTTGGACCACAATTAATGTTACTTCTAAACTCTAAGGGTTTTAAATTATTCAGGCCCCTATAGGACCTGCACACACCTCATTTGTATACCCTCAATATAATGGCAATTATTCTAGGATGTTAAGCAACACAGGCTGCCCGCGTGTCTACTACATTAATATACCAAACATAGTAAGTGAACAGTTCAGGAGGAAGGTTCTCTTAATCAATTTGAAGCAAACATAATTAAGTTAACAAGCAAATATAAGGAGTATGCCCCTATTAAACGCTCAAGATGACAGAAGTTGTGTCTTTAACCATGGTACCCTTCAAAATCACACCTCCAAAGTGCAACAGAAAACAGGGGGTTTCTGCCTCTCACATATGAACATCCACAAATAAAAGTGTTCCTCTGGCATGGAATTATGTGTGAAAGAATCAGCACAATGGACACTGGATCTCTGCCACTTTATATAACAAACATATAGTGCCCTAATAACACAAATGTTCTATCAGCATCCTTATTGCTTATAAAAATGTACATAGCTTACAATAACTGGTGGTCAAAGAGCCTGCAGGGGGTGTCTGCATCGCTGCAGATTAGCCCCCTCACAAATTGCTATAGCAATATAGAACTAAGACACTGTACTTTAAAGGAGCACTCCCCATACCTTTAAGCAAACCCGCCATAAATCAGCAGTTTCCCTGAGAAACAAAGGAATATGAAGATTGACATTTAGAGGAGAAAAAAATACTAAAAGGAAAACCAATAAAAAAAATAAGTAAATAAACAAACAAAAGAACCCAGTCAATTATCCGATGCCAGACCGAATGTTCACTTTAAATGAAGCATTGAAGCATGAACGGCTGTCAAAACCCTCAGAGGGGCTATACTGCTGGCCATAAAATATGTTCTCCAGAGACAGAAAACACACGCCAGCATTACCCAGAGTCACTCCTCTCTCCTTTGAGCTGTCCAAAGCAAGCAGGGAATTAACGATGTCCAGAGGAGAGTTAAAGTCTGTAACCAGTCTCCTGTCAATGAAAAGTGTAGCAGGTGAAACAGCCCCAGTCTGCTGATCGCATACCTGGTAGTCGGTCCCCATGTTCTTCGCGGCAGATGTTGCTCCCTGAGTAATCAGAGGTTGTTTGTCCCGAGAAGGAGGGCCGGCCGCATCCCCCCCACCAGAAACATGACACAAGGGAGAGAGCCCTCCACAATCACTTTTCAGAGCAGCCCCGTTGTCTCCCTTCATGCTGATCAGCTCAGTAGGCAAACTTAGATGTATTCTATGGATACTCAAAATGGCGTCTTCTCCTCCTCCTCTTTTAGCTTCAGGCTGTTCACACAGTGCTGCCGTAGACTCGACAATAGATGTGAGGCGATCAAACCTAGTGTTCAATAGAAAGTCAAACTCCTGCATATATGCCTGTATGGCTAAAAACGCTTCCTCCTGAATTACAGCCATGATATAGCTGCACTACCCGGGGGGGGGGGGGGGGGTATTAGGAGCTTTCCAAACAGGCCACCGCCTAGAGCCCTAATGATCCGGATCTGTGCTGCAAAGTCATGTATTCAGGCAAGCTTAGTATAAATCTCTTCAGCAAGAGATAATGCAACAGAATATATTCTTTAGTAGTATAAATAGTGCCTGATTCTACTAATAATCGGCGGATTAGTGGTAGATCTTTTCCAGCTGCAGATATTGCGACCAGCCAGGATCGCCGCCCGGACACGCCCCATGAAAGTAATTTTAATGTCCAAAGAAAGCATATGCTCAAACGGAAGAGCCTGTAAAGCCCTCAGAACCAAATTAAGACTCCAAGGAGGAGAAATTGGCTTAATGACAGGCTTGATACGAACCAAAGCCTGAACAAAACAACGAATAACAGAAAGATTAGCAAATATTTCTGTGAAAACAGTACAGAAAAAGCAGAGATTTGTCCTTTCAAGGAACTTGCAGTCAAAAAACCCTTATCCAAACCATCCTGAAGAAACTATAAAATCCTAGGAATTCTAAAAGAATGCCAAGAGAATTTATGAGAAGAGCATCATGAGATGTAAATCTTCCAAACTCGATAATAAATCTTACTAGACACAGATTTACGAGCCTGCAACATAGTATTAATCACTAAGTCAGAGAAACTTCTATGACTAAGTACTAAGCGTTAAATTTCCATACCATCAAATTATTAATTTGTGTTCCTGATGGAAAAAACGAATGTTAAGATATAAGGTCTGGGCTTAAAGGAAGTGACCAAGACTGGCAACTGGACATCTGAACAAGAACCATATACCAAAACCTGTGCAGCCATGCTGGAGCCACCAGCAGCACAAAAGATTGCTCCCTGATGATTTTGAAAATCACTCTAAAAAGAAGAACCAGAGGCGAAAAAATATAGGCAGATTGATAACTCCAAGGAAGTGTCAATGCATACACTGCTTCCGCCTGAGGATCCCCGTACCTGAATAGGCCCCTGGGAAGTTCCTTGTTTAGATGAGATACCATCAGATCTATTTCTGGAAGCCCTCACATCTGAACAATTTGAAAAAAAAACACATCTGGGTAAAGAGACCATTCTCCCGGATGTAAAGCTTGATTGACAGATATAATCCGCTTCCCAATTGTCTATACCTGGGAAATGGACCGCAGAAATTAGACAGGAGCTGGATTTAGCCCAAGCAAGTATCCGAGATACTTTTTTCACAGCCTAAGGACTGAGAGTCGCACCCTGATGATTGGCATACGCCACAGTTGTGACATTGTCTGTCTGAAAAACAATAAACGTCTCTTTCTTAAAAAAGAAGCCAAAACTTTAGAACTCTGAGAAATGCACGGAGTTCCAAAAATATCGAATGGTAATCTCGCCTCCTGAGATTTCCAAACCCCTTGTGCTGACAGAGATCCCCAGACAGCCTCCCAACCTAAAAGACTCGCATCTGTAGTGATCAAGGTCCAGGTTAAATGAACCGAAGAGACCCGTAGAACTATATGATGGTGATCTAACCACCAAGTCAAAGATAGTTGAACATTGGGATTCAAAGATATAAAAAGTGATATCCTAGAATCCCTGCACCATTAATTCAGCATAAAAAAACTGGAAAGGTTTCCTATGAAAATGAGCAAAGGGAATCGAATCCAATGCTGCAGCCATGAGACCTAAAACTTCCATGCATATAGCAACTGAAGAAAATAATAGAGACTGAAGGTTCCGACAAACGGAACCCAATAAAATTGTCACTTGTCTGTTAGAGACAAAGACATTGACACAATCTATCTGGAAACCTAAAAAAGGTGACTCTTGTCTGAGGAATCAAGGAGCTTTTGATAAAAAGATCCTCTAACCATGTCTTGAAGAAACAACAAAAGTTGAATTGTATGAAATTCCGCAGAACAAAAAGTCTGAGCCAGTACAACGAGACCGTCCAAATAAGGAAACACTGAGAACCTTGAAAAGATTCTTAGAGCTGTCGCTAAACCAGAAGGAAAAGCAACAAATTGGTAATGCTTGTCAAAAAAAGAGAATCTCAGAAAATGAAAATAATCTGAATGAAAACAGAAAATGAAGATATGCATCTATTGTATCTATTGTAAACAAATAATGCCCTCACTGACCAAAAGGCAGAATAGACCATATAAACACAATTCTAAAAGAAGTTACACTTATATGACAATTCAAAAAGATTTTCTATCTTTGGGACAATGAATAGTTTTGAATAAAACCCCCAAACCCTGTTCCTAAAATAGAACTGGTATAAATACCCCAGAAAACTCCAGATCTGAGCAGTGCCTTGAGCCCCAACGGGTGACCAGCCTCGCTTCACAAGTACCCAATAAATAGAGGTCTGAAACACACTTCAGGAAAGTGTGAGCCTTACTGGAATAGCTGGAATATGTTAGAGAAAAAAAAGACTTCTCACAGGCGGTTTTACTCTGAATAATATTTTGTACCCAAATCTAAGAAGTTTGGACCGAATTGAACCAAACAAATTTAAAAAAATCTTAACCTGCCCCTTACCAGCTAAGCTGGAATAAGAACCGCACCTACATGCAAATTTGGGGAGCTGACTTTGATCTTTTAAATGGCTTAAATTGAATAAAGAAAACTTCCAATTATAAACATGTTACTTGGGGAATTTATGCTTACCTGATAAATTACTTTCTCTTGTGATGTATCGAGTCCACGGATTCATCCTTTACTTGTGGGATATTCTCCTTCCCAACAGGAAGTGGCAAAGAGAGCACACAGCAGAGCTGTCCATATAGCTCCCCCTCCAGCTTCACCCCCAAGTCATTCGATCGAAGGTTAGGAAGAAAAAGGAGAAACCATAGGGTGCAGTGGTGACTGTAGTTTAAACAAAAAAAACTACCTGACTTAATAGCCAGAGCGGGACGTGGACGCGATGCATCACAAGAGAAAGTAATTTATCAGGTAAGCATAAATTCTGTTTTCTCTTGTAAGATGTATCGAGTCCACGGATTCATCCTTTACTTGTGGGATACCAATACCAAAGCTTTAGGACACGGATGAAGGGAGGGAACAAGACAGGTACCTTAAACGGAAGGCACCACTGCATGTAAAACCTTTCTCCCAAAAATAGCCTCCGAAGAAGTAAAAGTATTGAATTTGTAAAATATGGAAAAAGTATGCAGCGAAGACCAAGTCGCTGCCTTACAAATCTGTTCAACAGAAGCCTCATTTTTAAAAGCCCATGTGGAAGCCACTGCTCTGGTAGAATGAGCAGTAATTGTTTCAGGAGGCTGCTGGCCAGCAGTCTCATAGGCCAACGGATGATGCTTTTCAGCCAAAAGGAAAGAGAGGTAGCAGTCGCCTTCTGACCTCTCCTCTTACCAGAATAGATAACAAACAATGAAGTTGTTTGTCTGAAATCCTTAGTTGCTTGTAAATAGAACTTTAAAGCACGAACCACATCAAGATTGTGTAACAGACATTTCTTCTTCGAAGGAGGATTAGGACACAGAGAAGGAACAATTTCCTGGTTAATATTCTTATTAGACACAACCTTAGGAAGAAAACCGGGTTTGGTACGCAAAACTACCTTATCTGCATGGAACACCAGGTAAGGTGAGTCACACTGTAAAGCAGATAACTCCGAAACTCTTCGAGCAGAAGAGATAGCTACCAAAAACAAAACTTTCCAAGATAAAAGCTTAATATCTATGGAATGTAAAGGTTCAAACGGAACCCCTTGCAGAACTGAAAGAACTAAATTCAGACTCCATGGCGGAGCCACAGGTCTATAAACAGGCTTGATTCTGACTAAAGCCTGACTAAACGCTTGAACGTCTGGTACCTCTGCCAGACGTTTGTGTAAAAGAATAGACAAAGGAGATATCTGTCCCTTTAAGGAACTAGCCGATAATCCTTTCTCCAATCCGTCTTGGAGAAAAGACAAAATCCTGGGAATCCTAACCTTACTCCATGAGTAACCCTTGGATTCGCACCAAAAAAAGATATTTTCGCCAAATCTTATGGTAGATTTTCCTTTCTAGCCTGAATCAGGGTATCAATAACCGACTCAGAGAAGCCACGCTTTGATAGAATTAAGCGTTCAATCTCCAAGCAGTCAGACGCAGAGAAATTAGATTTGGATGTTTGAAAGGACCCTGTATTATAAGATCCTGCCTCATTGGTAGTGTCCATGGTGGCACAGATGACCTGTCCACTAGGTCTGCATACCAGGTCCTGCGTGGCCACGCAGGCACTATTAGAATCACCGAAGCCCTCTCCTGCTTCATTCTGGCAACCAGACGATGGAGGAGAGGAAACGGTGGAAAAACATAGGCCAGATTGAAGGACCAAGGCGCTGCTAGAGCATCTATCAGCACCGCCTGGGGATCCCGGGACCTGGACCCGTAAAGAGGAAGCTTGGTGTTCTGACGGGACGCCATCAGATCCAATTCTGGAGTGCCCCATAGCCGAGTCAGCTGGGCAAATACCTCCGGGTGGAGTTCCCACTCCCCCGGGTGAAAAGTCAGACGACTTAGAAAATCCGCCTCCCAGTTGTCTACTCCTGGGATGTGAATTGCTGAGAGATGGCAAGAGTGATCCTCCGCCCACCTGATTATTTTGGTTACTTCCATCATTGCTAAGGAACTCCTTGTTCCCCCTTGATGATTGACGTAAGCTACAGTCGTGATGTTGTCCGACTGAAATCTGATGAATTTGGCCGCAGCTAGCTGAGGCCATGCCTGAAGAGCGTTGAATATCGCACTCAGTTCCAGAATGTTTATCGGGAGAAGAGCTTCTTCCCGAGACCATAAGCCCTTAGCTTTCAGGGAGTCCCAGACTGCACCCCAGCCCAACAGACTGGCGTCAGTCGTTACGATGATTCACTCTGGTCTGCGGAAACACATTCCCTGAGACAGGTGATCCTGAGACAACCAGCAGAGAAGAGAATCTCTGGTCCCCTGGTCCAACTATATTTGAGACAAATCTGCATAATCCCCATTCCACTGTTTGAGCATGCATAGTTGCAGTGGTCTGAGGTGTATCCGTGCAAAAGGGACTATGTCCATTGCCGCTACCATTAGTCCGATTGTCTCCATGCACTGAGCTACAGATGGCCGAGGAATGGAATGAAGAGCTCGGCAAGTAGTTAAGAGTTTTAACTTTCTGACCTCCGTCAGAAATATTTTCATTTCTACCAAGTCTATAAGTGTTCCTAGGAAGCGAACTCTTGTGAGGGGGGAGAGAGAACTCTTTTTGATGTTCACCTTCCACCCGTGAGACCTCAGAAAGGCCACTACA
Organism: Bombina bombina; assembly: GCF_027579735.1. NCBI lineage: Eukaryota > Metazoa > Chordata > Amphibia > Anura > Bombinatoridae > Bombina > Bombina bombina. Next base: position 230,840,260 of record NC_069504.1, on the reverse strand, counting down.
ATTTCCGTGTGAGACTTGGCTCTTTGGAAAGTTGACGCCTGAATTAAGATGTTGTCTAGATAAGGCGCCACTGCTATGCCCCGCGGTCTTAGAACCACCAGGAGGGACCCTAGCACCTTTGTGAAAATTCTGGGAGCAGTGGTCAACCCAAAAGGAAGAGCCACAAACTGATAATGCTTGTCCAGAAAGGCGAACCTGAGAAACTGGTGATGATCTTTGTGGATAGGAATGTGCAGATACGCATCCTTTAGATCCACGGTAGTCATATATTGACCCTCCTGGATCATTGGTAAGATTGTCCGAATGGTCTCCATCTTGAATGATGGGACTCCGAGGAATTTGTTTAGAATTTTGAGATCCAGGATTGGTCTGAAAGTTCCTTCTTTCTTGGGAACCACAAACAGGTTTGAGTAAAAACCCAGCCCTTGTTCCGCAATTGGAACTGGGTGAATCACTCCCACTGTATGAAGGTCTTCTACACAGCGTAAGAACGCCTCTTTCTTTGTCTGGTCTGTAGACAAACGAGAAATGTGGAACCTTCCCCTTGGAGGGGAGTCTTTGAATTCTAGAAGATATCCCTGGGATACAATCTCTAAGGCCCAGGGATCGTGTACGTCTCTTGCCCAGGCCTGAGCGAAGAGAGAGAGTCTGCCCCATACTAGATCCAGTCCCGGATCTGGGGCTACCCAATCATGCTGTCTTGGAGGCAGCTGCAGGCTTCTTGGCCTGTTTACCCTTGTTCCAGCCCTGGTAAGGTTTCCAGGTTGGCCTGGGTTGTGAAGCGTTACCCTCTTGCTTTGTAGCAGGGGAGGATGAAGCGAGGCCGCTCCTGAAATTCCGAAAGGAACGAAAATTATTTTGTTTGTTCTTTATCTTAAAGGACTTGTCCTGAGGGAGAGCATGGCCTTTTCCCCCCAGTGATTTCTGAAATAATCTCTTTCAATTCGGGCCCGAAGAGGGTCTTTCCTTTGAAAGGGATGATCAAGAGTTTGGATTTTGACGACACATCGGCCGACCAGGACTTTAGCCATAGCGCCCTGCGCGCTAAAATGGCGAAACCTGAATTCTTTGCCGCTAACTTAGCTAGTTGGAAAGCAGCATCTGTGATAAAAGAATTAGCCAGCTTAAGAGCCTTAATTCTGTCCATAATGTCCTCATATGAGGTCTCCATCTGGAGCGCATCTTCCAGCACCTTGAACCAGAAAGCAGCTGCAGTAGTTACAGGAACAATGCACGCAATAGGTTGGAGAAGAAAACCTTGTTGAACAAAAATTTTCTTAAGTAAACCCTCTAATTTTTTATCCATAGGGTCTTTAAAAGCACAACTGTCTTCAATTGGTATGGTTGTGCGTTTAGCAAGTGAAGAAACAGCCCCCTCCACCTTAGGGACCGTCTGCCACGAGTCCCGCATAGGGTCAGATATGGGGAACATTTTCTTAAAAACAGGAGGGGGAACAAACTGAATACCTGGTCTATCCCACTCCCTAGTAACGATATCTGCAATTCTCTTAGGGACCGGGAACACATCAGTGTAAACAGGAACTTCTAGGTACTTGTCCATTTTACACAATTTCTCTGGAACCACCAAAGGGTCGCAGTCATCCAGAGTAACTAATACCTCCCTGAGCAATAAGCGGAGGTGTTCTAGTTTAAATTTAAAAGCCAACGTATCTGAATCTGTATGAGGAGCAACATTTCCCGAATCGGAAATTTCTCCCTCAGACAGCCCATCCCTCGCCCCTACTTCAAAGCGTTGTGAGTGTATATCGGATACGGCTACTAAAGCGTCAGAATGCTCAGAATCTGTTCTTAACACAGAGCTATCACGCTTTGCAGGTAACATGGGCAGTTTAGATAAAAACACGGAGAGGGTATTATTCATAACTGCCACCAAGTCTTGCAAGGTAAAAGAGTTAGATGCACTAGAGGTGCTAGGCGTCGCTTGAGCGGGCGTAACTGGTTGTGACACTTGGGGAGAGGTTAACGGGATAACCTCATTACCTTCTGTCTGAGAATCATCTTGGGCCACATTTTTAAGTGCAACAATATGTTCTTTAAAGTGTATAGACATATCAGTACAAGTGGGACACATTCTGAGAGGGGGTTCCACCATGGCTTCTAAACACATTGAAAAAGGATTTTCCTTGGTGTCAGACATGTTTAACAGACTAGTAGTAAGACAAACAGGCTTGGAAATCACTTTAATCAAGTATAAACACACTTTGAAAAAAAAACGTTACTGTACTTTTAAGAAATAAAAAAAGGCACACAATTTTACCAAACAGTGAAAAATGCAGCAAACTTTTCAAAATTTTTACAGTTTGTACCTAAAGCATTAGTAAGATTGCACCACTAGCAATGAAAACGGTTAACCCCTTAATGCCCAAACCGTATCGACAGTAAGCCAACAACCGGTTAAAAAAGCTTCAGCACCTTGCCACAGCTCTGCTGTGGCCCTACCTGCCCTTAGGAACCAGATTTGTGGGGAAAAAGCTTCTTATAGGCCCTCAAACTGCAGCAGGACCCTCCATGTGAAACAGCCTGAACTTCTAGTCAAATAAACTGCGCATCTGAGGCGCGAAATTAGGCCCCTCCCACCTTACTCCGGTGCTGAGGCCTAAAGAAACACTCCTAAGTGTTTTAATAATAGCCATGTGGGTAACAACCCCTGAAAGAAACCCAAAGGAACCTTCAAAGTGTCTCAAAAAACAATATTTTTCAATAAAAACCGTTTGCCATTAAGTAGTGTCAACCAGCATAAACTAGCCCTGTTATGTAAGCTTGCAATTCCATACTTAGTCTCTGAATACAGCTTACCCTTCCCTCATGGGGATATTATCAGTCTTTTCTAGCATTATCACAGTCTTGTCTAGAAAAAAATGACTGAACATACCTTATTGCGGCCTAACCTGCAAACCGTTCCCCCAACTGAAGTTTTCTTGTACTCTTCAGTCCTTTGTGGGAACAGCAGTGGATTTTAGTTACAACATGCTAAAATCATCTTCCTCCCTGCAGAACTCTTCATCTCCTTTCTGCTAGAGAGTAAATATTAGACACCGGTACCATTTAAAATAAACTTTTGCTTGTAGAAGATAAAAACTACATTTCTAACACCCCATTCACTTTACCCTTCCGATTGCTTAGAGCCGGCAAAGAGAATGACTGGGGGGTGGAGCTGGAGGGGGAGCTATATGGACAGCTCTGCTGTGTGCTCTCTTTGCCACTTCCTGTTGGGAAGGAGAATATCCCACAAGTAAAGGATGAATCCGTGGACTCGATACATCTTACAAGAGAAATTAGGATTCCGTTCCTTAGTAAGAACAAAAACTAATATAAGCTTAAGATTTAGTCTTAGAACTCAATCTTGAAGCCCTGAGTAACAGTAGAAGAATTGAATCCAATTGTGAACCAAATAATTGATTACCTTGGAAAAAAAAAGAAATATGGAATTTAGAAATCAAATTAGCATTCCAAGATTGAAGTCACAAAGATCTTCTAGCTAAAATAGCTAAAGACATAGATTAAACCTCATTTGCGAAAATATCAAAAAAATGACAAATTATTAGCATGTTGATCAACTTAACAATGCTAAACAAATCATAATCCGATACTTGTTGCACCAAAGTATCCAACCAGAAAGTTGAAGCAGTTGCAACATCAGCCAAATAAATTACAGGTCTAAGAAAAGTACCTGAAAATAAATAATTTTCCTTAAATAAGATACAAGTTTCCCATCTGAAGGAAAAAACATAATTTATGCTTACCTGATAAATTCCTTTCTCCTGTAGTGTAGTCAGTCCACGGGTCATCCATTACTTATGGGATATTAACTCCTCCCCAACAGGAAGTGCAAGAGGATCACCCAAGCAGAGCTGCTATATAGCTCCTCCCCTCTACGTCACACCCAGTCATTCGACCGAAAACCAAACGAGAAAGGAGAAACTATAGGGTGCAGTGGTGACTGGAGTATAATTTAAAAATTTAGACCTGCCATAAAAAACAGGGCGGGCCGTGGACTGACTACACTACAGGAGAAAGGAATTTATCAGGTAAGCATAAATTATGTTTTCTCCTGTTAAGTGTAGTCAGTCCACGGGTCATCCATTACTTATGGGATACCAATACCAAAGCTAAAGTACACGGATGACGGGAGGGACAGGCAGGATCTTTATACAGAAGGAACCACTGCCTGAAGAACCTTTCTCCCAAAAACAGCCTCCGAAGAAGCAAAAGTGTCAAATTTGTAAAATTTGGAAAAAGTATGAAGAGAAGACCAAGTTGCAGCCTTGCAAATCTGTTCAACAGAGGCCTCATTCTTAAAGGCCCAAGTGGAAGCCACAGCTCTAGTAGAATGAGCTGTAATCCTTTCAGGAGGTTGCTGTCCAGCAGTCTCATAGGCTAAACGTATTATGCTACGAAGCCAAAAGGATAGAGAGGTAGCAGATGCTTTTTGACCTCTCCTCTGTCCAGAATAAACGACAAACAGGGAAGAAGTTTGGCGAAAATCTTTAGTTGCCTGCAAATAAAATTTCAGGGCACGGACTACGTCTAGATTGTGCAGAAGTCGTTCCTTCTTTGAAGAAGGGTTAGGGCACAATGATGGAACAACAATCTCTTGATTTATATTCTTGTTAGTGACTACCTTAGGTAAGAACCCAGGTTTAGTACGCAGAACTACCTTATCTGAATGAAAAATCAGATGAGAATCACAATGTAAGGCTGATAACTCAGAGACTCTACGAGCCGAGGAAATAGCCATTAAAAACAGAACTTTCCAAGATAACAGCTCGATATCAATGGAATGAAGGGGTTCAAACGGAACACCCTGTAAAACGTTAAGAACTAAATTTAAGCTCCATGGTGGAGCTACAGTCTTAAACACAGGCTTAATCCTAGCCAAAGCCTGACAAAAAGCCTGAACGTCTGGAACTTCTGACAGACGTTTGTGTAAAAGGATGGGCAGAGCTGAGATCTGTCCCTTTAAAGAACTTGCAGATAAACCCTTTTCTAAACCTTCTTGAAGAAAAGACAATATCCTAGGAATCCTAACCTTACTCCATGAGTAGCTCTTGGATTCGCACCAGTGTAAGTATTTACGCCATATCTTATGGTAAATTTTCCTGGTAACAGGTTTCCTAGCCTGTATTAAGGTATCAATTACTGACTCCGAAAATCCACGCTTTGATAAAATCAAGCGTTCAATTTCCATGCAGTCAGCTTCAGAGAAATTAGATTTTGATGTTTGAAAGGACCCTGAATTAGAAGGTCCTGTCTCAGAGGCAGAGACCAAGGTGGACAGGATGACATGTCCACTAGATCTGCATGCCAGGTCCTGCGTGTCCACGCAGGCGCTATTAGAATCACAGATGCTTTCTCCTGTTTGATCCTGACAATCAAACGAGGAAGCATCGGGAAGGGTGGAAACACATAAACCATCCTGAAGGTCCAAGGTGCTGTCAAGGCATCTATCAGGACCGCTCCCGGGTCCCTGGACCTGGACCCGTAACAAGGAAGCTTGGCGTTCTGGCGAGACGCCATGAGATCCTTATCTGGTTTGCCCCAACGTCGAAGTATTTGGGCAAAGACCTCCGGATGAAGTTCCCACTCCCCCGGATGAAAAGTCTGGCGACTTAGGAAATCCGCCTCCCAGTTCTCCACTCCTGGGATGTGGATCGCTGACAGGTGGCAAGAGTGAGACTCTGCCCAGCGAATTATCTTTGATACTTCCATCATCGCTAAGGAACTCCTTGTCCCTCCCTGATGGTTGATGTAAGCCACAGTCGTGATGTTGTCCGACTGAAACCTGATGAACCTCAGAGTTGCTAACTGAGGCCAAGCCAGAAGGGCATTGAGAACTGCTCTCAATTCCAGAATGTTTATTGGAAGGAGACTCTCCTCTTGAGTCCATGATCCCTGAGCCTTCAGGGAATTCCAGACAGCGCCCCAACCTAGTAGGCTGGCGTCTGTTGTTACAATTGTCCAGTCTGGCCTGCTGAAGGGCATCCCCCTGGACAGATGTGGCCGAGAAAGCCACCATAGAAGAGAATCTCTGGTCTCTTGATCCAGATTCAGCGTAGGGGACAAATCTGAGTAATCCCCATTCCACTGACTTAGCATGCACAATTGCAGCGGTCTGAGGTGCAGGCGTGCAAAAGGAACTATGTCCATTGCCGCTACCATTAAGCCGATTACCTCCATGCATTGAGCCACTGACGGGTGTTGAATGGAATGAAGGACACGGCAAGCATTTAGAAGCTTTGTTAACTTGTCCTCTGTCAGGTAAATTTTCATTTCTACAGAATCTATAAGAGTCCCCAAGAAGGGAACTCTTGTGAGTGGTAAGAGAGAACTCTTCTCCTCGTTCACTTTCCACCCATGCGACCTTAGAAATGCCAGTACTAACTCTGTATGAGACTTGGCAGTATGGAAGCTTGACGCTTGTATCAGAATGTCGTCTAGGTACGGAGCTACCGAAATTCCTTGCGGTCTTAGTACCGCCAGAAGAGAGCCCAGAACCTTTGTAAAGATTCTTGGAGCCGTAGCCAACCCGAAGGGAAGAGCTACAAACTGGTAATGCCTGTCTAGGAAGGCAAACCTTAGATACCGGTAATGTTCTCTGTGAATCGGTATGTGAAGGTAAGCATCCTTTAAATCCACTGTGGTCATGTACATGTCTTTGGATCATGGGTAAGATTGTCCGAATAGTTTCCATTTTGAACGATGGAACTCTTAGGAATTTGTTTAGGATCTTTAAGTCCAAGATTGGTCTGAAGGTTCCCTCTTTTTTGGGAACCACAAACAGATTTGAATAGAATCCTTGCCCGTGTTCCGACCACGGAACTGGGTGGATCACTCCCATTAGTAAGAGGTCTTGTACACAGCGTAGAAACGCCTCTTTCTTTATCTGGTTTGCTGATAACCTTGAAAGATGAAATCTCCCTTGTGGAGGAGAAGCTTTGAAGTCCAGAAGATATCCCTGAGATATGATTTCCAATGCCCAGGGATCCTGGACATCTCTTGCCCAAGCCTGGGCAAAGAGAGAAAGTCTGCCCCCCACTATATCCGTTTCCGGATCGGGGGCCCTCACTTCATGCTGTCTTAGGGGCAGCAGCAGGTTTTCTGGCCTGCTTGCCCTTGTTCCAGGACTGGTTAGGTTTCCAGCCCTGTCTGTAGCGAGCAACAGTTCCTTCCTGTCTTGGAGCGGAGAAAGTTGATGCTGCTCCTGCCTTGAAATTACGAAAGGCACGAAAATTAGACTGTTTAGCCTTTGCTTGAGGCAGGGCATGGCCCTTACCTCCAGTAATGTCAGCGATAATTTCTTTCAAGCCGGGCCCGAATAATGTCTGCCCTTTGAAAGGAATATTAAGCAATTTAGATTTAGAAGTCACATCAGCTGACCAGGATTTAAGCCACAGCGCTCTGCGCGCTTGAATGGCGAATCCGGAGTTCTTAGCCGTAAGTTTGGTTAAGTGTACTACGGCATCAGAAATAAATTAATTAGCTATCTTAAGGGCTTTAAGCTTGTTCATAATCTCATCCAATGGAGCTGCGCTAAGGGTCTCTTCCAGAGACTCAAACCAGAATGCCGCCGCAGCAGTGACAGGCGCGATGCATGCAAGGGGTTGTAATATAAAACCTTGCTGAACAAACATTTTCTTAAGGTAACCCTCTAACTTTTTATCCATTGGATCTGAAAAAGCACAGCTATCCTCCACCGGGATAGTGGTGCGCTTAGCCAGAGTAGAATCTGCTCCCTCCACCTTAGGGACCGTCTGCCATAGGTCCCGTGTGGTGGCGTCTATTGGAAACATTTTTCTAAATATAGGAGGGGGTGAAAAGGGCACACCGGGTCTATCCCACTCCTTGTTAACAATTTCTGTAAGCCTTTTAGGTATAGGAAAAACGTCAGTACACGCCGGTACCGCAAAATATTTATCCAGCCTACATACTTTCTCTGGAATTGCAACCGTGTTACAATCATTCAGAGCCGCTAATACCTCCCCTAGTAATACACGGAGGTTCTCAAGCTTAAATTTAAAATTTGAAATCTCTGAATCCAGTTTACTTGGATCAGATCCGTCACCCACAGAATGAAGCTCTCCGTCCTCATGTTCTGCAAATTGTGACGCAGTATCAGACATGGCTCTACTATTATCAGCGCACTCTGTTCTTACCCCAGAGTGATCGCGTTTACCTCTTAATTCTGGCAATTTAGATAGTACTTCAGTCATAACATTAGCCATGTCTTGCAAAGTGATTTTTATGGGCCGCCCTGATGTACTTGGCGCCACAATATCACGCACCTCCTGAGCGGGAGGCGAAGGTACTGACACGTGAAGAGAGTTAGTCGGCATAACTTTCCCCTCGTTGTCTGGTGATATTTTTTTAACCTATAAAGTTTGACTTTTATTCAAAGTAACATCTATACATTGAGTGCACAAATTTCTATTGGGCTCCACATTGGCCTTTAAACATAGTGAACAAACAGATTCATCTGTGTCAGACATGTTTAAACAGACTAGCAATAACACTAGCAAGCTTGGAAAAAACTTTTAAATAAATTTACAAGCTATATAAAAAATGCTACTGCGCCTTTAAGAAACATAAAAATGTGACACAGTTGAATTAACAATGAACCAAATATGTTAAAACAACCAAATTTTAACAGAAAATGTATAAAGTTAGCAGAGGATTGCACCCACCAGCAAAAGGATGATTAACCCCTTAATACCCAAAACGGATAACAGTTGAAATAATAAACGTTTTTATCACAGTCAAACACACTGTCACAGGTCTGCTGTGACTGATTACCTCCCTCAAAACTAGTTTTGGAGACCCCTGGGCTCTGTAGAGATGTCCTGGATCATGGTGGAAGAAATAGGAAGACTGTGACTAAATTTTTACTGCGCAATAAAGCGCTAAAATAGGCCCCTCCCACTCATATTACAACAGTGGGGAAGCTCAGTAAACTGTTTTTATGCAGAAAAAAACGACAGCCATGTGGTAAAAATCATGCCCATAAAGTTTTATCACCAAGTACCTCAGAAAAAACGATTAACATGCCAGTAAACGTTTTAAAATTGAAAATTATGAAGTGTTATTAATAAGCCTGCTGCTAGTCGCTTTCACTGCAGTGCAGGCTCAAATATTACTTTAATATTGACAGTATTTTCTTAGTGAAATTCCATTCCCCAGAAATACCTCAGAGTATACATACATACATATCAGCCTGATACCAGTCGCTACTACTGCATTTAAGGCTGCACTTACATTACATCGGTATTAGCAGTATTTTCTCAGTCAATTCCATTCCTTAGAAAATAATTTACTGCACATACCTCCTTGCAGGTGGGCCCTGCATGCTATCCCCTGTTCTGAAGTTACCTCACTCCTCAGAATGGCCGAGAACAGCAAGTGGATCTTAGTTACGACCGCTAAGATCATAGAAAACTCAGGCAGATTCTTCTTCTAATGCTGCCTGAGAACAAACAACACACTCCGGTGCCGTTTAAAATAACAAACTTTTGATTGAAGAAATAAAAACTAAGTTTAACACACCACAGTCCTCTCACACGTCCTATCTTTAGTTAGGTGCAAGAGAATGACTGGATATGACGTAGAGGGGAGGAGTTATATAGCAGCTCTGCTTGGGTGATCCTCTTGCACTTCCTGTTAGGGAGGAGTTATAATCCCATAAGTAATGGATGACCCGTGGACTGACTACACTTAACAGGAGAAACACCCCTCTACTGAGCTTACAAGCAAGACTTTTGTAGCTGTATCCAATAGAGAGCCCATCCAGTGCTTGTACATGTACAGCAGAAGATCTGAGAGGAAATACCTGTATTCCCACAGGGGGAGGCTAAGGGATATATCCCTGACAAACCTTAGGGTAGTTATGGCTGAAATCCATTAGGGAGATACTGTGCCATAACAGGGTATTCCTATGTCCCTGTACCAGAGTGCTGGAAATCTCTTCTCTCTGTATGGTATGTGGAAATCTCTTCTCTCTAAAAGATAAATTCCAGGGATAAAGGGTCTCATTCATATTGATCTGAGCTCCCATATATAATCCATAAGCAACTAGCTGGAACACCTCTATTCTCAACCATCTCCTGAGAGGCCAAGAACAAAAACTGAGGATAGATTGAAGGAGGGAGGATTAAAAGCTTGTGTGGGTTCTTGGCCTCCTCCTGGATGGCGGGAGTAGTATTTGACATGTTATGGATCCCTACAGACTATAATCATTTTACACAAGAAGTTGTAATTTCTTAGCCACTGACTAACCCAAGATCATGGAGCAATATTCTTAAAATTGTGTCTGTTCAGCTGACAAAGATAAATGCAGGAAATCCTGGAGTGTATGACCTGTTTTTGTGTCCTATAGATTTCATTGATCTTCAAACTAGAGTTATCTGCTTTGTGATAGCTATACATCATTTTTAAAATTTAAGTAAATACCCCAAAGTGGGTATGAAAAAAAAAATCTAACACCACAAATTTCAAATTATAAAATGTGTGACTAAAGAGTTCTATAATGTGTTAATACAATTTACCTGTTTCTCCTTCAGATTCTGAATCTTCCTCCTCCTCTTCCTCACTAGAACAGCTAGAGTCATCTTTCTTGCCTTCATCTTCCTCATCAGCTTTTTCTTGTTCAAGGGATTCAATTGTTGACACATTTTTTTCATGCTCAATAATTAAGGTTTCTTTACTAAAATGACAGAAGTATGAATGCAATTTAGTCATAACAGCTGGAATAGTTTCAGCAATCAGAACATAAATAGCAGCTGCCTAAGGGAAAGTGAGGTAGATAGTAACTACTAAAGGAGGAGGGACAGCCAGGTACAATGAAAATAATCACTACAGAGCAACAAGTACAAATTGCATGCAGCACAAACAAAGCATACAGCATATTTAATAGATTTGTGCTCTCGTTTTTTTAGTTCTGTAACGAATGTGGAACTAGTCAGTCCCAAGCCACATTCGACTCTTTTCTGAGCTGCTATTATTGTTGTGAAAGTGTAACACTGAGATTTGTGCAAATTCAGACCTCAGTGTGTTGCAGTTTGACAAGAATAATTGCGGCTCTGAAAAGAGTTGAATGTGGCTTGGGGCCGACTAGTTCCACATTCGTTACAGAACTAAAAAGACTAAAGCACATATCTAATACTCAACACTATCCCTTTGAAGAAAGGGAATATAGATTATTGTTCACATTAGAGGAAGCAACAAGTAACTATTGTGTGTAGTTCACCCAGCCACATCTTGTATTAAAGGGAAAGAATCATTTTAAGCTGAACGATTCTTTCCACTATAAGCTCAAAAGATCTAAATTACATGAAACCGGGTATGTGCGGTTGAATTGGTAATCAATACAAAATTATAAAACTATAAAAGATGTACATGTTAAGTAGTCTGAAATTTAAATTTGGACAGAAAAAAAGATTTTAATGCGAATATCGCTGCTCTACAAATACCTGATGATAATAATAATAATAATAATAATAATAATAATAATAAGATACTATGAGGATTTTTTTTTTTTAAATGGCAAAATAGTTTGGGAAGAATTGTACAATTATACAAAAACATAGCTTGAACGTATACAATAGCTTGATTTTTCTTTGCATAAATGTTTTGTAGATGATACATTTATATAGCCCATACAGTTTTTTGTTTTTTTTTATAAAAATGGATAGTTTTGCTCTGATTTTCAGACTCCTAACCAAGCCCCAAAGTTTTAGGAGAATACTGACTTATAGCTACTCCAGCTTGCTTCTGTTTGTGCAAAGGGTCTTTTCATATGCAAAGGAAGGGGGAGGGGGAGTGTCTGCTATTTCCCACTTGCAGTGGGTGTTCCAGTAACCTTTTAAACAGAGCTAAACTGGAAGCTTCTAAGTTTTTAAATGGTTTTATGCTGGATTTTTATATCAGTATCTGTGCATATTATTCTTTATAGTAGTGTCTATTACATGCAGTTATATGAAAATTGGTGTATACTGTTGCTTTAAGTGGTCAGATGGTACCTACTTTTAAGCACTGAAATGTTTATAAGTATCTTTCCTTCCAAATGAGCAGTCACTTATCCATTTAGGTAAAACCAAAGTAGCACTGTAGTTGCTGTGAAGGTGCTTGCTGTTAAGGTTATCACCTAAATATCAAATAGAATTGTGAAACAAGGGATCTCATGTTAACTGGAGCTGGGCTGAGATATAGGCTCAGTAACCCTCCCCATTCACAATGTGGAAGCTCTGCCAATCAGTGTATTTAGCATACAGTGGTGTCACTTGTTTTACTAATCATGAAGTCTAAAAAGTTAATGGAATAAAATTATATCTGCATCTAACCTCATATTTGATTGGAAATATACTTCTTTACACCACTCCTTAAAAAGTATATTTACAACTTGTGTTCATAACAGAAACACTTTGAATATAAAACTTTACTTGTTGTGGGTCATATGTATTCTTTATGGAAAGCTCTAAACAGACTGGCAAAAGTACATGATTGAAAACTGCAGCTCTGATAAAAGCGTTAAAAGGTGGACCAAAATACTTGGAGGTTGTCTAATGGCTTTTACACCCTATTGAGAGGGACAATACAGTAAAGATTTCTCTAGAAAATCAAAATCATATATTATAATGTGCTTAAAGGGACAGGCTACTTGATTTTTTTTATTGTTTAAAAAGATAGATAAGCCTTCACTACGTATTCCCCAGCTTTGCACCACAAACATTGTTATATTAATATACTTTATAACCTCTAAATCTCTGCCCGTTTATAAGCCCCCACAGGCCACCTCTTATCTCAGTGTATTCTATTAGCTCTTTACAGCAACACAGTGCTAGTTTGTGTGTGTGCCATATAGAGAACATTGTGCGCACTCCCGCAGAGTTATGCATAAACTAGCCCTATTTGGCTAAAATGCACACAATAAAAACGGGATAAGGGGGCAGTCTGCAGAGGCTTAGATACAATGTAATCCCAGAGGTAAAAAGTATATTAAAGGGACAGTCTAGGCCAAAAAAAAAAAAAAACTTTCATAATTCAGATAGAGCATGTAATTTTCAACAATTTTCCAATTTACTTTCATCACCAATTTTTCTTTGTTCTCTTGGTATTCTTAGTTGAAAGCTTAACCTAGGAGGTTCATATGCTAATTTCTTAGACCTTGAAGGCCACCTCTTTTCAGAATGCATTTTAACAGTTTTTCACCACTAGAAGGTGTTAGCTCATGTATTTCATATAGATAACACTGTGCTCGTGCACGTGAAGTTATCTGGGAGCAGGCACTGATTGGCTAATCTGTAAGTCTCTCAAAAGAACTGAAATAAGGGGGCAGTTTGCAGAGGCTTAGATACAAGGTAAACACAGAGGTTAAAAGTGTATTATTATACCTGTTGGTTATGTAAAACTGGGGAATGGGTAATAAAGGGATTATCTATCTTTTAAAACAATAGATGTAGACTGTCCCTTTAATATAACAGTGTTGGTTATATAAAACTGGGCAAGGGGTAATAAAGAGATTATCTTTTTAGACAATAGTTTTCAAATAGACTAGTCCCTTAAAGTACTCATATATAATGTTCTTAATAGCCAATAAACATTCTTCTGAATTCAACCAACTATTTTTGACCACTAAGCTTGTATTAGAGATAGTATATCTACTTTACCAAAAATTATTTTTTGAGGGAGCAATGTTTTAGTTATAAAACTTCCATTAAAGGGGGGGGGGAATTATTTCATTATTCAGACAGAGCATGCAATTTTTAACAACTTTCTAATTTACTTCAATTATCAATTTTCTTTGTTCTCTTTTATTGAAAAGCAGGGATGTAAGCTTAGGAGCCAGCCCATTTCTGGAGCACTATATTGCAGCAGTTTTGCAAAACTTATCCATTTGCAAGAGCACTAGATGGCAGCACTATTTCCTGCCACGTAGTGCTCCAGACTCCTACCTAGGTATCTCATCAACACAGAATATCATGGGAAAGTAGCAGATTTGATAATAGAAGTAAATTGGAACATTTTTAAAAATGGTATAATCTCTCTGAATCACTAAAGAAAATGTTGGGGGTTTCCTATCCCTTTAAGAGACAACTGAGCTAACATTCTAATACATTAACTTTTACATTATTATAATGTTCCCTTTTACTGCTCAAAATGTTTTTAGTATTAAAAAAAAATACATACTTTTTTAGGGTTTTCATGGATTGATTGTTTTCCATAGTAGTAGTAGACTCAATAAGCGGTGACTTCTTTTCTTGTTTTTCACTAAGCAGCTGTAAGGTAAGTAATAAGATTGTTCATAGCACTTGGTTAATAAAACATTACATTTGTCAATTCATACAGTTAAATAGCTGTGGAAGTCATACTGCCAATAAACATAGTATGCAAAATTCATAACTTTTTATATGTTTGGAGATAAAAAGTCAAAGCAATATTTTAAAACAAAGCGAGCATAGCTGGATGTTTTAACCCAATACTAATATTTATTGGCACGCTTTGTGCGTGCCCTTTTAAAAAGTTTCACCACCATGAATAAAAGTTCTATTTGAACATATAAAAAATAAATCCCTTTACTTACAGTCTCTTTAATGAATAAGTGCCCGGTTTTTAAAAATACCTGTACTAGTAAAAACAGGGACACTTTCATTCATTAAACTTTTCTTTAAAGCTTTTTTAAAAATACTTGCCCTTTCTTTATGGAAGCAGACCGGCGAGCCTTCGCCCGCAGCTTCTGATGTAGTTAGGAGATGGATGACTAATCTGGCTTCCTCCAATCGTTGCTGGGCCAAAGGGAGAACGCAAGGATTGGAGGAAGCTGGATTCGTCATCGATCTGCTAACTACAGCATGTGCTGCGGGCGGTGGATCGCGGGTCTGATTTTCATAGAGAAAAGTTAAGTATTTTAAAAATGTTATAAATGCAGCCATTTGCACACCGCATGATGATGCAGAAAGTATTTTTATGTATTCTCTCTAACAAAACAGCACATTTTATTTTACCCTTGGAAAGCCCTTTAACAGTACAAGACAGTAAACACCTGGTAATTAGAAGACATTTCTGTTGTGTTACTTTAGAATGACATATCAGCCAAGTCTTAAAGCAATTTAACATCCTTTTACTACAATTATTTTTCAATTGCCAAACTGCCCTCAGCCATTTGCCTTATTCAGAGCAGCCAATCTCGGCTTTAGTCTGCAGACAACAAGACTAATGCATTGTTTTGCATTTGTTATCTGATAAAGCCAATTAGGGCTAGATATGTAACAGAGTAATTTTAAGAAATTAGCAGGGTGTATTTCATGTTCTGAGAATTAGAAACGGCTCAATTTTCAGACCTAAATTACAAGAAATGTGGACAGAAATAATGAAGTATATTGCTAAATTGTTTTATTATGCATAACTAAACATTTTATATATATTAATCCCAAGGTGTTTTCTGTGCATTTAAGAAATTAAACAATTTTTACTGCTAAGTTACCAACCAGATTTAGCTTCTTTTGAAGTTCTTCCAAATATCCTAAAATATCTTCATCTGCAACATCAAAAGCAGTTTGACCCTAAGAAAAAGAAAAAAAATATTTCCAGTTTTTTTCTTAGTTTAACATGCATAAACCAAAAACAGATAAACCTGCTACCATCCTTCAATAGGACAAAGAATACAGAAGTATGTACTGGGCACAGGTACACTTGTATATTATAATGAAGAACGTTTTCATTATGTATTGGTCTTTTATTATGATTGTGTAATCATTCACAAGTGCATGCTCCGATATGTATAATCATCATCATCATTTGCTAAATGCCACCAGATTCAATAGCGCTGGGTAGATGAGTAGAGGGTACACAATGTTAAATACTCATGGGGAAAAAATGCAGTTACAGAAAACAAACATAAAACAGTAAATTAATAAAGAACATGTACAGTATCTCACAAAAGTGAGTACACCCCTCACATTTTTTAAAATATTGTATTATATATCTTTTCATGTGACAACACTGATGAAATGACACTTTGCTACAATGTAAAGTAGTGAGAATACAGCCTGTATAACGTGTAAATTTGCTGTCCCCTCAAAATCAATCAACATACAGCCATTAATGTCTAAACCATTGGCAACAAAAGTGAGTACACCCCTAAGTGGAAATGTCCAAATTGGGCCCCATTAGCTATATTCTCTCCCTGGTGTCATGTGACTCGTTAGTGTTACAAGGTCTCCGATGTGAATGGGGAGCAGGTGTGTTAAATTTGGTGTTCTCACTCTCACATACTGGTCACTGGAAGTTCAACATGGCACCTCATGGCAACAAACTCTCTGATTACTGGAACCATGTCCTGTGGGGTCCGATGAGACCAAGAAACTTATTTGGTTCAGATGGTGTCAAGCGTATGTGGTGGCAACCAGGTGAGGAGTACAAAGACAAGTGTGTCTTCCCTACAGTTAAGCATGGTGGTTGGAGTGTCATGGTCTGGGCCTGCATGAGTGCTGCCCGCACTGGGTAGCTACAGATCATTGAAGGAAACCATGAATGCCAACATGTACTGTGACATACTGAAGCAGAGCATGATCCCCTCCCTTCGGAGATTGGGTCGCAGGGCAGTATTCCAACATGATAACGACCCCTGCCTTGCTAAAGAAGCTGAGGGTACTGGACTGGCCAAGCATGTCTCCAGACCTAAACCATATTGAGCATCTATGGGGCATCCTCAATTGGAAGGTGGGGGAGCGCAAGGTCTCTAACATCCACCAGTTCCGTGATGTAGTCATGGAGGAGTGAAAGAGGACTCCAGTGGCAACCTACGAAGCTCTGGTGAACTCCATGCCCAAGATGGTTAAAGGGACACTAGTCGAAATTAACTTCATGATTCAGATACAGCATGCAAAAAAAAATGTGCACAGTCTTTTTATATTTACACTTTGAGTCACCAACTCCTACTGAGCATGTGAAAGAATTCACAGCATATACGTATATGCATTTGTGATTGGCTGATGGCTGTCGCATGATACAGGGGGAGTGGAAATAGACATAACTTTGCCATTTATTTAACAAAAATCAACTACTCATTTGAAGTTCAGACTAAGTGCTATTGCATTGTCTTCTTATCATGCATTTGTTGATTATGCAAATGTAGTGTTGACTGGTCCTTTAAGGCAGTGCTGGAAAATAATGGTGGACAAACAAAATATTGACACTTTGGGCCCAATTTAGACATTTCCACTTAAGGGTGTACTCACTTTTGTTGCCAACGGTTTAGACATTAATGGCTGTGTATTATTTTGAGGGGACAGCAAATTTACATTGTTATACAGCCTGTACACTCACTTTCTTTCATGTAATTGGCAAGAGTCCATGAGCTAGTGACGTATGGGATATACAATCCTACCAGGACGGGCAACGTTTCCCAAACCTCAAAATGCCTATAAATACACCCCTTACCACACCCACAATTCAGTTTTACAAACTTTGCCTCCTATGGAGGTGGTGAAGTAAGTTTGTGCTAAGATTTCTACGTTGATATGCACTTCTCAGCATTGTTGAAGCCAGATTCCTCTCAGAGTAAAGCGAATGTCAGAGGGACGTGAAGGGAGTATCACTTATTGAATACGATGATTTCCCTAACGGGGGTCTATTTCATAGGTTCTCTGTTATCGGTCGTAGAGATTCATCTCCTACCTCCCTTTTCAGATCGACGATATACTATCAATTTACCATTACTCTACTGAGAACTGTTTCAGTACTGGTTTGGCTATCTGCTATATGTGGATGGGTGTCTTTTGGTAAGTATGTTTTTTATTACTTATACACCTCAGCTATGGTTTGGCATTTTATGCATTTATATAAAGTTCTAAATATATGTATTGTACTTATATTTGCCATGAGTCAGGTTCATATATTTCCTTTTGCAGACTGTCAGTTTCATATTTGGAGGATATAAAAAAAAATTTAAGAATTTTTTTTCTTACCTGGGGTTTAGTCTTTTTTTTCAATTGACTACTTCATGCAAATTGCGGGCGGTATTAGGCCAGCGGGTGCGTCAAATGCTAAACTTTATTGCGTCATTCTTGGCGCGAGAATTTTTTTGGCGCCAAAAATACGCCTATGACGCAAATTCGTAATTTCCGGCGTCATAGTTGACGCCGGAGCCTTACACACGGTTGCGTCATTAGTGACGCGAGTGTGTCATTTCCGGTTATTATTAGCGACAAAAAAGTTTTCCGTTACGTTGTGCGTCATACTTGGCGCCAAACTTTTTCATTATTTCAATACCCCATTGATGTTTGCCTCTTGCCTTTTTTTCTATCAGAGGGCTATGCTATTTGCATTTTTTCCCATTCCTGAAACTGTCATATAAGGAAATTGATAATTTTGCTTTATATGTTGTCTTTTCTTTTACATTTTGCAAGAGGTCTCAATCTGATCCTGCCTCAGAAGTTTCTGCTGGAACATTGCTGCCTGACATCGGTTCTACCAAAGCTAAGTGCATTTGTTGTAAGATTGTGGAAATTATTTCGCTGAATGTAATTTGTAATAGTTGTCATGATAAACTTTTGCATGCAGATAGTGTGTCCATCAGTAATAGTACATTGCCAGTTGCAGTTCCTTCAACTTCTAATGCACATGATATACCTATGAATTTTAAAGAATTTGTTTCCGATTCTATCCAGAAGGCTTTGTCTGCATTTCCACCTTCTAATAAACGTAAAAGGTCTTTTAAAACTTCTCATACAGTTGATGAAATTTCAAATGACCAACAACATAATTTATCCTCTTCTGATGAGGATCTATCTGATACAGAAGATCCTTCCTCAGACATTGACAAATCTTATTTATTTAAAATAGAGTATATGCGTTCTTTATTAAAAGAAGTGTTAATTACTTTGGATATTGAGGTAACCAGTCCTCTTGATGTTCAGTCTTATAAATGTTTAAATGCTTTTTTTAAACCTCCTGTAGTTTCTCCAGGGGTTTTTCCTATTCCTGAGAATTTAGCGCAACAAGAATTGGATTCCGACATATCTAGCATTATTCGCTTACTGCAACATGCTAATCATTTTATTTGTGATGCCATTTTTGATATTATCAAAATTGATATTAGATCCATGTCTTTAGCTATATTAGCTAGAAGAGCTTTGTGGCTTAAATCTTGGAATGCTGATATGACATCTAAATCTAGATTACTATCTCTTTCTTTCCAAGGTAATAATTTATTTGGTTCTCAGTTGGATTCTATTATTTCAACTGTCACTGGGGGAAAGGGAGTTTTTCTGCCTCGGGATAAAAAAACCTAAGGGTAAATCTAAGGCTTCTAACCGTTTTTGTTCCTTTCGTCAAAATAAGGAACAAAAACTTAATCCTTCCCCCAGGAATCGGTTTCCAATTGGAAGCCTTCTTCAAATTGGAATAAATCCAAGCCATTAAAGAAACCAAAGTCAGCCCCTAAGTCCGCATGAAGGTGCGGCCCTCATTCCAGCTCAGCTGGTAGGGGGCAGATTAAGATTTTTCAAGGATATTTGGATAAATTCTGTCCAAAATCAATGGATTCAGAGCATTGTCTCTCAAGGGTATCAAATAGGATTCAAAGTAAGACCTCCTGTGAGAAGATTTTTTCTCTCACGTATCCCAGCAAATCCAGTAAAAGCTCAGGCTTTCCTGAAGTGTGTTTCAGACCTGGAGTCTTCAGGGGTAATAATGCCAGTTCCTTTTCAGGAACAAGGTTTAAGGTTTTATTCAAATCTATTCATTGTCCCAAATAACTAAAATTTATTCAGACCAGTCCTGGATCTGAAAATTTTGAATCGTTATGTAAGAGTACCAACTTTCAAGATGGTGACTATAAGGACTATTCTGCCTTTTGTTCAGCGAGGTCATTATATGTCCACAATAGACTTGCAGGATGCATACCTTCATATTCCGATTCATCCAGAACATTATCAGTTTCTGAGATTCAATTTTCTAGACAAGCATTACCAATTTGTTGCTCTTCCATTTGGGCTAGCAACAGCTCCAAGAATCTTTTCAAAAGTTCAAGGTGCCCTACTCTCTGTAATCAGAGAACAGGGTATTGCAGAGTTTCCTTATTTGGACGATATCTTGGTACTAGCTCAGTCTTTACATACTGCAGAATCTCACACAAATCCATTAGTGCGGTTTCTTTGGAAACATGGTTGGAGGATCAATTTACCAAAAAGTTTCTTGATTCCTAAGACAAGGGTCACCTTTTTAGGCTTCCAGATAGATTCAGTGTCCATGACTCTGTCTCTAACAGACAAAAGACGTTTAAAATTGGTTGCAGCCTGCCGGCACCTTCAGTCTCAGTCATTCCCTTCAGTGGCTATGTGCATGGAAGTTTTAGGTCTCATGACTGCAGCATCGGAAGCGATCCCCTTTGCTCGTTTTCACATGAGACCTCTACAGCTTTGTATGCTGAACCAATGGTGCAGGGATTATACAAAGATATCACAATATCCTTAAATCCCAATGTACGACAATCTCTGACGTGGTGGATAGATCACAATTGTTTAGTTCAAGGGGCTTCTTTTATTCGGCCAACCTGGACTGTGATCACAACAGATGCAAGTCTTTCAGGTTGCAGAGCTGTTTGGAAATCTCAAGAGGCGAGATTACCAATAAATATTTTAGAACTCCGTGCAATTCTCAGAGCTCTTCAGTTTTGGCCTCTGTTAAAGAGAGAACCGTTCATTTGTTTTCAGACAGACAATGTCACAACAGTGGCATATGTCAATCATCAGGGTGGGACTCACAGTCCCCAAGCTATGTAAGAAGTATCTCGGATACTTGCTTGGGCGGAATCCAGCTCCTGTCTAATCTCTGCGGTGCATATCCCAGGTGTAGACAATTGGGAGGCGGATTATCTCAGCCGTCGGACTTTACGTCCAGGGGAGTGGTCTCTCCATCCAGATGTGTTTTCTCAGATTGTCCAGATGTGAGGTCTTCCAGAGATAGATCTCCTGGCCTCTCATCTAAACAAGAAACTTCCCAGATACCTGTCCAGGTCCAGGGATGTTCAGGCGGAAGCAGTGGATGCGCTGACACTTCCTTGGTTTATATCATCCTGCTTACATTTTCCCACCTCTAGTTCTCCTTCCAAGAGTGATCTCCAAAATCATCATGGAACAATCATTTGTGTTGCTGGTGGCTCCAGCATGGCCACACAGGTTTTGGTATGCGGATCTGGTTCGGATGTCCAGTTGCCAGCCTTGGCCACTTCCGTTAAGGCCAGACCTACTGTATCAAGGTCCGTTTTTCCATCAGGATCTCAAATCATTAAATTTGAAGGTATGGAAATTGAACGCTTAGTACTAATTTATAGAGGTTTCTCTGACTCAGTGATTAATACTATGTTACAAGCTCGTAAATCTGTTTCTAGAAAGATTTATTATAGAGTTTGGAAGACTTACATTTCATGGTGTTCTTCTCATAAATTCTCCTGGCATTCTTTTAGAATTCCTAGAATTTTACAGTTTCTTCAGGATGGTTTGGATAAGGGCTTGTCTGCAAGTTCCTTGAAGGGACAAATCTCTGCTCTTTCTGTTTTATTTCACAGAAAGATTGCTATACTTCCTGATATTCACCGTTTTGTACAGGATTTAGTTCATATTAAGCCTGTCATTAAATCAATTTCTCCTCCTTGGAGTCTTAATTTGGTTCTGAAGGCTTTACAGGTTCCTCCATTTGAGCCTATGCATTCTTTGCACATTAAACTACTTTCTTGGAAAGTGTCGTTTCTTTTGGCTATCTCTTCTGCTAGAAGAGTTTCTGAGCTATCTGCTCTTTCTTGTGAGTCTCCTTTTCTGATTTTTTTTTTTTTTTTAATTATATTTTTTATTTATTTTCAAATCTGGAAAAAAACAAAATCATATACATAAACAAATATAAAACCAATACAGTTACAAACATTTAGTATGGTTCTACTTTTTTAACCCCAAATAAATGTCCAAACCAAAATCCAAGGTACTCCCCAACCAATCCGAGTGGTACTTAAACAATCCATTCTGAAATAGGTTAACAGTTTCTCATTAAAATGAAGGATCTTCTGAGTAAGAATGCAACCTAATCTGCTAACTTCGGATTGCGGTAAGGAGGCCTTCAATAGCATAACCTTTTGCTGACTATCCCGCATACTGCGGCTCAAGTTTCTGAGAGCCATTTGGGGGATCTTCACAGACATTAATATCATGTATTAATAAATAAACAATATCATTTTAGCATTTATGCATGCACACAATCGTAACTGAAAATGAAAAAGAGAGCCAGGACCTTGGCTGCCCAGAACCACCCTTTCTAAAATCTGTAGACAAAATTGGAACTTCTTGATCTTATATTTATAGGAGTCCCAAAGGAAAACCATATCCTCATGTAGATCTAGCCTACCCCCACACAGATAATAAAATCTTTCTATAACGAGATCTGAGTCTACCCTAGAAATCCACTCTTCAATGTCTGGAATATTGGATGTCTTCCAGTTCCTGGGGATCATTTGCTTAGCCACATTAACCAGAATAAGGAATAGCTGCCTTCTAATCTTGCATGTGATTTGTGGGAACTCAAACAAATAAATTACCTCTATAGTGGGGCATAGATGTGTGTGTAAAACTGTATTAATCTCAAAGATTTTTTTCCAGAAGACATTAATTGGGTCCCACCACCACTATATATGACTCATAGTGCCAATCTGATCCCCACATCTCCAACAAATGCTAGAACACTTCCTGAAAATGTGTTTAAGTTTTGAAGGTGTTAGGTACCATCTCATAAATATTTTTACATTTGTTTCTTTAGCTCTAGATGAGTGAGCAGATTTCGAAAGGTGACGAAATCTGTTATACCATTCTTCGGATGAGGTATGTGTGCCCAACTCCTTGTCCCAGCTTTTTGTATATGTTGGAAGGTTAGGGAAACTGTTCTCTAGAACTATTTTGTACAGTGTGGCTATAAACTTCTGGGATTTCCTGTTGTATATACAAGCCTGTTCAAATTGTGTTGGAGATCGTATGAGATCCAACTTAAACCTATGTGAATAGATGAAGTGTCTAGTTTGGTGATATCTAAACCATGAGGCGAAAAACGGAACTCCCATATCATTTAGCTGCTGTTTTGTTTTAATCTTACCTCTATCCAAAATTGTATAAATGGGGATGCGGGAAGAGAATGAACCATCAGTCTGTGTATGTTCTTTAAGACCTGGGGGGAATTCTTGACTTAGCAGTAATTGTGTGAGAGGAGAGAATTTGGAAGAAATAGTTTTATATGATTTTAATATGCGTAACCAGTCTTTCCAAGTTTCATTTGTAGTTGAAAGTTGGGAAATGACCGAGTGTTTCATAACTGAAAGGTCCCAGCAGCATCCACCCAGATTCTTTACATCTGCCAGGGAATGCTCTAACTGTACCCACCCTTTGGAACCTATTTCACTATAGCTGCACCATTCTGCTATTCTCTGCAGAGAAATCGCTAGTTTGTAAGAGTTAAGATGTGGTATACCCAGTCCCCCTCTACCCTGAGTCTTGTAAAGTGTGCTTTTATTAATACGTGGGGCCTTTCTTGCCCACACAATCATTTATTATTTTCTGCAGGATATCAATATCCTTTGAAATATTCTGAATAGGGACTGTCTGTAGCAAATATAATGCTTTTGGTAGTAGTACCATTTTTGTTGCATGAATACGCCCCAGCCAAGAAATATTTTTTAAAGACCAGGAGGAGGTCAGGGACTGAAACTCATTGACTAATCTCATATAGTTTAATTGTCTCGTTTGTTGTAACTCAGGAGTTAGGAAAATACCCAAATATTTTAAACATTTTGGTTGGACTTTCAAGGGACAGCAGGAATTTATAGAATCTAGGGTTCGCTGGGATATATTAACCGGCATGAATTCTGATTTTGACATGTTTACTAAGAAGTTAGACTTCTCCAAATGCAGAAATCTCTTGCATGACATGAGTAACCGAGTTCAAAGGGTTTGATAGTGTTAATAGGAGATCATCCACAAATATTGCCATCTTATGAGCTCTGTCCCCGATGTTAATGCCCTGTATATTGGAATTAGCCCTAATCTGGATATCCAGAGGTTCAAGGGAGAGATTAAATAATATTGGGGATAAGGGGCAGCCCTGTCTGGAACCGTTTCTAATTTCAAAAGTATCAGAGAGGATACCGTTTACCCTAACCTGAGCCGTAGGATTAGAATATAGAGCCATAATTTTCTGTATGAAAAGGGGAGGGAAGTCAAATCGTCTTAAAGTCATGTCTAAGTAATTCCAGTCTAATCTGTCAAAAGCCTTTTCGGCGTCTGTTGAAAGAAAAATGGGAGATTTTGTATTTGTGGCATATTCAATTAGGTTAAGAACCTTTACCATATTATCTTTGGCTTCCCTATTAGGCACAAAGCCAACCTGATCTTGATGTATTAACTGAGGGAGTAATTTACTTATACGGGTGGCCAGGATTTTTTTTTGCATAAACTTTTAAATCAATATTAAGTAGAGACATTGGGCAAAAATGTGCTGGTTTATCTGGGCTCTTTCCTGGTTTCTCCAGGACTGTGATTTGAGCCTGCAGCATGGGATCTGGAAAAGGAGAGGAGTCTGAAATGGAATTAAAGAGATTAGTCTAGTGAGGTGCTAAAAGCTTTGGAAAAGTTTTATAGTACAGGCCTGTAAAGTCATCTGGGCCAGGAGCCTTATTGAGTTTTAATAATTTTATAACATCTAAAACTTCTTTAATAGATATTGGTTGGGTTAGGGCTTCTTTTTGTTCCGGATTAACCTGAGGCAAATTTACCTGGTCTAGGTACTGGTTGCATTTGCGTGAGTGCAGGTCGACATCCCTATTTGGGAATAAATTGTATAATTTGTGATAGAATGACTTAAATTCTGATGCGATAGTAAATGTGTCCTCTTTGTTTCCCCCCCCCCCCCCCATTTTTAATTGAATGAATATATGTGGATCTTTGGGTTTTTTTTAGAGCTCTAGCAAGCCACCTACCAGGTTTGTTACCTTCTAGTGTGTTGATTTGTAAAGCCTTATTAAATTGATTTAGTTTAATGTTCAGATTTTCCAAGATCTTAGTGTCACCGGGTGATAGCTTGTGTAAGTGGTCTAACTCTGAGATCTCTTTGGCAAGTTTTGTGTGGGTGTCTCTGTTCTGTCTTAGTAATTGGGCCTTTAGTTTTAGAAATTCGCCCCTGATGGTGCATTTGTGGGCTTCCCATAAAGTCTTGGTTTGAATGTCAGGTGTGTCGTTTATGAGAAAATAAGATTTGATTAATTTTGACATCTCCCTAATCCGTTTTTTCCCTTTGAGAAGAGACTCATCAAGTTTCCATTGATATGCTTTAAGGGGTGCGCCAGGCCAAAGTAATCTACATGAGACCAGCGAATGGTATGACCATGTAGAGTGTATTATTTTTGCTTCTTTTATGAAAGAAAGCGCAAGGTGATCTATAAATATATAATCTAATCTGGAGTAACTTTTCTGGGGATTAGAAAAAAAGGTGAAGTCTTTTTTTTGTTGGTGCATATACCTCCATGTGTCGTGTAAACCTAACAATTTAAGGTTTTTCCATATAGATTCTAAATAGGGAACCTTTACTCTTGTGTCTGGGTTGGAACAATCCATCGATGGTTCAAGTGGGACGTTCATATCTCCAGCCATCACTAGAGGGCCTTTATGGTGTTCTAGAATAATGTTAGTAATGTTGGTGATGAACCTATGTTGATTCCTATTTGGCGAATAAAAATTCACTAATGTTATGGGTTTTCCATAAAGGAGGCCTGTTAGACATAAAAGCCTTCCCTCTATCTTTTTCTATATGTGTTTTCGTAAAAGGTATAGACTTGTGTATTAATATGCATACTCCATTGATTTTTTTGGATGGATGAGTGCTATGGAAGTGTTGGGGATAGTATGGGGACATATAATTGGGGTTGTGTTTGTTCTTAAAATGAGTCTCCTGGAGCAGGAGTATATGCCCACCTTTTCTATGTAAGTCTAATAAGGCGAATCTACGTTTTTTGGGGCAGTTTAACCCTTTGGTGTTTTGTGTGATGATGTTCAATGTCTTGGGGCTTTTTTTGCTTGCACTAGACATATCTTATACATCCTCCCCCCTCATATCTACCTGATATTCTGTGACTCACCGTGGTAGAGCCCGGGCAGCTGGTCCTGTAAGTACATATAAACAAACATACCAAACAAAAGCATAAACACAGAAAAAACAAAACAAATAACCATCCCCTACATAAAGGGGAAGATGACTTCCTAATATACAAAATACCAAGAAGTAGGAATTTATCCTAACTGACTAAGAATATTTAAAAAATCAGAATATTTAACTAATGTATTAACGTATGACTAGAACATAGCAATGAGTAACTGTTGCTATCTATGTATTCGGGACATCAGATTAACCATATATTTTTACCTGAACCTTGGGATTATCAGGCCCAAAAACATTATGTATCATCAGCAAAACACAAGACCCATGACCCCCACAGATCTAGCAAAATAGAATAAAATATGAATTCTGTGCCAATCATTTGATGTATTTCCAAAGGACCCTCATCCTTTTTCAGGAGACGTAACACTTTTGGCCAGTGTGTTTATTCTTGACTTCCTCTGCAAGGCTATTTGCATTCTTTCCTCTGGGGTAACGGAGTGATGACTGTTCCTAATGTGTGGCCCTTAGGGGCCGAGAGGGTCCCATCAATTTCTGGGACTTGAATAACCAATTCTTTGCAGATTTTGGCGATGTCTCTCTGTGAAAGGCATACTAAACGTCTGCCCTTGTAGACAATTATCAGTTGAAATGGGAATCCCCACCTGTATGAGATGTTTTGTTTCCATAGCATTGAGGGTTCTTTGTGAAAGGTCTGCAAATATCTGGAGATCCGTATTTTCGAACTTAATAGGTTGTGATTCTCTGGCAAGTTTCATGATGTCTTCTTTAAAAAGGTAGTTCGTGATGCGTGCTATTACATCTCTGGGAGGCTGGGTATCCAATGGTTTTGGGCGAAGAGCTCTATGTACTTTCCAAATTAATTGGCACTTCAGATTTTTTGAGGAAAGTATATAAATCTTGTACATACTGTTCCAAATCTGGAGGGGTCACGATCTCCGGGATACCTCTGATCCTAATATTTTGCCTTCTGGATCTGTTCTCTGCGTCATCAATCTTGTCTTCAAGCTCTTGGATAGCAGAGTTTTGGCCACTAATGATGTTTTGCAGATCTATGATTGCAGTCGAGTGTGTATCCTGCGTGGTTTCAACCGCTTCTACTCTGAGACCTATTTCAGTTATCTCTTCAAGTCGTTGATCTCCTCCTTAATACATTCTTTTACTTGAGAAATTAAGTTGGAAAAGTCCTTTTTGGATGCTATAGATTCAAATAAAGCTTTAGGCACAGTAATAGAATCTGCGATGGTGTCTGTGTCAGATGAAGAGGAAGCCTCCTCAAAATCCTGCTCTTCTGCTGTAACAATAACTGATGACTTAGCTTCAATGGCTTTAAAAAAATTATTGACAGAGGGAGTTTTATTGCTTTTATGCTTTGAGATATTACCCCTCTTAGCCTGTTTTTTCGGTGACATGTTTGTGTGGCAGGGGGCCCAGTGAGTCTGGTATTATAAAGTATAACAGCTTTCTTGTATATATAACTTTAAGAAATGATGCACAACTTCACTACTTGTTAGAAAGTGCTTTGTCCACAAAGATCTCTATGTGATAATAAGCTTACATTTAATCCTCATAGCAATTGACACCAGGAGTCTTTCCAGTTGTTATTTAATGATGCAATAAGGGCCTGTGTAGGTTGTACTGTGCGTTATGTATTCATTGCTCAACCTTTAGTAACTTGCCATTTTTGCCTTATATAATCCTCCCTCCACCCCTCTTGTGCACTGAACCCATAAGTGAAGCCCTCTGTGAATATGTCTCAAAAGAATTCATGCAACACTGAATATACAGAGCCCTGGGCAAAATTCAAGAGAACCCTCGCGGGCCACGTGGGAGTCCGTTACAGTCCGAGAGTCCTGGGTGATATGGATATCGCCTCCCTGTTTAAAGCCTCAATTTGATCACTGGGTGACCACGCAGCCTCTCAGCTCATCTCCCAGCTTTATAGGGATCTGACCGAGGGCTGATCTGGGTATCTAAGCAGGTATATAAGCCCGGTAACCGGAGCGTTGCTCCTCCGGGTCTATTAAACGATGTGTTCATCTCTCATCTGTGTTAGAGTCATAGCTGGACAGTCTGATTGCTGATGTAACAGCTTTTATCTGCTCCTTAATCAGTTTGGGATTCTGGAGCCCACTCAAGCCGCGGCCATCTTCTTGGCTGGCTAGCTCCGCCCCCCCCTCCTTTTCTGATTTTTCATAAGGATAAGGCAGTTTTGCGGACTTCTTTTCCATTTTTACCTAAGGTTGTGAATTCTAACAAGATTAATAAGATTAAAAAGAAATTGCTGTCCCTTCCTCGTGTCCTAATCCTAAGAATTCTTTGGAAAGATCCTTACATTCTTTGGATGTGGTAAGAGATTTGAAATATTATGTGTTAGCTACTAAAGATTTCAGGAAGACTTCCAGTCTGTTTTATTTTCTGGTCCTAGGATGGTCAGAAGGCTTCTGCTATTTCCTTGGCTTCTTGGTTCAAACTTTTGATTCATTAAGCTTATTTGGAGTCGGGTCAGGCCCCGCCTCAGAGAATTACTGCTCATTCTACTAGATCAGTCTCCACTTTGTGGGCCTTTAAGAATGAAGCTTCAGTTGATCAGATTTGCAAAGCGGCAACTTGGTCCTCTTTGCACACATTTACCAAATTCTACCGTTTTTATGTATTTGCTTCTTCAGAAGCAGTTTTTGGTAGAAAAGTTCTTCAGGCAGCTGTTTCAGTTTGATTCTTCTGCTTTTGATTTAAGTTTTTTTCTCTCATTTATGAGAATAAACTTTTTTTTGGGGGGGGGGTTGTGGATAAATTTTTTCAGCGGAAAATGGCTGTTTTTATTTTTATCCCTCCCTCTCTAGGGACTCTTGCGTGGAGTTCCACATCTTGGGTATTGCTATCCCATACGTCACTAGCTCATGGACTCTTGCCAATTACATGAAAGAAAACAATTTATGTAAGAACTTACCTGATAAATTAATTTCTTTCATATTGGCAAGAGTCCATGAGGCCCACCCTTTTTATGGTGGTTATGATTTTTTGTATAAAGCACAATTATTTCCAAATTTCTTTTGTGGATGCTTTCTACTCCTTTCATTATCACCCCACTGCTTGGCTATTCGTTAAACTGAATTGTGGGTGTGGTGAGGGTTGTATATATAGGCATTTTGAGGTTTGGGAAACTTTGCCCCTCCTAGTAGGTTTGTATATACGTCACTAGCTCATGGACTCTTGCCAATATGAAAGAAATTAATTTATTAGGTAAGTTCTTACATAAATTATGTTATTTTAAATTGTAGCAAAGTGTAATTTCTTCAGTGTTGTCACATGAAAAGATATAATAAAATATTTACAAAAATGTGAGGGATGTACTCACTTTTGTTAGATACTGTATGTATTGTTTAAAAATTCAATTTAAATGTTAAAGTGACAGTCAAGTCAAAATTAAACTCATAATTCAGATAGGGCATGGAATTTTAAACAATTTTTATCATCAAATATGCTTTTATGAAAGCTAATTTGATTTATGAAATGCTAATGTCTAAGCCGTTGAAGGCCCACTTTGATAGTTTTTCACAGCTAGACTGCGCTAGCTAAATAACATTGTGATCACTCCTGTGGAGTTATTTATCAGCAATGATTGGCTAAATTGCAAGTCTGTCAAAAGCACTGAAATAAGGGGGCAGTCAGCAAAGGCTTCGACACAAGGTAATCACAGAGGTAAAAAGTATATTGATATAACAATAATGGCTATGTAAAAATAGGGAATATGTAATAAAGATATTATCAATCTTTTTAAACATTAACACTTTTCAAGTAGACTGTCTCCTAAATATATATAGTCCATGAATTCATACAATTCCAGTAATGTTTTAATCACTATTGTATGCTGAATCAAATACTATTCCCAATCATGTTCTAATTTAATTTTAAATTACTCATATAAGCCAAACTAAATGGACATTAAACTTACTCTGGTGAAAAAGTATGCTTGTCCCACACTCCCCAGAGAGGCCAAATAATTTCTGTAACCTGCAAATCAGTAGCTGGTTTAGGCAACCTAGGTTGCAGAATCTGACCTCTTTGGCCTCTTTAGCGAGCATAGGAACACACATGTATTTATACATTTTTCTTAAAGGAAGAAGAGATGTTTAATGTCCTTTTTTTCAGAATAATGTGTCTATATGGGAATTTAGGTTTGTGAAAGCCATAAAACAACTTACTAGAGAACCACCGAAGAGGAGCTCATTGGTTTTAAATTCTCACTTTCCCTTATATATTCTTAAACTTCTTCACTTAGACCAGGGATGGCAACTAGTGGCAGGGAAGGCTACGTGCGGCCCTTGGCACTAGTTTTTGTGGCAGTTCCGGAAAAGCAGAACTAACAATAGGTGCTACAGTTTTGTGGCCCTAGCAAAAAGCAGAACCAAAAATGTATGCCTTGAGGTGACCACAACTCGAAAGACTCAGGTGAAAAGATTGCAAACAGAGGGTACTCTGCAATCTTAGCTAAACCTGGCCCTGTGCCACTGAATAATTGTTTGAACATGTTTGTTTGCTAAACAGCCATACGTTTATATGTAGACATTAAAAGGGACATGAAACCCAAATATTTTTTTTTTCATGATTCAGATAAAGCTTCTAATTCTAAGCCGCTTT
This sequence comes from Bombina bombina, assembly GCF_027579735.1. Lineage (NCBI taxonomy): Eukaryota > Metazoa > Chordata > Amphibia > Anura > Bombinatoridae > Bombina > Bombina bombina. Next base: position 230,809,408 of record NC_069504.1, on the reverse strand, counting down.
CCAATTTACTTTGATCAATTTTGCTTTATTAGCTTGGTATCCTTAATTGATTAAGGAGCAATGCACTACTGGGAGCTAGTTAAACACATTGGTACGCCAATAAGAGGTATTTGTTAACATTTCTATGATGCAACAATGTAAAGCTAGAAGGAAAAAGCTCCACCCTCACCTAATCTGAATCAGGAAGATTATATTATAATAACATTAACCAAAATTTGGGCTCTGCCTTGCCATTATTATTTTTTAACTTTAATAATTTGATCACTTGATCAGATGTTTGCATTTCATTGGTTATACTAATCACGTGCAGGAGGTATGATCAGTGTATGTGTATACTCCACAGAAAATTTTACCAGCCGGATGGTATTATAAAGTAGCAGTGTGGGGGTAGTGTAATACTTCTATGAAGGTAAAGACATTATCCTTGTAACTCAAAAAACCTTCTGAAGATGTAGTATGTAAGCAAGAAAGCTGCTTCGGCATTGTAGGACTGCTGTGTCAATGTAAACCACAACAATCATTGACAAAGACTGCATTAAAATATAACACTATAAAACAAGTTTACAAGTCTTTCCAGAATACCGATAAGAAGACTTTCTGGAACTGCACATATCCTATGGAACCTCCTTGCCTCGCTGGGTTAGACTTTCCTCTAGTCTCAAAAACTTCAAGCGTTCCTTAAAAACCATATCTGTTCAAGGATGCATTCAACTTACTTTAAGTTGTCTCTAATACTTATGTTTCCCTCTCCCTCAACTTTCCTATGTATTTTTCCATTCGATTGTAAGCTTGAGAGCCTAACTAACTCACTTTGTCTAAAAGTGCATCTACAATTAATTGTGCTCAAGTTCCTCTTTTTGTTTACGTTTGTCAATGCAAGTGTAGTAATGTACATTATATATTCCTACATAGGGGTCGATTTATCAAGCTGCAGCAGACAAGAGCGCACATACGCGCCCCTGTCCGATGCAGCTCGCCCCCTGCCCGTGCACAGCCAATCACAAGGTAGGAGCTGTCAATCTCCACGGGGAGATTCCCCTTGTTCCTCTTGCAAGAACCTACAGTCGTAGTGGGGCAAAGGGGTTGATAAATTGACCCCATAATATCTCATTGTCTCATTTTTTTATTGTTTTGTACAATTATGATTGTAATGTACTTTTCTATAGCGCTGTATAAAATGTGGGCGCTACATAAATAAATAATAATAAATAATAAGACGGTTCCTGAGGGAACCAAACCCCATATCAAATGAAACGATTCAAAATAACATTCTGTCAACCCTTAAAAAATTTAGATAAAAAAATACAAAATGTCAGGCAAAAATAACAAATTATGCTTACCTGATAATTTCATTTCCATCTGTGGGAGGAGAGTCCACTGCTTCATTCATTACTTGTGGGAATTAAGAACCTGAACACCAGGAGAAGGCAAAGACACCCTAGCCAAAGGCTTAAATACCTCCCCCACTTCCTTCATCCCCCAGTCATTCTGCCAAGGGAACAAGGAACAGTAGGAGAAATATCAGGTTATAAATGGTGCCAGAAGAATAAAATTAAATTTAGGTCCACCCACCAGAGAAACGGCCGGGAGAAGTGGATTCTCCTCCAACAGATGGAAATTAAATTATCAGGTAAGCATAATTTATGCTTTCCATCTTAATGGGAGGAGAGTCCACTGCTTCATTAATTACTTGTGGGAACAAATACCCAAGCTCAAGAGGACACAGAATGAACAAAAATGGGAGGATAAAAGGAGGCGGACCCTATACTGAGGGCACCACAGCCTGCAGAACCTTAAAGGGACACTGAACCCAATTTTTTTCTTTTGTGATTCAGATGGAGCATGCAATTTTAATTAACTTTCTAATTTACTCCTATTAGCAAATGTTCTTCATTCTCTTGGTATCTTTATTTGAAAAGCAAGAATGTAAGTTTAGATGCAGGCCCATTTTTGGTGAACAACCTGGGTTGTTCTTGCTGATTGGTGGATAAATTCATCCACCAATAAACAAGTGCTGTCCAGGGTCCTGGATTTTCTTCAAATAAAGATAGCAAGAGAACAAAGAAAAATTTATAGGAGTAAATTAGAAAGTTGCTTAAAATTGCATGCTCTATCTGAATCATGAAATAAATAAATTGGGTTCAGTATCCCCTTAATCCCAAACAGAGCTCCCGCCGAAGCAAAAACATAAAATTTGTAAAACTTTGTAAAAGTATGTAAGGAGGACCAAGAATATACAGAAGGATGCAGGAATCCGGGGCCAAAAAAAATGCAGTTTGTAAAATCCAATACTTTATTATCCAATAATTAAAAGCAATTTTTAGAGCAACACGGAAGAAAGTTGAATAGATGTGCAAACGCCACAATATAAGCTAGGACCACCAAGAAGCCACCTTACAAATCTGCTCCACAGAGGCCTCGTTCTTAAAGGCCCAAGTAGAGGTCACAGCTCTAGTTGAGTAAGCCGTAATCCACTGAGGAGGCTTATGTCCCACTGTCACATAGGCCAAACGGATAATGCTCCTCAACCAAAAAGACAGAAGTTGAAGAGGCCATCTGCCCCATTTGCTTCCCTGAAAACACCACAAGTAAGGACAAAGTCTGGCTGAAACCTTTTCTTAGACGAAGAAGGGTTAGGACACAAAGGAGGAACTACTATCTCTCGATTGATGTTACGATCTGACACCATCTTGGGAAGAAATCCCAACCCAGTGCGAAGCACAGCCTTAGCGTAAAACAACAGGTAAGGGGGCTCAGATTGCAAGGCCACTAACTCAGACCCTGCGAGCCGATGTAATAGCCAGAAGAAATAGAACCTTCCAGGAAAGAATCTCAATGTCAAGCGCATACATAGGTTCAAATGGAGCCCTCTGCAAAACCTTAAGAACCAAGTTTAAGCTCCAAGGAAGAGCAGAATTTCTAAAAAGACAGGTCTGATCCTAGACAGAGCCTGAACAAACTACTAAATATCAGGAAGTTCCGCTAGCTTCTTGTGCAACAGCGCCGACAACGCTGAAATCTGTCCACTTAAGGAACTGGCAGCAAGACCCTTATCCAGTCCATCCTGAAGAAAGGTCAGATTCCTGGATACCCTAACCTTGTGCCAGGGATATCCACTTTCCTCACATCAGGATAAGTAGGTCATCCACACATTATTAAAGATGTGACGAGTGACCAGCTTCCTGGCCTGGATGAGAGTTTCAATTACTCTCTCAGAAAAACCTCTCTTAGCCAAGACTAGGCGTTCAATCTCCACGCAGTCAGCCTCAAAGAATCGAGATTTTGGTGTAGAAAAGGACCCTGAACCAGCAGATCTCTGCGCCAGGGTAACTTCAATGGAGAAGACTATGACATCCCCACCAGATCAGCAAACCACGTCCTCCGCGGCCACAACGGAGCAAACAGAATGGTAGAAGCTTGCTACTGTTTGATGCGGGCCACCACTCAAAGAAGAAGTGGCAAAGGTGGAAAAATGTAAGTTAGGTTGAACTCCCAAGTCACCGCTAAGGCATCTATCAGCTATGCCTGTGGGTCCCTGGACCGCGGCCCGTTGGGTCTGGACGCCATGAGGTCTATCTCAGGCGTCCCCCATCTGTTGCAGATCTCCGCAAACACCTTGGGATGGAGAGACCATTCCCCTGGATGAAACAATGGTCTGCTGAGAAAATCCGCTTCCCAGTTGTCCACAGCCGGAATGTGGATCGCTGAGAGTTAACAATTGTCCTTTCCAGAATCCGAGATACTTCCCTCATGACTAGGGAGCATCTCGTTCCCCCCTGATGGATGATGTAACCCACCAAGGTATTGTTGTCCGACTGGAATCTGATGAATTGGGACAACCCCAGGTGAGGCCAAGCCCTCAGAGCATTGAATATCGCTCAAAGCTCCAGAATATGTATTGGTAGAGTAGACTCCTCTCGAGTTCACCTGACCTGAGCCCTTCTGGCAGCCCAAACAGCTCCCCATCCTGATAGACTTGCATCCGTGGTTACAATCTCCCAGGATGCCTCAAGAAGGATGTCCCTTGGGCCAGCTGTCCCGGAAGGATCCACCAAGAGAGAAATTCCCTCGCTCTGTTGCCTAGAGAGATCTGTTGGGATAGATCTGAGTGATCGCCGTTCCATTGTCTCAACATGCATAACTGAAGAGGTCTGAGATGGAACCTAACAAATTGAATGACATCAATGCAGGAAACCATGAGCCCAATCACCTCCATACACCGGGCCACAGATGGCCTTGAGGAGGTCTGGAGGGGAAGACAGCTGGACGCAATCTTGGAACGTCTCTGATCTGTCAAGAAAATCTTCATAGATATGGAAACTATTATCGTACCCAGGAAATCCACCCTGTTGCTGGGAACCAGAGAACTCTTTCCTTCGTTTATCTTCCATCCATGGGATTGAAGGAGAAGAAGTCCTCGAGTGGTCCTCCGCGAAACTGCAGGACGAAGCCTGGACCAGAATATCGTTCAGACAAGGAGCCATTGCAATACCTCTGGCTCTCGCTACCGTGAGCAGCGCCCCCACCTTCGTAAAAGACTCTTGGGGCAGTCGTAAGACCAAACAGTAGGGTCACAAACTGGAAGTGTTGGTCCAGAAATGTGAATCTTAGGAACCTGACGTGGTCCTTGTGCATTGGCACGTGAAGGTAGTCATCCTTCAAGTCTATTGTCGTCATAAATTCCCCGTCTTGAACTAGGGGCAGGATCGATCTGATCGTCTCCATTTCGAAGGATGGGACTGACAGAAACTTGTTTAGGCACTTTAGGTCCAGAATTGGGCAGAACGTGCCCTTCTTTGGGACCACAAAAAGGTTTGAATAGTACCCTAGACCCCTTTCTGCTAGAGGTACTGGAACGATTATTCCGAGAGATGAGAGATCCTTCACGCACTCTAGAAAGGCGTCTCTCTTCTCTGGTCTTGAGGATAGGTTTGACAGAAGGAATCTGCCCCTGGGCGGATGAGTCTTGAACCCTATCCTGTAACCCTGGGTGATAACCTCCAGATCCCAAGGATCCTGTACGTCTCTCATCCAAGCCTCTGATACAGAGATGGATCACGGGCCGCCCCTTCATGCCGACTGTCTCGGCAGGCTTCTTGCTCTGCTTAGACTTGTTCCAAGATTGAGCTGGCTTCCAAGATCCCTTGGACTGCTCGGTCTTCGCAGCAGGCTCCTGGCGTTGAGACTTGTCCGAACGAAAGGGATGAAAAGTAGAGCCCTTAGGCTTATTCTATTAATCCTGCGGAAGGTAAGCACCCTTGCCTCCTGTAACTGTGGATTTGATTGTCCAGGCCTGGACCAAAAAGAACTTTCCCCTGAAAGGGAAGGGATATTAATCTAGACTTGGAAGAAATGTCAGCAGACCACAACTAACCATAGAGCCCTGTGGGCTAGAACAGAGAAACCTGATGTCTTGGCATTCAGGCGAATAACCTGTATGTTTGCATCACAGATAAAAGAATTAGCTACCCTCATACCCTCAAACTTTGCCTGTATCTCCTCGAGGAGAGTCTCAACCTCGACCATAGCTGACAGTGCGTCACACCAATAGGTAGCCGCTCCAGCCACCGTAGCGATCGACACTGCCGGTTGGAAAACAAACCCTGTGAGTTGGAACATCTTTCTCAACATGGATTCGAGCTTTTTATCTATGGGTTCTTTGAATGACGAACTATCCTCGAGGGGAATAGTCGTACGCATAGCGATCGTGAAGATAGCTCCATCCACCTTAGGAATGGCCCCTTATAGCTCAAGATGAGTGTCCGGAATGGGGAACAACTTCTTAAGAGAGGTAGAGGGAGAAAATGACGAGCCTAGTTTCTCCCACTCATTCTTAATAATTGTAGCCATCTTCACTGGAACTGGGAAGGTCTGAGGCACCACCCTGTCCTCGTAAACTCTAACTAGCTTAGGGATCAAAGGTTCCTCTGGAAGTTTTGGTTCCGGAACCTCCAACGTAGCAAGCATTTTAAGTAAAAAGCACAAATGTTCGACTTTAAACTTAAAATCTGGCACCACTGTAGCCAGAGGTCTAGAAGCCGCCGATTCCGTCCCAGAGAGAGCGCCATCCGACGAGTCGGAGGCGTCCTCATCGGATAATCTCTTAGAGACATCCAACGGAGTAGATGACCCCTGGGACAGAAGGCTATGTAGGGCATAGAAGGCCGCAGAAATTGCCTCTTGCAACTGGACAGCAAAATCTGGCGACCACAAGTCCCCTTCCGCGGGAGGATTAGTAGGGACTTGGGGAGCTACATGTGTAATCGGAGATGAATGTTGGTAACGCACCTTGCAGGACGGAGAACCCTCAGAGGTGGACGGCTTAGTAGTACTACAATCTTATCAAAAGCATGTGAAACACAGTTGAGCAGGCGGATCAACCTGTACCTCCTCACAATAAACACAGGTATTAGATTTAAAGAGGGAGTATCCTTTAACATGTCAGAGTACTCCATAGCTTGCGCCTTTAATATGGACTGAGCTAGATTAAACGGCACCTTTATACACTAATGGCCTGGGCACTCAACAACTCCTATGACCCGAACCACGGAGAAGCCGTTACGTCTCCTGCAAATGACGATCAGGAAAGAGGAAGTTGAATAGGCCACACCCGGTCACATGGAGTGCCATGCAGGACAGCCCCTGCACTAGAAAGAAAAAATACACCAAAAAACAGAATTTATGTTTACCTGATAAATTACTTTCTCCAACGGTGTGTCCGGTCCACGGCGTCATCCTTACTTGTGGGATATTCTCTTCCCCAACAGGAAATGGCAAAGAGCCCAGCAAAGCTGGTCACATGATCCCTCCTAGGCTCCGCCTACCCCAGTCATTCGACCGACGTTAAGGAGGAATATTTGCATAGGAGAAACCATATGGTACCGTGGTGACTGTAGTTAAAGAAAATAAAATATCAGACCTGATTAAAAAAACCAGGGCGGGCCGTGGACCGGACACACCGTTGGAGAAAGTAATTTATCAGGTAAACATAAATTCTGTTTTCTCCAACATAGGTGTGTCCGGTCCACGGCGTCATCCTTACTTGTGGGAACTAATACCAAAGCTTTAGGACACGGATGAAGGGAGGGAGCAAATCAGGTCACCTAAATGGAAGGCACCACGGCTTGCAAAACCTTTCTCCCAAAAATAGCCTCAGAAGAAGCAAAAGTATCAAACTTGTAAAATTTGGTAAAAGTGTGCAGTGAAGACCAAGTCGCTGCCCTACATATCTGATCAACAGAAGCCTCGTTCTTGAAGGCCCATGTGGAAGCCACAGCCCTAGTGGAATGAGCTGTGATTCTTTCGGGAGGCTGCCGTCCTGCAGTCTCGTAAGCCAATCTGATGATGCTTTTAATCCAAAAGGAGAGAGAGGTAGAAGTTGCTTTTTGACCTCTCCTTTTACCGGAGTAAACAACAAACAAGGAAGATGTTTGTCTAAAATCCTTTGTAGCATCTAAATAGAATTTTAGAGCGCGAACAACATCCAAATTGTGCAACAAACGTTCCTTCTTTGAAACTGGTTTCGGACACAGAGAAGGTACGATAATCTCCTGGTTAATGTTTTTGTTAGAAACAACTTTTGGAAGAAAACCAGGTTTAGTACGTAAAACCACCTTATCTGCATGGAACACCAGATAAGGAGGAGAACACTGCAGAGCAGATAATTCTGAAACTCTTCTAGCAGAAGAAATTGCAACTAAAAACAAAACTTTCCAAGATAATAACTTAATATCAACGGAATGTAAGGGTTCAAACGGAACCCCCTGAAGAACTGAAAGAACTAAATTGAGACTCCAAGGAGGAGTCAAAGGTTTGTAAACAGGCTTAATTCTAACCAGAGCCTGAACAAAAGCTTGAACATCTGGCACAGCTGCCAGCTTTTTGTGAAGTAACACAGACAAGGCAGAAATCTGTCCCTTCAGGGAACTTGCAGATAATCCTTTTTCTAATCCGTCTTGAAGGAAGGATAAAATCTTAGGAATCTTAACCTTGTCCCAAGGGAATCCTTTAGATTCACACCAACAGATATATTTTTTCCAAATCTTGTGGTAAATCTTTCTAGTTACAGGCTTTCTGGCCTGAACAAGAGTATCAATAACAGAATCTGAGAATCCTCGCTTCGATAGAATCAAGCGTTCAATCTCCAAGCAGTCAGCTGGAGTGAAACCAGATTCGGATGTTCGAACGGACCCTGAACAAGAAGGTCTCGTCTCAAAGGTAGCTTCCAAGGTGGAGCCGATGACATATTCACCAGATCTGCATACCAAGTCCTGCGTGGCCACGCAGGAGCTATCAAGATCACCGACGCCCTCTCCTGATTGATCCTGGCTACCAGCCTGGGGATGAGAGGAAACGGCGGGAACACATAAGCTAGTTTGAAGGTCCAAGGTGCTACTAGTGCATCCACTAGAGCCGCCTTGGGATCCCTGGATCTGGACCCGTAGCAAGGAACTTTGCAGTTCTGACGAGAGGCCATTAGATCCATGTCTGGAATGCCCCACCGCTGGGTGACTTGGGCAAAGATTTCCGGATGGAGATCCCACTCCCCCGGATGCAATGTCTGACGACTCAGAAAATCCGCTTCCCAATTTTCCACTCCTGGGATGTGGATAGCAGACAGGTGGCAGGAGTGAGACTCCGCCCATAGAATGATTTTGGTCACTTCTTCCATCGCTAGGGAACTCCTTGTTCCCCCCTGATGGTTGATGTACGCAACAGTCGTCATGTTGTCTGATTGAAACCGTATGAACTTGGTCCTCGCTAGCTGAGGCCAAGCCTTGAGAGCATTGAATATCGCTCTCAGCTCCAGAATATTTATCGGTAGAAGAGATTCTTCCCGAGACCAAAGACCCTGAGCTTTCAGGGATCCCCAGACCGCGCCCCAGCCCATCAGACTGGCGTCGGTCGTGACAATGACCCACTCTGGTCTGCGGAACGTCATCCCTTGTGACAGATTGTCCAGGGACAGCCACCAACGGAGTGAGTCTCTGGTCCTCTGATTTACTTGTATCTTCGGAGACAAGTCTGTATAGTCCCCATTCCACTGACTGAGCATGCACAGTTGTAATGGTCTTAGATGAATGCGCGCAAAAGGAACTATGTCCATTGCCGCTACCATCAACCCGATCACTTCCATGCACTGAGCTATGGAAGGAAGAGGAACGGAATGAAGTATCCGACAAGAGTCTAGAAGTTTTGTTTTTCTGGCCTCTGTTAGAAAGATCCTCATTTCTAAGGAGTCTATAATTGTTCCCAAGAAGGGAACCCTTGTTGACGGGGATAGAGAACTCTTTTCCACGTTCACTTTCCAGCCGTGAGATCTGAGAAAGGCCAGGACGATGTCCGTGTGAGCCTTTGCTTGAGGAAGGGACGACGCTTGAATCAGAATGTCGTCCAGGTAAGGTACTACTGCAATGCCCCTTGGTCTTAGCACCGCTAGAAGGGACCCTAGTACCTTTGTGAAAATCCTTGGAGCAGTGGCTAATCCGAAAGGAAGCGCCACGAACTGGTAATGTTTGTCCAGGAATGCGAACCTTAGGAACCGATGATGTTCCTTGTGGATAGGAATATGTAGATACGCATCCTTTAAATCCACCGTGGTCATGAATTGACCTTCCTGGATGGAAGGAAGAATAGTTCGAATGGTTTCCATCTTGAACGATGGAACCTTGAGAAACTTGTTTAAGATCTTGAGATCTAAGATTGGTCTGAACGTTCCCTCTTTTTTGGGAACTATGAACAGATTGGAGTAGAACCCTATCCCTTGTTCTCTTAGTGGAACAGGATGAATCACTCCCATTTTTAACAGGTCTTCTACACAATGTAAGAACGCCTGTCTTTTTATGTGGTCTGAAGACAACTGAGACCTGTGGAACCTCCCCCTTGGGGGAAGTCCCTTGAATTCCAGAAGATAACCCTGGGAGACTATTTCTAGCGCCCAAGGATCCAGAACATCTCTTGCCCAAGCCTGAGCGAAGAGAGAGAGTCTGCCCCCCACCAGATCCGGTCCCGGATCGGGGGCCAATATTTCATGCTGTCTTGGTAGCAGTGGCAGGTTTCTTGGCCTGCTTTCCCTTATTCCAGCCTTGCATTGGTCTCCAAGCTGGCTTGGCTTGAGAAGTATTACCCTCTTGCTTAGAGGACGTAGCACTTTGGGCTGGTCCGTGTTTACGAAAGGGACGAAAATTAGGTCTATTTTTCGCCTTGAAAGGCCGATCCTGAGGAAGGGCGTGGCCCTTACCCCCAGTGATATCAGAGATAATCTCTTTCAAGTCAGGGCCAAACAGCGTTTTCCCCTTGAAAGGAATGTTTAGTAGCTTGTTCTTGGAAGACGCATCAGCCGACCAAGATTTCAACCAAAGCGCTCTGCGCGCCACAATAGCAAACCCAGAATTCTTAGCCGCTAACCTAGCCAATTGCAAAGTGGCGTCTAGGGTGAAAGAATTAGCCAATTTGAGAGCATTGATTCTGTCCATAATCTCCTCATAAGGAGGAGAATCACTCTCGAGCGCCTTTATCAGCTCATCAAACCAGAAACATGCGGCTGTAGTGACAGGGACAATGCATGAAATTGGTTGTAGAAGGTAACCCTGCTGAACAAACATCTTTTTAAGCAAACCTTCTAATTTTTTATCCATAGGATCTTTGAAAGCACAACTATCCTCTATGGGTATAGTGGTGCGTTTGTTTAAAGTAGAAACCGCTCCCTCGACCTTGGGGACTGTCTGCCATAAGTCCTTTCTGGGGTCGACCATAGGAAACAATTTTTTAAATATGGGGGGAGGGACGAAAGGAATACCGGGCCTTTCCCATTCTTTATTAACAATGTCCGCCACCCGCTTGGGTATAGGAAAAGCTTCTGGGAGCCCCGGCACCTCTAGGAACTTGTCCATTTTACATAGTTTCTCTGGGATGACCAACTTTTCACAATCATCCAGAGTGGATAATACCTCCTTAAGCAGAATGCGGAGATGTTCCAACTTAAATTTAAATGCAATTACATCAGGTTCAGCCTGTTGAGAAATGTTCCCTGAATCAGTAATTTCTCCCTCAGACAAAACCTCCCTGGCCCCCTCAGATTGGGTTAGGGGCCCTTCAGAGATATTAATATCAGCGTCGTCATGCTCTTCAGTAACTAAAACAGAGCAGCCACGCTTACGCTGACAAGGGTTCATTTTGGCTAAAATGTTTTTGACAGAATTATCCATTACAGCCGTTAATTGTTGCATAGTAAGGAGTATTGGCGCGCTAGATGTACTAGGGGCCTCCTGAGTGGGCAAGACTCGTGTAGACGAAGGAGGGAATGATGCAGTACCATGCTTACTCCCCTCACTTGAGGAATCATCTTGGGCATCATTGTCATTATCACATAAATCACATTTATTTAAATGAACAGGAATTCTGGCTTCCCCACATTCAGAACACAGTCTATCTGGTAGTTCAGACATGTTAAACAGGCATACACTTGATAATAAAGTACAAAAAACGTTTTAAAATAAAACCGTTACTGTCACTTTAAATTTTAAACTGAACACACTTTATTACTGCAATTGCGAAAAAACATGAAGGAATTGTACAAAATTCACCAAATTTTCACCACAGTGTCTTAAAGCCTTAAAAGTATTGCACACCAAATTTGGAAGCTTTAACCCTTAAAATAACGGAACCGGAGCCGTTTTAACACTTTAACCCCTTTACAGTCCCTGGTATCTGCTTTGCTGAGACCCAACCAAACCCAAAGGGGAATACGATACCAAATGACGCCTTCAGAAAGTCTTTTCTAAGTATCATAGCTCCTCTCACATGCGACTGCATGCCATGCTTCTCAAAAACAAGTGCGCCACACCGGCGCGAAAATGAGGCTCTGCTTATGCTTTGGGAAAGCCCCTAAGAAATAAGGTGTCTAATACAGTGCCTGCCGATATTATAATATCAATATACCCAGATAAAATGATTCCTCAAGGCTAAATATGTGTTAATAATGAATCGATTTAGCCCAGAAAAGTCTACAGTCTTAATAAGCCCTTGTGAAGCCCTTATTTACCATCGTAATAAACATGGCTTACCGGATCCCATAGGGAAAATGACAGCTTCCAGCATTACATCGTCTTGTTAGAATGTGTCATACCTCAAGCAGCAAGAGACTGCACACTGTTCCCCCAACTGAAGTTAATTGCTCTCAACAGTCCTGTGTGGAACAGCCATGGATTTTAGTTACGGTTGCTAAAATCATTTTCCTCATACAAACAGAAATCTTCATCTCTTTTCTGTTTCTGAGTAAATAGTACATACCAGCACTATTTCAAAATAACAAACTCTTGATTGAATAATAAAAACTACAGTTAAACACTAAAAAACTCTAAGCCATCTCCGTGGAGATGTTGCCTGTACAACGGCAAAGAGAATGACTGGGGTAGGCGGAGCCTAGGAGGGATCATGTGACCAGCTTTGCTGGGCTCTTTGCCATTTCCTGTTGGGGAAGAGAATATCCCACAAGTAAGGATGACGCCGTGGACCGGACACACCTATGTTGGAGAAAACATAATTTATGTAAGAACTTACCTGATAAATTCATTTCTTTCATATTAGCAAGAGTCCATGAGCTAGTGACGTATGGGATATACATTCCTACCAGGAGGGGCAAAGTTTCCCAAACCTCAAAATGCCTATAAATACACCCCTCACCACACCCACAATTCAGTTTAACGAATAGCCAAGAAGTGGGGTGATAAAAAAGGGCGAAAGCATATAAAATAAGGAATTGGAATAATTGTGCTTTATACAAAATCATAACCACCACAAAAAAAGGGCGGGCCTCATGGACTCTTGCTAATATGAAAGAAATGAATTTATCAGGTAAGTTCTTACATAAATTATGTTTTCTTTCATGTAATTAGCAAGAGTCCATGAGCTAGTGACGTATGGGATAAAGATTACCCAAGATGTGGATCTTTCCACACAAGAGTCACTAGAGAGGGAGGGATAAAATAAAGACAGCCAATTCCTGCTGAAAATAATCCACACCCAAAATAAAGTTTAACGGAAAAACATAAGCAGAAGATTCAAACTGAAACCGCTGCCTGAAGTACTTTTCTACCAAAAACTGCTTCAGAAGAAGAAAATACATCAAAATGGTAGAATTTAGTAAAAGTATGCAAAGAGGACCAAGTTGCTGCTTTGCAAATCTGATCAACCGAAGCTTCATTCCTAAACGCCCAGGAAGTAGAAACTGACCTAGTAGAATGAGCTGTAATTCTCTGAGGCAGAGTTTTACACGACTCAACATAGGCAAGATGAATTAAAGATTTCAACCAAGATGCCAAAGAAATGGCAGAAGCTTTCTGGCCTTTTCTAGAACCGGAAAAGATAACAAATAGACTAGAAGTCTTTCTGAAAGATTTAGTAGCTTCAACATAATATTTCAAAGCTCTAACAACATCCAAAGAATGCAACGATTTCTCCTTAGAATTCTTAGGATTAGGACATAATGAAGGAACCACAATTTCTCTACTAATGTTGTTGGAATTCACAACTTTAGGTAAAAATTCAAAAGAAGTTCGCAACACCGCCTTATCCTGATGAAAAATCAGAAAAGGAGACTCACAAGAAAGAGCAGATAATTCAGAAACTCTTCTGGCAGAAGAGATGGCCAAAAGGAACAAAACTTTCCAAGAAAGTAATTTAATGTCCAATGAATGCATAGGTTCAAACGGAGGAGCTTGAAGAGCCCCCAGAACCAAATTCAAACTCCAAGGAGGAGAAATTGACTTAATGACAGGTTTTATACGAACCAAAGCTTGTACAAAACAATGAATATCAGGAAGAATAGCAATCTTTCTGTGAAAAAGAACAGAAAGAGCAGAGATTTGTCCTTTCAAGGAACTTGCGGACAAACCTTTATCTAAACCATCCTGAAGAAACTGTAAAATTCACGGAATTCTGAAAGAATGCCAAGAAAAATGATGAGAAATACACCAAGAAATATAAGTCTTCCAGACTCTATAATATATCTCTCTAGATACAGATTTACGAGCCTGTAACATAGTATTAATCACAGCGTCAGAGAAACCTCTTTGACCAAGAATCAAGCGTTCAATCTCCATACCTTTAAATTTAAGGATTTCAGATCCTGATGGAAAAAAGGACCTTGTGACAGAAGGTCTGGTCTTAACGGAAGAGTCCACGGTTGGCAAGAGGCCATCCGGACAAGATCCGCATACCAAAACCTGTGAGGCCATGCCGGAGCTACCAGCAGAACAAACGAGCATTCCTTCAGAATCTTGGAGATTACTCTTGGAAGAAGAACTAGGGGCGGAAAGATATAGGCAGGATGATACTTCCAAGGAAGTGATAATGCATCCACTGCCTCCGCCTGAGGATCCCGGGATCTGGACAGATACCTGAGAAGTTTCTTGTTTAGATGGGACGCCATCAAATCTATTTCTGGAAGTTCCCACATTTGAACGATCTGAAGAAATACCTCTGGGTGAAGAGACCATTCGCCCGGATGCAACGTTTGGCGACTGAGATAATCCGCTTCCCAATTGTCTACACCTGGGATATGAACCGCAGAGATTAGACAGAAGCTGGATTCCGCCCAAACCAAAATTAGAGATACTTCTTTCATAGCCAGAGGACTGTGAGTTCCTCCTTGATGATTGATGTATGCCACAGTTGTGACATTGTCTGTCTGAAAACAAATGAACGATTCTCTCTTCAGAAGAGGCCAAAACTGAAGAGCTCTGAAAATTGCACGGAGTTCCAAAATATTGATCGGTAATCTCACCTCCTGAGATTCCCACTCCTTGTGCCGTCAGAGATCCCCACACAGCTCCCCAACCTGTGAGACTTGCATCTGTTGAAATTACAGTCCAGGTCGGAAGCACAAAAGAAGCCCCCTGAATTAAACGATGGTGATCTGTCCACCACGTTAGAGAGTGTCGAACAATCGGTTTTAAAGATATTAATTGAGATATCTTTGTGTAATCCTTGCACCATTGATTCAGCATACAAAGCTGAAGAGGTCGCATGTGAAAACGAGCAAAGGGGATCGCGTCCGATGCAGCAGTCATAAGACCTAGAATTTCCATGCATAAGGCTACCGAAGGGAATGATTGTGACTGAAGGTTTCGACAAGCTGCCATCAGTTTTAGACGCCTCTTGTCTGTTAAAGACAGAGTCATGGACACTGAATCTATTTGGAAACCCAGAAAGGTTACCCTTGTCTGAGGAATCAATGAACTTTTTGGTAAATTGATCCTCCAACCATGATCTTGAAGAAACAACAAGTCGATTCGTATGAAATTCTGCTAAATGTAAAGACTGAGCAAGTACCAAGATATTGTCCAAATAAGGAAATACCACAATACCCTGTTCTCTGATTACAGACAGAAGGGCACCGAGAACCTTTGTAAAAATTCTTGGAGCTGTAGCAAGGCCAAACGGCAGAGCCACAAACTGGTAATGCTTGTCCAGAAAAGAGAATCTCAGGAACCGATAATGATCCGGATGAATCGGAATATGCAGATATGCATCCTGTAAATCTATTGTGGACATATAATTCCCTTGCTGAACAAAAGGCAAAATAGTCCTTACAGTTACCATCTTGAACGTTGGTATCCTTACATAACGATTCAATATTTTTAGATCCAGAACTGGTCTGAAGGAATTCTCCTTCTTTGGTACAATGAAGAGATTTGAATAAAACCCCATCCCCTGTTCCTGAACTGGAACTGGCATAATTACTCCAGTCAACTCTAGATCTGAAACACAATTCAGAAATGCTTGAGCTTTTACTGGATTTACTGGGACACGGGAAAGAAAAAAATCTCTTTGCAGGAGGTCTCATCTTGAAACCAATTCTGTACCCTTCTGAAACAATGTTCTGAATCCAAAGATTGTGAACAGAATTGATCCAAATTTCTTTGAAAAAACGTAACCTGCCCCCTACCAGCTGAGCTGGAATGAGGGCCGCACCTTCATGTGGACTTAGAAGCAGGCTTTGCCTTTCTGGCTGGCTTGGATTTATTCCAGATTGGAGATGGTTTCCAAACTGAAACTGCTCCTGAGGATGAAGGATCAGGTTTTTATTCTTTGTTGAAACGAAAGGAACGAAAACGATTATTAGCTCTGTTTTTACCCTTAGATTTTTTATCCTGTGGTAAAAAAGTTCCTTTCCCACCAGTAACAGTTGAAATAATAGAATCCAACTGAGAACCAAATAATTTGTTACCCTGGAAAGAAATGGAAAGTAGAGTTGATTTAGAAGCCATATCAGCATTCCAAGTCTTAAGCCATAAAGCTCTTCTAGCTAAAATAGCTAGAGACATAAACCTGACATTAATAATATCATGAGAATCATGATGTGTTACTTGTTGCGCTAAGGTTTCCAACCAAAAAGTTGAAGCTGCAGCAACATCAGCCAAAGATATAGCAGGTCTAAGAAGATTACCTGAACACAGATAAGCTTTTCTTAGAAAGGATTCAATTTTCCTATCTAAAGGATCCTTAAACGAAGTACCATCTGACGTAGGAATAGTAGTACGTTTAGCAAGGGTAGAAATAGCCCCATCAACTTTAGGGATTTTGTCCCAAAATTCTAATCTGTCAGACGGCACAGGATATAATTGCTTAAAACGTTTAGAGGGAGTAAATGAATTACCCAATTTATCCCATTCTTTGGAAATTACTGCAGAAATAGCATTAGGAACAGGAAAAACTTCTGGAATAACCACAGGAGATTTAAATACCTTATCCAAACGTTTAGAATTAGTATCAAGAGGACCAGAATCCTCTATTTCTAAAGCAATTAGAACTTCTTTAAGTAAAGAACGAATAAATTCCATTTTAAATAAATATGAAGATTTATCAGCATCAACCTCTGAGACAGAATCCTCTGAACCAGAAGAGTTATCAGAATCAGAATGATGATGTTCATTTAAAAATTCATCTGTAGGGAGAGAGGTTTTAAAAGATTTTTTACGTTTACTAGAAGGAGAAATAACAGACATAGCCTTCTTTATGGATTCAGAAACAAAATCTCTTATGTTATCAGGAACATTCTGCACCTTAGATGTTGAAGGAACTGCAACAGGCAATGGTACTTTACTAAAGGAAATATTATCTGCTTTAACAAGTTTGTCATGACAATCAATACAAACAACAGCTGGAGGAATAGCTACCAAAAGTTTACAGCAGATACACTTAGCTTTGGTAGATCCAGCACTAGACAGCGATTTTCCTGTAGTATCTTCTGACTCAGATGCAACGTGAGACATCTTGCAATATGTAAGAGAAAAAACAACATATAAAGCAAAATTGATCAAATTCCTTAAATGACAGTTTCAGGAATGGGAAAAAATGCCAAAAAACAAGCTTCTAGCAACCAGAAGCAATGAAAAATGAGACTTAAATAATGTGGAGACAAAAGCGACGCCCATATTTTTTAGCGCCAAATAAGACGCCCACATTATTTGGCGCCTAAATGCTTTTTGGCGCCAAAATGACGCCACATCCGGAACGCCGACATTTTTGGCGCAAAATAACGTCAAAAAATGACGCAACTTCCGGTGACACGTATGACGCCGGAAATGGAAAATAATTTTTGCGCCAAAAAAGTCTGCGCCAAGAATGACGCAATAAAATGAAGCATTTTCAGCCCCCGCGAGCCTAACAGCCCAGAGGGAAAAAAGTCAAATTTTTGAAGGTAAGAAAAAATGATTAAATCAAATGCATTATCCCAAATATGAAACTGACTGTCTGAAAATAAGGAAAGTTGAACATTCTGAGTCAAGGCAAATAAATGTTTGAATACATATATTTAGAACTTTATAAACAAAGTGCCCAACCATAGCTTAGAGTGTCACAGAAAATAAGATTTACTTACCCCAGGACACTCATCTACATGTTTGTAGAAAGCCAAACCAGTACTGAAACGAGAATCAGCAGAGGTAATGGTATATATAAGAGTATATCGTCGATCTGAAAAGGGAGGTAAGAGATGAATCTCTACGACCGATAACAGAGAACCTATGAAATAGACCCCGTAGAAGGAGATCACTGCATTCAAATAGGCAATACTCTCCTCACATCCCTCTGACATTCACTGCACGCTGAGAGGAAAACCGGGCTCCAACTTGCTGCGGAGCGCATATCAACGTAGAATCTAGCACAAACTTACTTCACCACCTCCATCGGAGGCAAAGTTTGTAAAACTGAATTGTGGGTGTGGTGAGGGGTGTATTTATAGGCATTTTGAGGTTTGGGAAACTTTGCCCCTCCTGGTAGGAATGTATATCCCATACGTCACTAGCTCATGGACTCTTGCTAATTACATGAAAGAAAAGGCTGCACCGATCTACACCTGACTGTTCACACATTGCTAGAGCCTCATCTCACAAATGACGTAGCATGAACACAATAAAGATATTATGCATAAATCCCCCCTGTTCAATAATCCCCTTTACAGGGATATTAACCCTTGATTCTATACAGATAAAAGGAGACAAACTGTGACCCTGTCTTCATGCATTATCATATGTGTATAAATGAAACTCTTACTAGAATCTATGCTGTGGAACAGGAACATGGCCCTTCAAGTGCGACAGGTTAGTAGCAACGCTCCTGACATGGACTTGAGCGAATAAAGGCAGGCAGCGAAACTCGTCAACACTGATTGTCCAAGGAGCTGTTAACATGAGTCGTGATGGTTTTGCAGAGACGACACTCCCTGCATCTCCAGAATCTAACTTTCATCCATGCTCTCACTGAGAGGCTGACAGGATTACTTAAAACTCCAGTCTCATTTAGAAGAGTACTACCCTCCATAAGAGGCTACTCCGAATCTTCCGACACTTCTATGCCAACCTCCTGTGACGAAAGGCAAAGAATGACTGGGGGATGAAGGGAGTGGGGGAGGTATTTAAGCCTTTGGCTGGGGTGTCTTTGCCTCCTCCTGGTGTCCAGGTTCTTCTTTCCCACAAGTAATGAATGAAGCAGTGGACTCTCCTCCTATTAGAATGGAAAAAGACAATTCAAAAACTGAATCACCGAGTTGGAAAAAGGATCACCCCCTTGTGTCAGTATTTTGTTGAACCACCTTTTGCTTTAATTACAGCCTTTAGTCTGTTGGGATATGTCTCTACTAAAATTGCCCATCTTGACTGTGCAATATTTGCCCACTCTTCTTTGCAGAACTGCTCCAGTTAAATTTGATGGTGACTGTTTGTGGACTGCTGTCTTCAAGTCATGCCACAGATATTCAATGGGGTTTAAGTCTGAGCTCTGACAAGGCCATGCAAGGACATTCACCTTTTTCTCCTTCAACCACTGTGTGGTCATTTTTGCTGTGAGTTTTGAGTAAACCTTCTTCCCATTGACAACTTCCTGGCAGAGGGCAGCAGATTTTCCTCAAGAATTTGACGGTATTTTGCTCTATACATTACTCCTATCCTGACAAGTGCTCCAGTGCTTGCTGCAAAGAAACACCCCCATAACAACAGGATATTACCAACTCCATGTATTACTGTAGGTATGGCGCTATTTGGAAGGTGAGCTGTATTGGATTTTCTCCAGACATATCATTTGGTGTTGAGGCCAAATAATTTAATTTTAATTTCATCTGAAGACCTTTTTCCATGTGGCCTCAGAATCTCCTAGGCGTGTTATGGCAAAGCTCAGTCGTGACTGCATGTGGCCTTTCTTGAGGAGTGGCTTTTTTCTTACAACCCTCCCATACAAGCCACATTTGTGGAGAATTCATGATGCACACAATGACCACTCTGTCATAAATTCCTGCAACTGCTTCAGAGTTGCAGAGGGCCTCTTGGTAGCCTCTCTGACCAGTTTCCTCCTGGCTTTTTCATCCAGTTTGGAACAATGTCCTGATCCAGAGAGGGTCTGTGTTGTACCAAACACCTTCCACTTCTTAATAGACTTCACTGTACTTCTAAGCATTGATAAAGCCCTTGATATTTTCTTGTTTCCATCTCCTGACTTGTGCTTGTCCACAACATTATACCGGAGACTTTTGACAGTGCCTTGCCCCCCTCAGGTATTTTCATGCTGAGCTAATCAATATGCCCACAGCTGATCAAAGTTGAAGGTCAAATGACTTTGTGTGTGCCATTGAGAAGGTGATTAGCTACACCTGATTGAGTTTACAAGTAATTTTAGGAGATGTGATCCTTTTCCTAACTCAGTGATTCTGTTTTTGAACTGTCTTTATTTTTGCCCGACATGTTGGCGTTGTATATTTCACTTGGATGCTATAAGTTGCACTAAGTAATTACAACTGGATAAAAAAAACTGCTAGTCTTTATTTCAGGCTGCAAAGCAACAAAATGTGATTATTTTCAAAGGGGGCGATTCTTTTCAATACCCACCTGTTATGGGCGCAATTGCAGATACAAATGAAAAGTAAATTTATGCTTCCCGATAAATTAATTTCTTCTACGATACGACGAGTCCACGGATTTCATCCTTACTTGTGGGATATTATCCTTCTGCTAACAGGAAGTGGCAAAGAGCACTACAGCAGAGCTGTATATATAGCTCCTCCATTCCCCTCCACCCCCAGTCATTCGACCGAAGGTTTTAGGAAGAGAAAGGAAAAGCTAAAAGGTGCAGAGGAGACTGAAGTTGTAAAAATAAAACAAAATATAATCTGTCTTAAAAATGACAGGGAGGGCTGTGGACTTGTCGTATCGTAGAAGAAATTAATTTATCAGGTAAGCATAAATTTACTTTTCTTCTAGATGATACGACGAGTCCACGGATTTCATCCTTACTTGTGGGGGGATACAATACCAAAGCTACAGGACACGGATTAAACGGGAGAAGACAGAACTAAACGGAAGGCACCACTGCTTGAAGAACCTTTCTCCCCAAAACAGCCTCAGAAGAAACAAAAGTATCAAATTTGGAAAAATTATGAAGGGACGACCAAATCACAGCCTTACAAATCTGTTCAACAGATGCATCGTTTTTAAAGGCCCATGTGGAAGCCACAGCCCTAGTAGAATGAGAAGTAATTCTTTCAGGAGGCTGCTATCCAGCAGTCTCATATGCCAGGCGGGTGATACTCCTCAGCCAAAAAGAAAGAGAGGTAGCCATTGCTTTCTGACCCCTACGCTTTCCTGAATAAACAATGAATAATGAAGATGATTGACGGAAATCCTTGGTTGCCTGTAAATAAAACTTCAAGGCACGGACCACGTCCAGATTATGCAACAGACGCTCCTTCTTAGAACGATTAGGACATAAGGAAGGAACAACAATTTCCTGATTAATATTCTTATTTGAAACAACCTTAGGAAGAAATCCAGGTTTGGTACGTAAAAACAAAATTTATGCTTACCTGATAAATTTCTCTCTTTTGCGATGTACCAAGTCCACGGATTCATCCTAACTTGTGGGATATTGTCCTTCCTGACAGGAAGTAGCAAAGAGAGCACCACAGCAGAGCTGTCTATATAGCTCCCCCCTTAACTCCACCCCCCAGTCATTCGACCGAAGGCCAAGGAAGAAGAGGAGAAACTATAAGGTGCAGAGGTGACTGAAGTTTACATAAAAAATACTATCTGTCTTGAATAGACAGGGCGGGCCGTGGACTCGGTACATCGCAAAAGAAAGAAATTTATCAGGTAAGCATAAATTTTGTTTTCTTTTGCATGATGTACCGAGTCCACGGATTCATCCTAACTTGTGGGATACCAATACCAAAGCTTTAGGACACGGATGAAGGGAGGGACAAGACAGGAACCTAAACGGAAGGCACCACTGCTTGCAAAACCTCTCTCCCAAAAATAGCCTCCGAAGAAGCAAAAGTATCAATTTTATAAAATTTTGAAAAGGCATGAAGCGATGACCAAGTCGCCGCCTTAAAAATCTGTTCAACAGAAGCATCATTTTTAAAAGCCCACGTGGAAGCTACCGCTCTAGTAGAATGAGCTGTAATCCTTTCAGGAGGCTGCTGTCCAGCAGTCTCATAAGCCAAACGGATGATGCTTTTCAGCCAAAAGGAAAGAGAAGTCGCCGTAGCCTTTTGATCCCTACGCTTTCCAGAATAGACAACAAACAAAGAAGATGTTTAACGAAAATCTTTGGTTGCCTGCAAATAAAATTTCAAAGCACGAACCACCTCCAAATTGTGCAACAGACGTTCCTTCTTACAAGGAGGATAAGGACACAGAGAAGGAACAACAATTTCTTGATTGATAATCCTGTTAGTAACAACCTTAGGTAGGAACCCAGGCTTGGTGTGCAAAACCACCTTATCAGCATGGAACACAAGATAAGGAGAGTCACATTGTAATGCACATAGGTCAGAAACTCTTCGAGCTGAAGAGATAGCAACTAGGAACAAAACTTTCCAAGATAAAAGCTTCATATCTATGGAATGCATGGGTTCAAACGGAACCCCCTGAAGAAGTCTAAGAACTAAATTTAGACTCCATGGCGGAGCAATAGGTTTAAACACAGGCTTAATTCTAACTAAAGCCTGACAAAAAGCCCGAACGTCTGGAACATCTGCCAGACGCTTGTGCAACAAAATAGACAGAGCAGATATCTGTCCCTTTAGGGAATTAGCTGATAATCCTTACTCCAATCCCTCTTGGAGAAAAGACAAAATCCTAGGAATCCTGATTTTACTCCAGGAGAAGCCTTTGTATTCGCACCAAAAAAGATGTTTACGCCATATCTTATGATAAATTTTCCTGGTAAAAGGCTTTCGAGCCTGAATCAAGGTATTTATGACTGACTCAGAGAAACCCCGCTTTGATAGAATCAAGCGTTCAATCTCCAAGCAGTCGGTTGCAGAAATTAGATTTGGATGCTTGAATGGACCTTGAATCAGAAGGTCCTGTCTCAATGGCAGAGACCATGGTGGAAGGGATGACATGTCCACCAGGTCTGCATACCAAGTCCTGCATGGTCACGCAGGTGCTATCAAAATCACCTATGCTCTCTCCTGTTTGATTCTGGCAATCAGACATGGAAGGAGAGGGAAAGGTGGAACATATAAGCCAGGTTGAACGACCAGGGTACTGCTAGAGCATCTATCAATATAGCCTGAGGATCCCTTGACCTGGAGCCGTAACGAGGAAGTTTGGCGTTCTGACGAGACGCCATCAGATCCAACTCTGGTGTGCCCCATAGCCGAGCCAGCTGAGCAAACACCTCCGGATGGAGTTCCCACTCCCCCGGATGAAAAGTCTGACGACTTAGAAAATCTGCCTCCCAGTTCTCTACACCTGGGATATAAATCGCTGACAGATGAAAAGAGTGAGCCTCTGCCCATTGGATTATCCTTGAGACCTCTATCATCGCTAAGGAACTCTTTGTTCCGCCCTGATGATTGATAAAAGCCACAGTCGTGATGTTGTCCGACTGAAACCTGATGAATCTGGCCGAAGCCAGCATTGAATATCGCTCTTAATTCCAGAATATTTATCGGTAGGAGAGCCTCCTCCCGAGTCCACAAACCCCGAGCTTTCAGGGAATTACAGACTGCACCCCAGCCCAGAAGACTGGCGTCTGTCGTCACTATAACCCATTCTGGCCTGCGGAAACACATTCCCTGGGACAGATGATCCTGTGACAACCACCAAAGAAGAGAGTCTCTGGTCTCTTGATCCAGATTTATCTGAGGAGATAAATCCACATAATCCCCATTCCACTGATTGAGCATGCATAGTTGCAGTGGTCAGAGATGCAAGCGAGCAAACGGAACTATGTCCATTGCCGCTACCATTAGTCAGATTACCTCCATACACTGAGCCACTGACTGCCGAGGAATGGAATGAATAGCTTGGCAGGTGGACAAAATCTTTGATTTCCTGAGCTCCGTCAGAAATATTTTCATGTCCACCGAGTCTATCAGAGTCCCTAGAAATGAAACTCTTGTGAGGGGAGAAAGAGAAATCTTTTTTACGTTCACTTTCCACCCGTGAGACCTTAGAAAGGCCAACACTAAGTCGGTGTGAGACTTGGCTAGTTGGAAGGACGACGCTTGAATTAGAATGTCGTCTAGATAAGGCGCCACTGCTATGCCCCGTGGCCTTAGTACCGCCAGAAGGGACCCTAGCACCTTCGTGAAGATTTGCGGCGCTGTGGCCAACCCAAAAGGAAGAGCCACAAACTGATAATGCTTGTCCAGAAAGGTGAACCTGAGGAACTGGTGATGATCTTTGTGGATAGGAATGTGCAGATACGCATCCTTTAAGTCCACGGTGGTCATATATTGACCCTCCTGGATCAATGGTAAGATAGTCCGAATGGTCTCCATCTTGTAAAGATGGAACTCTTAGGAATTGGTTTAGGATCTTGAGATCCAGAATTGGTCTGAAGGTTCCCTCCTTTTTGGGAACTATAAACAGATTGGAGTAGAACCCCTGCCCCTGTTCTGCTTTTGGAGCTGGGCAGATCACTCCCATGGTAAAAAGCTCTTCTACACAGCGTAAGAACGTCTCTCTTTTTGTCTTTTTTACAGACAATTGAGAAAGATGGAACCTCCCCCTTGGAGGGGAATCCTTGAAATCTAGAAGGTATCCCTGGGTTACAATTTCTACTGCCCAGGACTCCTGAACGTCTCTTGCCCAGGCCTGAGCAAAGAGAGAGAGTCTGCCCCCTACTAGATCCGGTCCCGGATCGGGGGCTACCCCTTCATGCTGATTTAGTGGCAGCAGCAGGCTTTTTGGCCTGTTTACCCTTGTTCCAAGCCTGATTAGGTCTCCAGGTTGGCTTGGATTGAGCAAAGTTCCCCTCTTGCTTTGCAGCAGGGGAAGAGGTAGAGGGACCACTCTTGAAGTTTTGAAAGGAACGAAAATTATTTTGTTTGGTCCTGGTCTTATTTGACTTATCCTGAGGGAGGGTATGACCCTTCCCTCCAGTAATGTCTGAAATGATCTCTTTCAATGCAGGCCCGAATAGGGTCTTACCTTTGAAAGGGATGGACAAAGCTTAGATTTAGATGACACATCAGCTGACCAGGACTTAAGCCATAACGCTCTATGCCCTAAAATGGCAAAACCTGAATTCTTAGCCGCTAATTTAGCAAGATGAAAAGCGGCGTCTGTAATAAAAGAATTAGCCAACTTAACAGCCTTAATTCTGTCCAAAATATCATCTAGTGGGGTCTCCATCTGAAGAGCCTCTTCTAGAGCCTCAAACCAAAAGGCAGCTGCAGTGGTTACAGGAACAATGCATGCTATAGGTTGAAGAAGAAAACCTTGATGAACAAAAATTTTCTTTAGGAGACCCTCTAATTTTTATCCATAGGATCAATGAAAGCACAACTGTCTTCAATAGGTATAGTTGTACGCTTAACCAGGGTAGAAATAGCTCCCTCCACCTTAGGGACCGTCTGCCATCAGTCCTTTATGGCGTCAGAAATGGGAAACATTTTCTTAAAAACAGGAGGGGGAGAGAACGGAATACCTGGTTTATCTCCTTAGTAACAATGTCCGAAATCCTCTTAGGGACCGGAAACACATCAGTGTAAACAGGAACCTCTAAATATTTGTCCATTTTACACAATTTCTCTGGAACTACAATAGGGTCACAATCATCCAGAGTAGCTAAAACCTCCCTGGGCAATAAGCGGAGGTGCTCTAGCTTAAATTGAAATGCCGTCATATCTGAATCTGTCTGAGAGAACATCTTTCCTGAATCAGAAATCTCTCCCTCAGACAGCAAATCCCTCATCCCTACCTCAGAACATTGTGAGGGAATATCGGATACGGCAACTAAAGCGTCAGAAGGCTCAGCATTTGTTCTTAACCCAGAGCTACTGCGCTTCCCTTGCAACCCAGGCAGCTTAGATAAAACCTCTGTGAGGGTAGTATTCATAATTGAAGCCATATCTTGCAAGTTGAAAGAATTAGACGCACTAGAAGTACTCAGCGTCGCTTGTGCGGGCGTAACTGGTTGTGACACTTGGGGAGAACTAGATGGCAAAACCTGATTTCCTTCTGTCTGAGAATCATCTAATGCCAAAAAAATTTATAAGTCAAAATATGCTGTTTGCAATTTATAGTCATATCAGTACAAGTGGGTTCCACAATGGCTTCTAAACAAATTGAACAATGAGTTTCCTCAGTGTCAGACATGTTTAACAGACTAGTAATAAAGCAAGCAAGCTTGGAAAACACTTTATTTAATAAAAAAAACACAATTTGCAAAAACGGTACTGTGCCTTTAAGAGAAAAAAAGGCATACACAAACTGCAAAACAAGTTAAAATTGCTTCAATTTTTCAGAAATGTTAACAGTGTACCCACTAAGCTTTAGAAGGATTGCACCACAAGTTAATAAGCAATAAACCCCCAAATGAAAAAAACGGAATGAAATATGTCTAAAACCGGTTAAAACCCATTAGCACCTTGCCACAGCTCTGCTGTGGCCCTACCTGCCCTTAGGAAGCGATAATATGGGGTTTAAAGCTTCAATTAGTCCCTCAGAAGACTTTCAGGACCTCAGGAGAAGTTGCTTTCTGCTTGTAAATGTAGGCCCCGCCCACCTCACTCGATGTTGCTGGGGCCTACACAAAACTAACAGACCCTGCCTGAAAGCCATGTGGGTTATAAACAACCCCAAAGAACCCTAAAGCAAATGTACCATAAAACAGAAAACGTTACTCCCAGACACAAAAACGTTTGTCCCAAATTCACATAACAAACTGAGTGCCCACAAAAAATTAACCCTTTATGCAAGCTAGTAAAAACCTCTGATAACACTACGATTACTGCTTCCCCTTCCCCTAATGGGGACACTGTCAGCCTTTCTGAGTTAACACAGTCTCTGCAGAAAAACATAATTTATGCTTACCTGATAAATTCCTTTCTTCTGTAGTGTGATCAGTCCACGGGTCATCATTACTTGTGGGATATTAACTGCTCCCCTACAGGAAGTGCAAGAGGATTCACCCAGCAGAGTTGCTATATAGCTCCTCCCCTCTACGTCACCTCCAGTCATTCGACCAAGGACCAACGAGAAAGGAGAAGCCAAGGGTGTAGTGGTGACTGGAGTATAATTTAAAAAATATTTACCTGCCTTAAAAAACAGGGCGGGCCGTGGACTGATCACACTACAGAAGAAAGGAATTTATCAGGTAAGCATAAATTATGTTTTCTTCTGTTAAGTGTGATCAGTCCACGGGTCATCATTACTTGTGGGATACCAATACCAAAGCAAAAGTACACAGATGACGGGAGGGATAGGCAGGCTCTTTATACAGAAGGAACCACTGCCTGAAGAACCTTTCTCCCAAAAATAGCCTCCGAGGAAGCAAAAGTGTCAAATTTGTAAAATTTGGAAAAAGTATGAAGCGAAGACCAAGTTGCAGCCTTGCAAATCTGTTCAACAGAGGCCTCATTCTTAAAGGCCCAAGTGGAAGCCACAGCTCTAGTGGAATGAGCTGTAATTCTTTCAGGAGGCTGCTGTCCAGCAGTCTCATAAGCTAAACGAATTATGCTACGAAGCCAAAAAGAGAGAGAGGTAGCAGAAGCTTTTTGACCTCTCCTCTGACCAGAGTAAACGACAAACAGGGAAGACGTTTGTCGAAAATCTTTAGTTGCCTGTAAATAAAATTTAAGGGCACGAACTACATCCAGATTGTGCAAAAGACGTTCCTTCCTCGAAGAAAGGATTTGGGCACAAGGATGGAACAACAATCTCCTGATTGATATTCCTGTTAGTGACTACCTTAGGTAAGAACCCAGGCTTAGTACGCAGAACTACCTTATCCGAGTGAAAAATCAAATAAGGAGAATCACAATGTAAGGCTGATAACTCAGAGACTCTTCGAGCCGAGGAAATAGCCATTAAAAATAGAACTTTCCAAGATAACAACTTTATATCAATGGAATGAAGGGGTTCAAACGGAACACCCTGTAAAACGTTAAGAACAAGGTTTAAACTCCATGGTGGAGCCACAGCTTTAAACACAGGTTTAATCCTGGCCAAAGCCTGACAAAAAGCCTGAACGTCTGGAACTTCTGACAGATGCTTGTGTAACAGAATGGACAGAGCTGAGATCTGTCCCTTTAAGGAACTAGCGGATAACCCCTTTTCTAAACCTTCTTGTAGAAAAGACAATATCCTAGGAATCCTAACCTTACTCCAAGAGTAACCTTTGGATTCGCACCAATATAGGTATTTACGCCATATTTTATGGTAAATCTTTCTGGTAACAGGCTTCCTAGCCTGTATTAAGGTATCAATAACTGACTCAGAAAAACCACGCTTTGATAAGATCAAGCGTTCAATTTCCAAGCAGTCAGCTTCAGAGAAGTTAGATTTTGATGTTTGAAAGGACCCTGAATCAGAAGGTCCTGTTTCAGAGGTAACGACCAAGGTGGACAGAATGACATGTCCACCAGATCTGTATACCAAGTCCTGCGTGGCCATGCAGGCGCTATTAGAATCACTGATGCTTTCTCCTGTTTGATTCTGGCAATCAATCGAGGAAGCATCGGGAAAGGTGGAAACACATAAGCCATCCTGAAGGTCCATGGTGCTGTCAAGGCATCTATCAGGACCGCTCCCGGATCCCTGGATCTGGACCCGTAGCGCGGAAGCTTGGCGTTCTGTCGAGACGCCATGAGATCTATCTCTGGTTTGCCCCAACGTCGAAGTATTTGGGCAAAGACCTCTGGATGAAGTTCCCACTCCCCCGGATGAAAAGTCTGACGACTTAAGAAATCCGCCTCCCAGTTCTCCACTCCCGGGATGTGGATTGCAGACAGGTGGCAAGAGTGAGACTCTGCCCAGCGAATTATCTTCGATACTTCCATCATTGCTAGGGAGCTTCTTGTCCCTCCCTGATGGTTGATATAAGCTACAGTCGTGATGTTGTCCGACTGGAACCTGATGAACCCCCGAGTTGCTAACTGGGGCCAAGCCAGAAGAGCATTGAGGACTGCTCTCAATTCCAGAATGTTTATTGGAAGAAGACTCTCCTCCTGATTCCATAGTCCCTGAGCCTTCAGAGAACTCCAGACAGCGCCCCAACCTAGTAGGCTGGCGTCTGTTGTTACAATTGACCAGTCTGGCCTGCTGAATGGCATTCCCCTGGACAGATGTGGCCGATAAAGCCACCATAGAAGAGAATTTCTGGTCTCTTGAATGGAATGAAGGACACGGCATGCATTTTGAAGTTTTGTTAACCTGTCCTCTGTCAGGTAAATCTTCATTTCTACAGAATCTATCAGAGTCCCCAGGAAGGGAACTCTTGTGAGTGGAAAGAGAGAACTTTTCTCTTCGTTCACTTTCCATCCATGCGACCTTAGAAATGCCAGTACTATCTCTGTATGAGATTTGGCAGTTTGAAAGCTTGAAGCTTGTATCAGTATGTCGTCTAAGTACGGAGCTACTGAAATTCCTCGCGGTCTTAGTACCGCCAGAAGAGTGCCCAGAACCTTTGTGAAGATTCTTGGAGCCGTAGCCAGTCCGAATGGAAGAGCTACAAACTGGTAATGCCTGTCTAAAAAGGCAAACCTTAGATACCGGTAATGACTTCTGTGAATCGGTATGTGAAGGTAAGCATCCTTTAAATCCACTGTGGTCAAGTACTGACCCTCTTGGATCATGGGCAAAATTGTTCGAATAGTTTCCATCTTGAACGATGGAACTCTTAGGAATTTGTTTAGGATCTTTAAATCCAAGATTGGCCTGAAGGTTCCCTCTTTTTTGGGAACTACAAACAGATTTGAGTAAAACCCTTGTCCTTGTTCCAACCGCGGAACTGGATGGATCACTCCCATTAATAAAAGATCTTGTACGCAGCGTAGAAACGCTTCCTTCTTTGTTAGGTTTGTTGACAACCTTGACAGATGAAATCTCCCTCTTGGGGGAGAGGATTTGAAGTCCAGAAGGTATCCCTGAGATATGATCTCTAACGCCCAGGGATCCTGAACATCTCTTGCCCAAGCCTGGGCGAAGAGGGAAAGTCTGCCCCCCACTAGATCCGGTCCCGGATCGGGGGCCCTCAATTCATGCTGTCTTAGGGGCAGCAGCAGGTTTTCTGGCCTGTTTGCCCCTGTTCCAGGACTGGTTAGGTTTCCAGCCTTGTCTGTAGCGAGCAACAGCTCCTTCCTGTTTTCGTGCAGAGGAAGTTGATGCTGCTCCTGCTTTGAAATTACGAAAGGAACGAAAATTGGACTGTCTAGCCTTGGCTTTGGCCTTGTCCTGAGGCAGGGCATGACCTTTACCTCCTGTAATGTCATCAATAATCTCTTTCAAGCCGGGCCCGAATAAGGTCTGCCCTTTGAAAGGAATATTAAGCAATTTAGATTTAGACGTAACATCAGCTGACCAGGATTTTAGCCACAGAGCTCTGCGTGCCTGAATGGCGAATCCTGAATTTTTAGCCGCAAGTTTAGTTAAATGTACTACGGCATCTGAAATAAATGAATTAGCTAACTTAAGGAATTTAAGTTTGTGTGTGATGTCATCTAGTGTGGATGATTGAAGTGTCTCTTCCAGAGACTCAAACCAAAATGCTGCTGCAGCCGTGACAGGCGCAATACATGCAAGAGGTTGCAATATAAACCCTTGTTGAACAAACATTTTCTTAAGGTAACCCTCTAATTTTTTATCCATTGGATCTGAAAAAGCACAGCTATCCTCCACTGGGATAGTGGTACGCTTAGCTAAAGTAGAAACTGCTCCCTCCACCTTAGGGACCATTTGCCATAAGTCCCGTGTGGCGGCGTCTATTGGAAACATTTTTCTGAATATAGGAGGGGGTGAGAAAGGCACACCGGGTCTATCCCACTCCTTAGTAACAATGTCAGTAAGTCTCTTAGGTATAGGAAAAACGTCAGTACTCGTCGGTACCGCAAAATATTTATCCAACCTACACATTTTTTCTGGGATTGCAACTGTGTTACAATCATTCAGAGCCGCTAATACCTCCCCTAGTAACACACGGAGGTTCTCAAGCTTAAATTTAAAATTTGAAATGTCTGAGTCCAGTTTATTTGGATCAGAACCGTCACCCACAGAATGAAGCTCTCCGTCTTCACGTTCTGCAAACTGTGACGCAGTATCAGACATGGCCCTTGCATTATCAGCGCACTCTGTTCTCATCCCAGAGTGATCACGTTTACCTCTTAGTTCTGGTAGTTTAGCCAAAACTTCAGTCATAACAGTAGCCATATCTTGTAATGTGATTTGTAATGGCCGCCCAGATGCACTCGGCGCTACAATATCACGCACCTCCTGAGCGGGAGATGCAGGTACTGACACGTGAGGCGAGTTAGTCGGCATAACTCTCCCCTCGTTGTTTGGTGAAATATGTTCAATTTGTACAGATTGACTATTTTTTAAAGTAGCATCAATACATTTAGTACATAAATTTCTATTGGGCTCCACTTTGGCATTAACACATATAGCACAGAGATATTCCTCTGAATCAGACATGTTTAACACACTAGCAAATAAACAGCAACTTGGAAATACTTTTCAAAGTAATTTACAAATAATATGAAAACGAACTGTGCCTTTAAGAAGCACAGAAAAATATTATAACAGATAAAATAATTAAGTTATAGCATCAATCTTTGTCAGAATATACAGTTTTAGCAAAGGATTGTTCCCCTCAGCAAATGATAACTAACCCAGGCAGCAGAAAAAAATACACAAATAAACGTTTTTTATATCACAGTCAATACAATCAGCACAGCTCTGCTGTAATGATTACTTCCCTCAAAAAAGACTCTTGAGATCCCTGAACTCTGTAGAGATGAACCGGATCATGCAGGAAGAAAATGAACCTCTGACTGAGTTTTTCTGATGCATAGTAAAAGCGCCAAAAATGGCCCCTCCCCCACACACATAACAGTGAGAGGGATCAGTGAACTGCTCTAATTTAAATCAAAACTATTGCCAAGTGGAAAAAAAGTGCCCAAAACATTTTTTCACCCAGTACCTCAGAGAAAAAAACGTTTTTACATGCCAGCAAAAAAACGTTTTACCTCAATAATTAATTGTCATTTAAAACCTATTGCAAGTCCCTGCAAAATAGGTTAAGTCTATGTATACAGTTTAAAAGC
This sequence comes from Bombina bombina, assembly GCF_027579735.1. Lineage (NCBI taxonomy): Eukaryota > Metazoa > Chordata > Amphibia > Anura > Bombinatoridae > Bombina > Bombina bombina. Next base: position 230,777,355 of record NC_069504.1, on the reverse strand, counting down.
CAGAGAAGTACCATTTCCCAGAAAACTGAAGTGTAAAATATACATACATGACAGCCTGATATCAGCTACATCTACTGCATTCAAGGCTGAGTTTACATTATAACGGTATGGCAGGATTTTCTCATCAATTCCATGTCAGAAAATAATAAACTGCTACATACCTCTTTGCAGATTAATCTGCCTGCTGTCCCCTGATCTGAAGTTTACCTCTCCTCAGATGGCCGAGAAACAGCAATATGATCTTAACTACTCCGGCTAAAATCATAGAAAAACTCAGGTAGATTCTTCTTCAAATTCTACCAGAGAAGGAATAACACACTCCGGTGCTATTATAAAATAACAAACTTTTGATTGAAGATATAAAAACTAAATATATCACCATAGTCCTCTCACACATCCTATCTAGTCGTTGGGTGCAAGAGAATGACTGGAGGTGACGTAGAGGGGAGGAGCTATATAGCAACTCTGCTGGGTGAATCCTCTTGCACTTCCTGTAGGGGAGCAGTTAATATCCCACAAGTAATGATGACCCGTGGACTGATCACACTTAACAGAAGAAATATGACTGAACATACCTCATTGCTGTATAGCAAGAAACCGTTCCTCACACTGAAGTTTTCCTGTACTCCTCAGCTCATGTGGGAACAGCAGTGAACATTAGTTACAAATGCTAAGATCATCATCCTCCAGGCAGAAATCATCTATGTCCGGCCTGAGAGTAAATAGTACAACACCTGTAACAATTAAAAATAACAAACACTTGATTGAAGATAAAATAAAACTAACAGTTTAACACCTCTTCTCTTTACTCTTCCTGCTTAAAGCCAGCAAAGGAGACGGGGGGTGGAGTTAAGGGGGGAGCTATATAGACAGCTCTGCTGTGGTGCTCTCTTTGCTACTTCCTGTCAGGAAGGACAATATCCCACAAGTTAGGATGAATCCGTGGACTCAGTACATCATGCAAAAGAAACCACTTCATCAGAATGAAATATAAGATAAGGTGAATCACATTGCAACGCTGAAAGCTCAGAAACTCTTCAAGCAGAAGAAATAGCAACTAAAAACAGAATTTTCCAAGATATCAATTTAATATCTATGGAATGCATGGGTTCAAACGGAACCCCTTGAAGAACTCGAAGAACTAAACTCAAATTCCAGGGAGGAGTAATTGGTCTAAATACAGGCTTAATTCTGGTTAGAGCCTGACAAAAAAAACTGAACATCTGGCACATCTGCCAAACGTTTGTGAAGCAAAATTGACAAAGCAGAAATCTGTCCCTTTAAGGAACTTGCCGATAACCCTTTCTCCAATCCTTCTTGGAGAAAAGACAGAATCCTGGGAATCCTAATTTTACTCCATGAAAAACCCTTGGATTCACACCAAAAAAACAAAATTTATGCTTACCTGATAAATTTATTTCTCTTGTAGTGTATCCAGTCCACGGATCATCCATTACTTGTGGGATATTCTCCTTCCCAACAGGAAGTTGCAAGAGGATCACCCACAGCAGAGCTGCTATATAGCTCCTCCCCTCACTGCAATATCCAGTCATTCGACCGAAACAAGCCGAGAAAGGAGAAACCATAGGGTGCAGTGGTGACTGTAGTTTAATTAAAATTTAGACCTGCCTGAAAAGGACAGGGCGGGCCGTGGACTGGATACACTACAAGATAAATAAATTTATCAGGTAAGCATAAATTATGTTTTCTCTTGTTAAGTGTATCCAGTCCACGGATCATCCATTACTTGTGGGATACCAATACCAAAGCTAAAGTACACGGATGATGGGAGGGACAAGGCAGGAACTTAAACAGAAGGAACCACTGTCTGTAGAACCTGTCTCCCAGAAACAGCCTCCGAAGAAGCAAAAGTATAAAATTTGTAAAATTTGGAAAAAGTATGAAGGGAAGACCAAGTTGCAGCCTTGCAAATCTGTTCAACAGAGGCCTCATTTTTAAAGGCCCAGGTGGAAGCCACAGCTCTAGTAGAATGAGCTGTAATCCTTTCAGGAGGCTGCTGTCCAGCAGTCTCATAGGCTAAACGGATTATACTCCGAAGCCAAAAAGAAAGAGGTTGCCGAGGCCTTCTGACCTCTCCTCTGTCCAGAGTAAACAACAAACAGGTTAGATGTTTGGCGAAAATCTTTAGTAGCCTGTAAGTAAAACTTCAAGGCACGGACTACATCTAGATTATGCAAAAGACGTTCCTTCTTTGAAGAAGGATTAGGACATAATGATGGAACAACAATCTCTTGATTGATATTCTTGTTAGAAACCACTAACAGTACGCAGAACAACTTTATCTGAATGAAAGATCAGATAAGGAGAATCACAATGTAAGGCAGATAACTCCGAGACTCTTCGAGACGAGGAAATAGCCATCAGAAAAAGAACTTTCCATGAAAGAAGATTGATATCAATAGAATGAAGGGGTTCAAACGGAACCCCTTGAAGAACTTTAAGAACCAAGTTTAAGCTCCATGGAGGAGCAACAGGTTTAAACACAGGCTTAATTCTAACTAAAGCCTGACAAAATGCCTGAACATCTGGAACTTCTGCCAGACGCTTGTGTAAAAGAATAGACAGAGCAGAAATCTGTCCCTTTAAAGAACTAGCTGATAATCCTTTGTCCAAACCCTCTTGGAGGAAGGACAATATCCTAGGAACCCTAACCCTACTCCATGAGTAATTCTTGGATTCACACCAATGAAGATATTTACGCCATATCTTGTGGTAAATTTTCCTGGTGACAGGCTTTCGTGCCTGTATTAAGGTATCAATGACTGACTCGGAGAAGCCACGCTTTGATAGGATCAAGCGTTCAATCTCCATGCAGTCAGTCTCAGAGAAAGATTCGGATGATTGAAAGGACCTTGTATTAGAAGGTCTTGTCTCAGAGGCAGAGTCCATGGTGGAAAGGATGACATGTCCACTAGGTCTGCATACCAGGTCCTGCGTGGCCACGCAGGCGCTATCAATATCACCGATGCTCTTTCCTGTTTGATTTTGGCAATCAGACGAGGGTGCAGAGGAAACGGAAACACATAAGCCAGGTTGAAGAACCAAGGCGCTGCTAGAGCATCTATCAGTGCCGCTTCTGGGTCCCTGGACCTGGATCCGTAACAAGGAAGCTTGGCGTTCTGGCGAGACGCCATGAGATCCAATTCTGGTTTGCCCCAACGGAGAACCAATTGAGCAAACACCTCCAGATGGAGTTCCCATTCCCCCGGATGAAAAGTCTGACGACTTAGAAAATCCGCCTCCCAGTTCTCTACACCTGGGATATGGATCGCTGACAGGTGGCAAGAGTGAGTCTCTGCCCAGCGAATTATCTTGGAGACTTCTGACATCGCTAGGGAACTCCTGGTTCCCCCTTGATGGTTGATGTAAGCCACAGTCGTGATGTTGTCCGACTGAAATCTGATGAACCTCAGTGTTGCTAGCTGAGGCCAAGCCAGAAGAGCATTGAATATTGCTCTTAACTCCAGAATATTTATTGGGAGGAGTTTCTCATCCTGAGTCCATGAACCCTGAGCCTTCAGAGAGTTCCAGACTGCACCCCAACCTAGAAGGCTGGCATCTGTTACAATTGTCCAATCTGGTCTGCGAAAGGTCATACCCTTGGACAGATGGGCCCGAGATAACCACCAGAGAAGAGAATCTCTGGTATCCTGATCCAGATTTAGTAGAGGGGACAAATCTGTGTAATCCCCATTCCACTGACTGAGCATGCATAATTGCAGCGGTCTGAGATGCAGACGCGCGAATGGAACTATGTCCATCGCCGCTACCATTAAGCCGATTACTTCCATGCAGTGAGCCACCGTGGGGCGCGGAATGGAGTGAACATGGCAAGCATTTAGAAGTTTTGATAACCTGGACTCCGTCAGGTAAATTTTCATTTCTACAGAATCTATTAGAGTCCCTAGGAAGGAAACCCTCGTGAGAGGAGATAGAGAACTCTTTTCTTCGTTCACTTTCCACCCATGCGACCTCAGGAATGCCAGAACTATCTCTGTATGAGATTTGGCAATTTGAAAGCTTGACGCCTGTATCAGGATATCGTCCAGGTAAGGAGCCACCGCTATGCCTCACGGTCTTAGGACCGCCAGAAGTGAGCCCAGAACCTTGGTAAAAATTCTTGGGGCTGTAGCCAACCCGAATGGAAGAGCTACAAATTGGTAATGCCTGTCTAGAAAGGCAAACCTCAGGAACTGATGATGATTCTTGTGAATCGGAATGTGAAGGTAGGCATCCTTTAAGTCCACTGTGGTCATGTACTGACCCTCTTGGATCATGGGTAAAATGGTTCGAATAGTTTCCATCTTGAATGACGGAACTCTGAGGAATTTGTTTAGGATCTTTAAATCCAAAATTGGTCTGAAGGTTCCCTCTTTTTTGGGAACCACAAACAGATTTGAATAAAACCCCTGTCCTTGTTCCGTCCGCGGAACTGGATGGATCACTCCCATTACAAGGAGATCTTGTACGCAGCTTAGGAATGCCTCTTTCTTTATCTGGTTTGCAGATAATCTTGAAAGGTGAAATCTCCCTTGTGGAGGAGAAGCTTTGAAGTCCTGAAGATATCCCTGAGATATGATCTCCAACGCCCAGGGATCCTGAACATCTCTTGCCTGGGCGAAGAGAGAGAGTCTGCCCCCTACTAGATCCGTTGTCGGATAGGGGGCCGCTCCTTCATGCTGTCTTAGAGGCAGCAGCAGGCTTTCTGGCCTGCTTGCCCTTCCTGAGGAAGGGTATGACCCTTACCTCCAGTAATGTCAGCAATAATTTCTTTCAAACCAGGCCCGAATAAGGTCTGCCCCTTGAAAGGAATGTTGAGTAATTTAGACTTTGAAGTCACATCAGCTGACCAGGATTTGAGCCATAGCGCCCTACGCGCCTGGATGGCGAATCCGGAATTCTTAGCCGTTAGTTTAGTCAAATGAACAATGGCATCAGAAACAAATGAGTTAGCTAGCTTAAGAGTTCTAAGCTTGTCAACAATTTCAGTCAATGGAGCTGTATGGATGGCCTCTTCCAGGGCCTCAAACCAGAATGCCGCCGCAGCAGTGACAGGCGCAATGCATGCAAGGGTCTGTAAAATAAAACCTTGTTGAATAAACATTTTCTTAAGGTAACCCTCTAATTTTTTTATCCATTGGAACTGAAAAAGCACAACTGTCCTCAACCGGGATAGTGGTACGCTTTGCTAAAGTAGAAACTGCTCCCTCCACCTTAGGGACAGTCTGCCATAAGTCCTGTGTAGTGGCATCTATTGGAAACATTTTTCTAAATATAGGAGGTGGGGAAAAGGGCACACCGGGCCTATCCCACTCCTTACTAATAATTTCTATAAGCCTTTTAGGTATTGGAAAAACATCAGTACTCACCGGCACTGCATAGTATTTATCCAGCCTACACAATTTCTCTGGCACTGCAATTGTGTCACAGTCATTCAGAGCAGCTAATACCTCCCCCAAGCAATACACTGAGGTTCTCAAGCTTAAATTTAAAATTAGAAATCTCTGAATCAGGTCTCCCCGATTCAGAGACGTCACCCACAGACTGAAGCTCTCCGTCCTCAGGTTCTGCATATTGTGACGCAGTATCAGACATGGCTCTTACAGCATCTACGCGCTCTGTATCTCGTCTAACCCCAGAGCTATCGCGCTTGCCTCTCAATTCAGGCAATCTGGATAATACCTCTGACAGGGTATTATTCATGATTGCAGCCATGTCCTGCAAAGTAATCGCTATGGGCGTCCCTGATGTACTTGGCGCCATATTAGCGTGCGTCCATTGAGCGGGAGGCGAAGGGTCCGACACGTGGGGAGAGTTAGTCGGCATAACTTCCCCCTCGACAGACCCCTCTGGTGACAATTCTTTTATACATAAAGACTGATCTTTACTGTTTAAGGTGAAATCAATACATTTAGTACACATTCTCCTATGGGGCTCCACCATGGCTTTTAAAACATAATGAACAAGTATCCTCTGTTTCAGACATGTTTGTACAGACTAGCAATGAGACTAGCAAGCTTGGAAAACACTTTAAAGCAAGTTAACAAGCAATATAAAAAACGTTACTGTGCCTTTAAGAGAAACAAATTTTGACAAAATTTGAAATAACAGTGAAAAAAGGCAGTTACACTAACAAAATTTTTACAGTGTATGTAACAAGTCAGCAGAGCATTGCACCCGCTTGCAAATGGATGATTAACCCCTTAATAATAACAAAAACAGAATAATAAATGACAAAAACGTTTTTTAAACACAGTCACAACAACTGCCACAGTCTACTGTGATTGTTACCCTCCTCAAACACGACTTTGAAGCCTTTTGAGCCCTTCAGAGATGTCCTGGATCATGCAGGAAGAAGCTGAATGTCTCTGTCAGTATTTTTAGCTGCACAGAAAAGCACTAAAATAGGCCCTTCCCACTCATATTGCAACAGTGGAAAGCCTCAGGAACTGTTTCTAGGCAAAAATCAAAACAGCCATGTGGAAAAAAACTAGGCCCCAATAAGTTTTGTCACCAAACATATATAAAAACGATTAAACATGCCAGCAAACGTTTTATATTACACTTTTATAAGAGTAGGTATCTCTATTAATAAGCCTGATACCAGTCGCTATCACTGCATTTAAGGCTTTACTTACATTGATCCGGTATCAGCAGCATTTTCTAGCAAATTCCATCCCTAGAAAAATATTAACTGCACATACCTTATTGCAGGAAAACCTGCACGCCATTCCCTCTCTGAACTTACCTCACTCCTCAGAATACGTGAGAACAGCAATGGATCTTAGTTACTTCTGCTAAGATCATAGAAATCACAGGCAGATTCTTTTTCTAATGCTGCCCGAGATGAAACAGTACACTCGGGTACCATTTAAAAATAAGAAACTTTTGATTGAAGTTAAAAAACTAACTATAATACACCACACTCCTCTTACTACGTCCATCTTTGTTGAGAGTTGCAAGAGAATGAATAGATATGGCAGTGAGGGGAGGAGCTATATAGCAGCTCTGCTGTGGGTGATCCTCTTGCAACTTCCTGTTGGGAAGGAGAATATCCCACAAGTAATGGATGATCAGTGGACTGGATACACTTAACAAGAGAAAAGATATTTACGCCATATCTTATGATAGATTTTTCTAGTGACAGGCTTTCGAGCCTGTATCAAAGTATGGATGACCGAATCAGAAAATCCTCGCTTCGATAAAATCAAGCGTTCAATCTCCAAGCAGTCAGCTGCAGAGAAAGTAGATTTGGATGTTGGAAAGGACCTTGAATGAGAAGGTCCTGTCTAAAAAGGAAGTGTCCACGGTGGTAGAGAGGACATTTCCACTAAATCCGCATACCAAGTCTTGCATGGCCACGCAGGCGCTATCAGGATTACTGTAGCTCTCTACTGTTTGATTCGAGCAATCACGCGTAGAAGGAGAGGAAACGGTGGAAACCCATAAGCTAGGTTGCACGACCAAGTCACTGCCAGGGCATCTATCAGTTCAGCCTGTGGATCCCTCGAGCTGGATCCGTAACGTGGAAGCTTGGCATTCTGACGAGATGCCATCAGATCCAGTTCCGGGCTGCCCCATTGGCGAACCAATGAAGCAAACACCTCTGGATGAAGTTCCCACTCCACCGGATGAAAAAAGTCTGACGACTTAGAAAATCAGCTTCCCAGTTTTCTACTCCTAGGATGTAGATTGCTGACAGACGACAAGAGTGGGCTCTCCGCCTATCGGATTACCTTGGATACTTCTGTCATCGCTAAGGAACTCCTCATTCTCCCTGATGATTGACATATGCCACAGTTGTGATGTGGTCCGACTGGAATCTGATGAATTTGGCCGAAGCCAACTGAGGCCATGCCTGAAGCGCATTGAATATTGCTCTCAGTTCCAGGATATTGATTGGAAGTAGACACTCCACCTGAGTCCAAACACCCTAAGCCTTCAGGGAATTCCAGACTGCACCCCAGCCCAGTAGACTGGCATCCGTTTTCACTATTACCCACGAGGGTCTGCGGAAACAAGTCCCCTGGGAAAGATGATCCGGCGACAACCACCAAAGAAGAGAGTCTCTGGTCTCTTGATCCAGATTTATCTGAGGAGATAAATTCGCATAGTCCCCATTCCACTGTCTGAGCATGCACAGTTGCAGTGGTCTGAGATGAAAGCGGGCAAACGGAATGATGTCCATTGCAGCTACCATTAATCTAATGACCTCCATACACTGAGCCACTGATGGCCGAGGAATGGACTGAAGTGCTCGGCAAGTATTTAGAATCTTTGTTTTTCTGACCTCCGTCAGAAATTTTTTCATGTCCATCGAGTCCCCAAGAAGGAAACCCTTATCCGTGGAACTAGTGAACTCTTTTCTATGTTCCCTTTCCAACCGTGAGTTCTAAGGAAAGACAATACTATGTCGGTGTGAGATTTTGTCAAATATGTTGAAACCTGAATCAGAATATCGTCCAGATGAGGCGCCACTGATATGCCCCGCGGTCTGAGAACCGCTAGAAGAGACCCTAAAACCTTTGTGAAGATTCTGGGTGCTGTGGCCAACCCGAGGGGAAGAGCCACAAACTGATAATGTTTGTCAAGGAAGGCAAAATCTTACTAACTGATGATGATCCTTGTGGATAGGGACATGAAGGTAAGCATCCTTCAAGTCCACGGTAGTCATATTGACCCTCCTGGATCATTGGTAAGATTGTTCGTATAGTCTCCATCTTGAGAGATGGGACTCTGAGAAATTTGTTTAGACACTTGAGATCTAAAATGGGTCTGAAAGTTCCCTCTTTTTTGGGAACCACGAAAAGATTTGAATAAAACCCCTGTCCCTGTTCTGGAATGGGACAAATTACTCCCATGGTAGAGAGGTCTTTTACACAGCGTAAGAACACCTCTCTCTTTATCTGGTCTACAGATCATTGTGAAAGATGAAATCTCCCTCTTGGGAGAAAATCCTTGAATTCCAGTTGGTACCCGTGGGTCACGATTTCCAGCGCCCAGGAGTCCTGAACATCTCTTGCCCAAGCCTGAGCAAAGAAAGAAAGTCTGCCCCCTACTAGATCCGGTCCCGGATCGGGGGCCGCCCCTTCATGCCGTCTTTGTAGCAGCAGCGGGCTTCTTGATTGTTTACCTTTATTCCAAGTCTGGTTGGGTCTCCAGACTGACTTAGATTGAGCAAAATTCCCTTCCTGCTTTGTGGAGGAAGAGGGAGCAGAGGGTCCTCATTTAAAGTTTCGAAAGGAACGAAAATTATTTTGTTTACCCCTCATCTTAAGACTTTTCCTGAGGTAGGGCATGGCCTTTACCTCCAGTAATGTCAGAAATGATTTCCTTCAATTCAGGCCCAAATAGGGTCTTACCCTTGAAAGGAATAGCTAAAAGCTTAGATTTTGATGACACATCAGCAGACCAAGATTTGAGCCATAACGCTCTACGCTCTAGAATAGCAAACCCTGCATTTTTCGCCGCTAATTTAGCAATTTGAAAAGCAGCATCAGTAATAAAGGAATTAGCTAGCTTGAGAGCCTTAATTCTATCCAAGATGTCATCTAATGGACTCTGAACCTTTAGAGATTCTTCTAGAGCATCAAACCAAAAAGCTGCTGCAGTAGTTACTGGAATAATGCAAGCCGTAGGTTGTAAAAGGAAACCCTGATGAATAAATAATTTCTTTAGAAGACCCTCTAACTTTTTATCCATAGGGTCTTTGAAAGCACAACTGTCCTCAATAGGTATAGTTGTACGCTTAGCAAGGGTAGATATAGCTCCCTCCACCTTAGGGACCGTTTGCCACGAGTCCCGAATGGTGTCTGATATGGGAAACATTTACTTAAAATTAGGAGGGGGAGAGAAAAGTATACCTGGTCTATCCCATTCCTTTTTTACAATTTCCGAAATTCTTTTAGGAACCGGAACATCATCAGTTTAAGTAGGCACCTCTAGATATTTGTCCATCTTACACAATTTCTCTGGTGGTATCACAATAGGGTCACAATCATCCAGAGTCGCTAAAACCTCCCGAAGTAACAGGCGGAAGTGTTCAAGCTTAAATTTAAAGGACATCATGTCCGAATCTGTCGGAGGTAACACATTTCCTGAGTTTGAAAGTTCTCCCTCGGAAAGCAATTCCCTGACCCCCAACTCAGAACACTGTGAGGGTACATCGGAAATAGCCAATAAAGCATCAGAGGATTCAGTATTCACATTAATACCTGACCTACTGCGTTTACCCTGTAACGCTGGTAATTTAGATAATACCTCTGTAAGGGTAGTTGACATAACTGCACCCATCTCCTGCAGAGTAAAAGAATTAGACGCACTAGAGGTACTTGGCGTCGCTTGTCTGGGCGTTAAAGGTTGTGACACTTGGGGAGAATCTGATGGCATATCCTGGTTTTCAGATTGAGAATCATCCTTAGGCACACTTTCTTTACCTAAAATATGCTTTTTACAGTGTGAGCTTTCAGTACAAGAGGTACACAATGTAACAGGGGGTTCTACAATGGCTTCTAAACACAGAGCAATGAGATTCCTCAATGTCAGACATATTGAACAGACTAGTAATAACCACAATAGTCGTTAAACACTTTATTGATTAAAACAATTTTTTGAAAAGCATTTCCTTTAAGAAATAAAAAAAGCGCATAAATTTTCCAAAACTGCTTCAAAATTTTAATTTAGCCTTAAAAATTAACTATACCTAATCAATAGCTCCAAAAATTATTGCACCCCAAGAGTAAGGGGAGAAAATAACCTCTAAAAAGGTATTTATACACACAAATATGTTAGATTTGACAAAAATAAACCCTGCTCCTCCTACCTGCCCCCAGGGTACTGCAAAATGACTTGGTTATCATAACACAAGTGTGGGCTCAACCGGAGCTAATACCTGCTGCCTTCTCAGCCAGCGAAATTAGACCCCGCTCATCATGTCCGATGATCGTATAGGCCTGAACAACCGCATGGTGAAGCGGTTTAAAGTATAAGCCATGTGGATCTATAAAACCCCTAAGTACACTCAAAACGTGGCCCAACTGTTTATAAACAATAAAAACGTTTAAGCAAATTGCCTCTCCCAGTGTCTCTTTATAATGCGGTTATCAATTATAATGCCTGCCCAGTATGTTATATACAATAAATTAATCATAGTTTACTCAGTAATACCCTTCTTTTACAGGTCTACTGCTTAATCCTTCCCTTGCAGGGAAACAAATGTTAGCCAGTTCTGATATACCAAATCTCTTCAGAAAAACATAATTTATGCTTACCTGATAAATTTATTTCTCTTGTAGTGTGTTCAGTCCACGGGTCATCCATTACTTATGGGATATATTCTCCTTCCCAACAGGAAGTTGCAAGAGGATCACCCAAGCAGAGCTGCTATATAGCTCCTCCCCTCACATGTCATATCCAGTCATTCGACCGAAACAAGACGAGAAAGGAGAAACTATAAGGCGCAGTGGTGACTGGAGTTATAATTTTAAAATTTAGAACCTGCCTGAAAAAGACAGGGCGGGCCGTGGACTGAACACACTACAAGAGAAATAAATTTATCAGATAAGCATAAATTATGTTTTCTCTCGTTAAGTGTGTTCAGTCCACGGGTCATCCATTACTTATGGGATACCAATACCAAAGCTAAGTACACGGATGATGGGAGGGACAAGGCAGGAACATTAAACAGAAGGAACCACTGCCTGTAGAACCTTTCTCCCAAAACCAGCCTCCGAAGAAGCGAAACTGTCAAATTTGGAAAATTTGGAAAAAGTATGAAGTGAAGACCAAGTTGCAGCCTTGCAAATCTGTTCAACAGAGGTCTCATTCTTAAAGGCCCAGGTGGAAGCCACAGCTCTGGTGGAATGAGCTGTAATTCTTTCAGGAGGCTGCTGTCCAGCAGTCTCATAGGCTAAACGTATTATGCTACGAAGCCAAAAAGAGAGAGAGGTAGCAGAAGCCTTTTGACCTCTCCTCTGTCCAGAGTAAATGACAAACAGAGAAGAAGTTTGTCTAAAATCTTTAGTTGCTTGTAAGTAGAACTTCAGAGCACGGACCACGTCTAGATTATGCAAAAGACGTTCCTTCTTTGAAGGATTAGAACATAATGATGGAACAACAATCTCTTGATTGATATTCCTGTTAGAAACAACCTTAGGTAAAAACCCAGGTTTAGTATGCAGAACTACCTTGTCTGAATGAAAGATCAGATAAGGAGAATCACAATGTAAGGCAGATAACTCAGAGACTCTTCGAGACGAGGAAATAGCCATCAAAAACAAAACTTTCCAAGATAAAAGCTTAATATCAATGGAATGAAGGGGTTCAAACGGAACACCCTGAAGAACTTTAAGAACCAAGTTTAAGCTCCACGGAGGAGCAACAGCTTTAAACACAGGCTTAATTCTAGCCAAAGCCTGACAAAAGGCCTGGACGTCTGGATGCTCTGCCAGACATTTGAGTAAAAGAATAGACAGAGCTGAAATCTGTCCCTTTAGCGAACTAGCGGATAAACCCTTTTCTAAACCCTCTTGTAGAAAAGCTAATATCCTAGGAATCCTAACCTTACTCCATGAGTAACTCTTGGATTCGCACCAATATAAATATTTACGCCATATCTTATGGTAAATTTTTCTTGTCACAGGTTTCCGAGCCTGTATTAATGTATCAATAACCGAATCCGAAAACCCACGCTTTGATAGAATCAAGCGTTCAATTTCCAGGCAGTCAGCCTCAGAGAAATTAGGTTTGGATGGTTGAAAGGACCCTGAATTAGAAGGTCCTGCCTCAGAGGAAGAGACCATGGTGGACAGGACGACATGTCTACTAGGTCTGCATACCAGGTCCTGCGTGGCCACGCAGGCGCTATCAGAATTACCGATGCCCTCTCCTGTTTGATCCTGGCAATCAGCCGAGGTAGCAACGGAAATGGTGGAAACACATAAGCTATGTTGAAAACCCAAGGGGCTGCTAATGCATCTACCAGCACCGCTCCCGGGTCCCTGGACCTGGATCCGTAACAGGGAAGTTTTGCGTTCTGGCGAGATGCCATGAGATCCAGATCCGGTTTGCCCCAACGACGAATCAGTTGAGCAAATACCTCCGGGTGAAGTTCCCACTCTCCCGGATGAAAAGTCTGGCGACTTAGGAAATCCGCCTCCCAGTTCTCTACGCCTGGGATGTGAATCGCTGACAGGTGGCAAGAGTGAGACTCTGCCCAGCGAATTATCTTCGAGACTTCCAACATCGCTAGGGAACTCTTGGTTCCCCCTTGATGATTGATGTAAGCCACAGTCGTGATATTGTCCGACTGAAATCTGATGAACCTCAGCTTTGCTAACTGAGGCCAAGCTAGAAGAGCATTGAATATTGCTCTCAATTCTAGAATGTTTATTGGGAGGAGTTTCTCCTCCTGAGTCCACGATCCCTGAGCCTTCAGGGAATTCCAGACTGCTCCCCAGCCTAGAAGGCTGGCATCCGTTGTTACAATCGTCCAATCTGGCCTGCGAAAGGTCATTCCTTTGGACAGATGAACCGGTGACAACCACCAGAGAAGCGAATCTCTGATCTCCTGGTCCAGATTTAGCAAAGGGGACAGATCTGAGTAATCCCCGTTCCATTGACTGAGCATGCATAGTTGCAGCGGTCTGAGATGCAGGCGCGCAAATGGCACTATGTCCATTGCCGCGACCATTAAGCCGATTACCTCCATGCACTGAGCTACTGATGGGCTTGGAACGGAATGAAGGACACGGCAAGCATTGAGAATCTTTGATAACCTGGACTCCGTCAGGTAAATCTTCATCTCTACAGAATCTATAAGAGTCCCTAGAAAAGGAACCCTTGTGAGTGGTAACAGAGAACTCTTTTCCACGTTCACTTTCCACCCATGCGACCTCAGAAATGCCAGAACTATCTCTGTATGAGACTTTGCATTCTGAAAACTTGACGCTTGTATCAGAATGTCGTCTAGGTACGGAGCCACCGCTATGCCTCGTGGTCTTAGTAACGCCAGAAGTGAACCCAGAACCTTCGTAAAAATTCTCGGGGCCGTGGCTAACCCGAAGGGAAGAGCCACAAACTGGTAATGCCTGTCTAGAAAGGCAAACCTCAGGTACCGATAATGATCTTTGTGAATCGGTATATGAAGGTAAGCATCCTTTAAGTCCACCGTGGTCATATATTGACCCTCTTGGATCATGGGTAGGATGGTTCGAATGGTTTCCATCTTGAACGATGGTACCCTTAGGAATTTGTTTAAGATCTTTAAGTCCAAGATTGGTCTGAAGGTTCCCTCTTTCTTGGGAACCACAAATAGATTTGAGTAAAATCCTTGTCCCTGTTCCGATCGCAGAACTGAGTGGATCACTCCCATGATTAAGAGGAATTGTACACATTGTAGAAATGCCTCTCTCTTTATTAGGTTTGTCGATAACCTCGAAAGATGGAACCTCCCTTGTGGAGGAGAGGTTTTGAAATCCAGAAGGTATCCCTGAGATATAATCTTTAACGTCCAGGGATCCTGCACATCCCTTGCCCAAGCCTGGGCAAAGAGAGAAAGTCTGCCCCCCACTAAATCCGTCTCTGGATAGGGGGCCCTGACTTCATGCTGTCTTAGGGGCGGGAGTAGGCATTCTGGCCTGCTTGCCCTTGTTCCATGACTGGTTGCCTTTCCAACCTTGTCTGGAACGAGCAGTAGTTCCTTCCTGTTTTGGAGCGGAGGAAGTCGATGCTGCTCCTGCCTTGAAGTTACGAAAGGCACGAAAATTAGACTGTTTGGCCTTTGGTTTGGCCCTGTCCTGAGGAAGGGCGTGGCCCTTACCTCCCGTAATGTCAGCAATAATTTCCTTCAAGCCGGGCCCGAATAAGGTCTGCCCTTTGAAAGGAATGTTAAGTAGCTTAGACTTGGAAGTTACATCCGCTGAGCAGGATTTAAGCCAGAGCGCTCTGCGCGCCTGTATGGCGAATCCGGAATTTTTAGCCGTAAGTTTGGTTAGATGTACTACGGCATCTGAAACAAACGCATTAGCTTGCTTAAGGGTTCTAACTTTGCTCAAGGCCTCATCCAACGGCTCTGTGCGAATCGCCTCTTCCAGAGACTCAAACCAGAATGCCGCTGCAGCCGTGACAGGCGCAATGCATGCAAGAGGCTGCAATATAAAACCCTGTTGAACAAACATTTTCTTAAGATAACCCTCTAATTTTTTATCCATTGGATCTGAGAAAGCACAGCTATCCTCCACCGGGATAGTGGTACGCTTGGCTAACGTAGAAACTGCACCCTCCACCTTAGGGACCGTCTGCCATAAGTCTCATGTGGTGGCGTCTATAGGGAACATTTTTCTAAATATCGGGGGAGGGGAAAAAGGCACACCGGGCCTATCCCACTCCTTACTTATAATTTCTGTAAGTCTTTTTGGTATAGGAAAAACGTCAGTACACACCGGTACGGCATAGTATCTATCCAACCTACACAATTTCTCTGGAATTGCCACCGTGTCGCAATCATTCAGAGCCGCTAATACCTCCCCTAGTAACACACGGAGGTTCTCAAGCTTAAATTTAAAATTTGAAATTTCTGAATCCAGTCTCCCCGGATCAGAACCGTCACCGACAGAATGAAGCTCACCGTCCTCATGTTCTGCAAATTGTGACGCAGTATCAGACATGGCTCTCGTGTCATCAGCGCGCTCTGTCCTTAACCCAGAGCTATCGCGTTTGCCCCTTAATTAGGGCATATTATATAATACTTCTTTCATAACATTAGCCATATCATGTAAAGTGATTTGTAAGGGCCTATATGTACTAGGTGTCTCAATCCTACGCATCTCCCGAGTGGGAGACGCAGGTACTGACACGTGAGGAGAGTTAGGCGGCATAACTTCCCCCTCGTTGTCTGGTGATAGCTTTTTTATCGGTACAGATTGACTTTTATTCAAAGCAATATCAATACAATTGGTACACATCGTTCTATTGGGCTCCACATTGGCTTTTGAACATGATGAACAAACAGTTTCCTCTGAATCAGACATGTTTAAAACAGACTTGGCAATGAAACTAACAAGCTTGGAAATCACTTTCAATAAGTTTACAAGCAATATAAAAAACGCTGCAGCGCTTCAAATATACAGATATAATTAAACAATTCTTAACAAGAAGTGTATTATTAGCAGAGGATTGCACCCATTAGCAAAAGGATGATTAACCCCTCGATACCCAAAAACGGATAAAACAGATATCAATTAAGATTTAACGCTTTTAATCACAGTCAGCACACTGTCACAGATCTGCTGTGACTGATTACCTCCCTCACAAATGAAATTTGCAGACCCCTGAGCTCTCTAGAGACGTCCTGGATCAAGGAGGAAGAAGCAGAAAGACTGTGCAATAATTTTAACTGCGCAACAAGGCGCTAAAACAAGGGCCCTCCCACTCCAATCACAACAGTGGGAGCCCTGATATAACGGTTTCCATGCAGAAAAATATGTTAGCCATGTGGAAAAAAAATCATGCCCAAAGCGATTTATCACCAAAGTACCTCACAAAAACGAATAACATGCCAGTAAACGTTTTATTAAAAACAACATTTTTCAATGTCATGCAAAGCTATCACTAAGCCTGCTACCAGTCGCTACCACTGCAGAGAAGGCTTAAGTATTATTTCAGTGTTAACAGTATTTTCTCAGTCAAATTCTAGTCCCTAGAATATAACTCGACTGCGCATACATTTATCAGCCTGATACCAGTTGCTACTACTGCATTAAAGGCTGTACTTACATCATACGGTAACAGCAGTATTTTCTTAGTCAATTCCATTCCCAGAAAATAAAGTACTGCACATACCTCATTTGCGGAGGACCCCACATGCTATTCCCATTTTCTGAAGTTACCCCACTCCTCAGAATGTCAAGAACAGCCAGTGGATCTTAGTTACGCCTGCTAAGATCATAGAAAAAAACGCAGGCAGTTTCTTCTTCCAACTACTGCCTGAGATAGAAAAAACAGAATTTATGCTTACCTGATAAATTACTTTCTCCAACGGTGTGTCCGGTCCACGGCGTCATCCTTACTTGTGGGATATTCTCCTCCCCAACAGGAAATGGCAAAGAGCCCAGCAAAGCTGGCCATATAGTCCCTCCCAGGCTCCGCCTACCCCAGTCATTCGACTGACGGACAGGAGGAAATATATATAGGAGAAACCATATGGTAACGTGGTGACTGTAGTTAGAGAAAATAATTCATCAGACCTGATTAAAAAACCAGGGCGGGCCGTGGACCGGACACACCGTTGGAGAAAGTAATTTATCAGGTAAGCATAAATTCTGTTTTCTCCAACATAGGTGTGTCCGGTCCACGGCGTCATCCTTACTTGTGGGAACCAATACCAAAGCTTTAGGACACGGATGAAGGGAGGGAGCAAATCAGGTCACCTAAACGGAAGGCACCACGGCTTGCAAAACCTTTCTCCCAAAAATAGCCTCCGAAGAAGCAAAAGTATAAAATTTGTAAAATTTGGCAAAAGAGTGCAGTGAAGACCAAGTCGCTGCCTTACATATCTGGTCAACAGGAGCCTCGTTCTTGAAGGCCCATGTGGAAGCCACAGCCCTAGTGGAGTGAGCTGTGATACTTTCAGGAGGCTGCCGTCCGGCAGTCTCAAAAGCCAATCTGATAATGCTTTTAAGCCAAAAGGAAAGAGAGGTAGAAGTTGCTTTTTTACCTCTCCTTTTACCAGAATAAACAACAAACGAAGAAGATGTTTGTCTGAAACCTTCAGAAACCTCTAAATAGAATTTTAGAGCACGGACTACGTCCAAATTGTGTAACAAACGTTCCTTCTCTGAAACTGGATTCGGACACAAAGAAGGTACAACTATCTCCTGGTTAATATTTTTGTTGGAAACAACCTTCGGAAGAAAACCAGGCTCAGTACGCAAAACCACCTTATCTGCATGGACCAGATAGGGCGGAGAACACTGCAGAGCAGATAACTCAGAAACTCTTCTAGCAGAAGAAATTGCAACCAAAAAACAAAACTTTCCACGATAATAACTTAATATCTACGGAATGTAAGGGTTCAAACGGAACCCCTTGAAGAACTGAAAGAACTAGATTAAGACTCCAGGGAGGAGTCAAAGGTCTGTAAACAGGCTTGATTCTAACCAGAGCCTGAACAAACGCTTAAACGTCTGGCACAGCTGCCAGCCTTTTGTGAAGTAAAACAGATAAAGCAGATAATCCTTTCTCCAAACCTTCTTGTAGAAAGGAAAGAATCTTAGGAATTTTTATCTTGTTCCATGGGAATCCTTTAGATTCACACCAACAGATATATTTTTTCCATATTTTATGGTAAATTTTTCTAGTTACAGGCTTTCTAGCCTGAATAAGAGAATCTATTACAGAATCTGAAAACCCACGCTTTGATAGAATCAAGCGTTCAATCTCCAAGCAGTCAGTTGGAGGGAAACCAGATTCGGATGTTCGAATGGACCCTGAACAAGAAGGTCCTGTCTCAAAGGTAGCTTCCATGGTGGAGCCGATGACATATTCACCAGGTCTGCATACCAAGTCCTGCGTGGCCACGCAGGAACTATCAAGATCACCGAAGCCCTCTCCTGATTGATCCTGGCTACCAGCCTGGGAATGAGAGGAAACGGTGGGAATACATAAGCTAGGTTGAAGATCCAAGGTGCTACTATTGTATCCACTAGAGTCGCCTTGGGATCCCAGGATTTGGACCCGTAACAAGGGACCTTGAAGTTCTGACGAGAGGCCATCAGATCCATGTCTGGAATGCCCCATAATTGAGTTATTTGGGCAAAGATTTCCGGATGGAGTTCCCACTCCCCCGGATGCTCCTCCATCACCAGGGAACTCCTTGTTCCCCCCTGATGGTTGATATATGCAACAGTCGTCATGTTGTCTGATTGACACCTTATGAATTTCTTTGGAATGACCAAATTGTCACAATCATCCAGAGTAGATAATACCTCCTTAAGTAGTGCGTGGAGATGTTCTAATTTAAATTTAAATGTTACAACATCAGGTTCAGCTTGTTGAGAAATTTTCCCTGAATCTGAAATTTCTCCCTCAGACAAAACCTCCCTCCTGGCCCCTTCAGATTGGTGTGAGGGCATGTCAGAACAGTTATCATCAGCGTCCTCTTGCTCTTCAGTGTTTAAAACAGAGCAATCGCGCTTTCTCTGATAAGTAGGCATTTTGGATAAAATGTTTGCAATAGAATTATCCATTACAGCCGTTAATTGTTGCATGGTAATAAGTATTGGCGCACTAGATGTACTAGGGGCCTCTTGTGTGGGCAAAACTGGTGTAGACACAGAAGGGGATGATGCAGTACCATGCTTACTCCCCTCATTTGAGGAATCATCATGGGCAATATCATTATCTATGGCATTATTGTCCCTACTTTGTTTGGACACTATGACACAATTATCACATATATTTAAATGGGGAGAAACCTTGGCTTTCATACATATAGAACATCGTTATCTGATGGTTCAGACATGTTAAACAGGCTTAAACTTGTCAACAAAGCACAAAAAACGTTTTACAATAAAACCGTTACTGTCACTTTAAATTTTAAACTGAACACACTTTATTACTGAATATGTGAAAAAGTATGAAGGAATTGTTCAAAATTCACCAAAATTTCACCACAGTATCTTAAAGCCTTAAAAGTATTGCACACCAAATTTGTACCCTATACAGTCCCAGGTATCTGCCTTGCTGAGACCCAACCAAGCCCAGAGGGGAATACGATACCAAATGATGCCTTCTATAAGCTTTTTCAGTGGTTCTTAGCTCCTCACACATGCATCTGCATGCCTTGCTTTCCAAAAACAACTGCGCATTAGTGGCGCGAAAATGAAAAGGCCCCCAGTGAAAAAGGTGTCCAATACAGTGCCTGCCGTTTTTTTTAAAGCAATCCCCAAGATTATAATAACTATTAATAGTTATAATCTGCCAAATATGCTTAGTAAAGTAATCGTTTTAGCCCAGAAAAATGTCTACCAGTTTTTTAAACCCTAATGAAGCCCTTTATTCTTATACTAAACTAAGAAAATGGCTTACCGGTTCCCATAGGGAAAATGACAGCTTCCAGCATTACCAAGTCTTGTTAGAAATGTGTCATACCTCAAGCAGCAAAAGTCTGCTCACTGTTTCCCCCAACTGAAGTTAATTCATCTCAACAGTCCTGTGTGGAAACAGCCATCGATTTTAGTAACGGTTGCTAAAATCATTTTCCTCTTACAAACAGAAATCTTCATCTCTTTTCTGTTTCAGAGTAAATAGTACATACCAGCACTATTTTAAAATAACAAACTCTTGATTGAAGAATAAAACTACATTTAAACACCAAAAAAACTCTTAGCCATCTCCGTGGAGATGTTGCCTGTGCAACGGCAAAGAGAATGACTGGGGTAGGCGGAGCCTGGTAGGGACTATATGGCCAGCTTTGCTGGGCTCTTTGCCATTTCCTGTTGGGGAGGAGAATATCCCACAAGTAAGGATGACGCCGTGGACCGGACACACCTATGTTGGAGAAACAGCACACTCCGGTGCCATTTAAAATAACAAACTTTTGATTGAAGAATAGTTAAGTAAAAACTCCAGCTCCTCTCGCGACCTTCTTTGTTGAGGGTTGCAAGAGAATGACTGGATATGACATGTGAGGGGAGGAGCTATATAGCAGCTCTGCTTGGGTGATCCTCTTGCAACTTCCTGTTGGGAAGGAGAATATATCCCATAAGTAATGGATGACCCGTGGACTGAACACACTTAACAAGAGAAACATAATTTATGTTTACCTGATAAATTTCTTTCTCCTACGGTGTATCCGGTACACGGCTTCATCCTTACTTGTGGGATATTCTCAATCCCTACAGGAAGTGGCAAAGAGAGCACACAGTAAAGCTGTCCATATAGCTCCCCTCAAGCTCCGCCCCCCAGTCATTCGACCGACGGTTAGGAGAAAAAGGAGAACCATAGGGTGCAGTGGTGACTGTAGTTTATAAAAATAAATTTAAACCTGACTAAAATGCCAGGGTGGGCCGTGGACCGGATACACCGTAGGTGAAAGAAATTTATCAGGTAAACATAAATTCTGTTTTCTCCTACATTGGTGTATCCGGTCCACGGCTTTATCCTTACTTGTGGGAACCAATACCAAAGCTTTAGGACACGGATGAAGGGAGGGAACAAGTCAGGTAACCTAAACGGAAGGCACCACTGCTTGCAAAACCTTTCTCCCAAAAATAGCCTCCGAAGAAGCAAAAGTATCGAATTTGTAAAATTTGGCAAATGTATGCAGTGAAGACCAAGTCGCTGCCTTACAGATCTGTTCAACAGAAGCCTCATTCTTGAAAGCCCAAGTGGAAGCCACAGCTCTAGTAGAGTGAGCTGTAATTCGTTCAGGAGGCTGCCTTCCAGCAGTCTCATAAGCCAACCGGATGATGCTTTTCAGCCAGAAAGACAGAGAGGTCGCAGTCGCCTTTTGACCTCTCCTCTTACCAGAATAGACGATAAACAAGGACGAAGTTTGTCTGAAATCTTTAGTTGCTTTTAGGTAAAACTTCAAAGCACGAACCACATCGAGATTGTGTAACAGACGTTCCTTGTTAGAAGCTGGGTTAGGACACAGAGAAGGAACAACTATTTCCTGGTTAATATTCTTATTGGAAACCACTTTTGGAAGAAAACCAGGTTTGGTACGTAAAACGACCTTATCTGTATGAAACACCAGATAGGGTTAATTACACTGCAAAGCAGACAATTCAGAAACTCTTCTAGCGGAAGAGATAGCAACCAAAAACAAAACTTTCCAAGATAGTAACTTAATATCTATGGAATGTAGAGGTTCAAACGGAACCCCCTGAAGAACTGAAAGAACTAGATTTAGACTCCATGGAGGAGCCACAGGTCTGTAGACAGGCTTGATTCTGACTAAAGCCTGCACAAACTCCTGAACATCTGGCATTGCTGCCAGACGTTTGTGTAACAAAACAGACAGAGCTGATATCTGTCCCTTTAAGGAACTAGCTGACAAACCTTTCTACAATCCTTCTTGGAGAAAAGCTAAAATCCTTGGAATCCTAATCTTACTCCATGAGTAACCCTTGGATTCGCACCAACAAAGATATTTCCGCCATATCTTATGGTAAATTTTCCTAGTGACAGGCTTTCTAGCCTGAATCAGGGTATCTATAACTGAATCCGAAAACCCACGCTTAGCTAGAATCAAGCGTTCAATCTCCAAGCAGTCAGTTGCAGAGAGACTAGGTTTGGATGTACGAATGGACCTTGAATTAGAAGGTCCTGCCTCAAAGGTAGCTTCCATGGTGAAACCGATGACATATTCACCAGGTCTGCATACCAGGTCCTGTGTGGCCACGCAGGAGCTATCAGAATTACCGAAGCCTTCTCCTGTTTGATCCTGGCTACTAGCCGTGGGAGAAGAGGAAACGGTGGAAAGACATAAGCTAGATTGAACGACCAAGGCGCTGCTAAGGCATCTACCAGTGTCGCCTTGGGATCCCTGGACCTGGACCCGTAACATGGAACTTTTGAGTTCTGACGTGACGCCATCAGATCCAGATCCGGAATGCCCCATAGTTGAGTTAACTGGGCAAAAACCTCTGGGTGAAGTTCCCACTCCCCCGGATGGAAAGTCTGACCACTCAGATAATCTGCTTTCCTGTTGTCTACTCCTGGGATGTGAATTGCTGATAGATGGCAGGAGCGATCCTCTGCCCATTTGATGATCTTGGATACCTCTCTCATCGCCAGGGAACTCTTCGTTCCCCCCTGATGATTGATGTACGCTACAGTCATGTTCCGACTGAAATCTGATGAATCTGGCCTCCGCTAGTTGAGGCCATGCCTAGAGCGCATTGAATATCGCTCTCAATTCCAATATGTTTATCGGGAGAAGAGATTCTTCCCGAGACCATAGACCCTGAGCCTTCAGGGACTCCCAGACCGCGCCCCAGCCCAAAAGACTGGCGTCGGTCGTGACAATGATCCACTCCGGTCTGCGGAAACTCATTCCCTGAGACAGGTGATCTAGAGACAGCCACCAGAGGAGTGAGTCTCTGGTTTTCTGGTCCATTTGAATCTGGGGAGACAAGTCTGCATAATCCCCATTCCACTGTTTGAGCATGCACAGTTGCAATGGTCTTAAATGAATTTGAGCAAAAGGAACCACGTCCATTGCCGCAACCATTAGTCCTATTACCTCCATGCACTGAGCTATGGAGGGCTGAGGAATGGATTGAAGAACTCGACAAGCGTTCAGAAGCTTTAACTTCCTGACCTTTGTCAGAAAGATCTTCATTTCTACGAAGTCTATTATTGTTCCCAGAAAGGGAACCCTTGTGGACGGGGACAGGGAACTTTTTTCTATGTTCACCTTCCACCCGTGAGATCTGAGAAATGCTAAAACAAATGTCTGTATGAGCCCTTGCTTTGGGAAGGGACGACGCTTGTATTAGAATGTCGTCTAGGTAAGGTGCTACTGCAATGCCCCTCGGCCTTAGCACCACTAGAAGGGACCCTAGCACCTTTGTGAAAATTCTGGGAGCAGTGGCTAAACCGAACGGAAGAGCCACGAACTGGTAATGTTTGTCCAGAAAGGCGAACGTCAGGAACTGATGGTGATCTTTGTGGATAGGAATATGCAGGTACGCATCCTTTAAGTCCACGGTAGTCATGTATTGACCCTCCTGGATCGTTGGTAAAATTGTCGGAATGGTTTCCATTTTGAATGATGGAACTCTGAGGAATTTGTTTAGATTTTTTAAGTCCAGAATTGGCCTGAAAGTTCCTTCTTTTTTGGGAACTACAAACAGGTTTGAGTAAAAACCCAGTCCTTGTTCCGCTGTTGGAACTGGGTGCATCACTCCCATCTTTAATAGGTCTTCTATGCAACGTAAGAATGCCTGTCTCTTTATCTGTTCTTAAGATAAGCGAGACATGTGGAACCTTCCCCTTGGAGGAAGGTCCTTGAACTCTAGAAGATACCCCTGAGAAACAATTTCTAGTGCCCAGGGGTCCGGAACATCTCTTGCCCAAGCCTGAGCAAAGAGAGAAAGTCTGCCCCCTACTAGATCCGGTCCCGGATCGGGGGCTACCCCTTCATGCTGTCTTGGTAGCAGCAGCAGGCTTCTTGGCCTGTTTGCCCTTGTTCCAGCCTTGCAATGGCTTCCATGCTGGTTTGGGCTGGGATGCGTTACCCTCTTGCCTAGTGGCTGTAGAGGTGGAAGTCGGTCCGTTCCTGAAATTGCGAAAGGAACGAAAATTAGACTTATTTTTAGCCTTGAAAGTCTATCCTGTGGAAGGGCATGGCCCTTTCCCCCAGTGATATCTGAAATAATTTCCTTCAACTCTGGCCCAAATAGGGTCTTACCCTTGAAAGGAATATTAAGTAATTTTGTTTTGGACGACACATCCGCCGACCAAGACTTTAACCAAAGCACTCTGCGCGCCACAATTGCAAAACCAGAATTTTTCGCCGCTAATTTAGCTAACTGGAAAGCGGTGTCTGTAATGAAAGAATTAGCCAACTTCAGGGCGTAAATTCTGTCCATGACTTCATCATAAGTACTCTCCTTTTGGAGCGAGTTTTCTAGTTCCTCAAACCAAAAAGCCGCTGCAGTGGTTACAGGAATAATTAAAATGGGGAGAGAGTAAGCGCTAAAAAGCTTAAAAGGCTAGTAAAAGGTACATTTTAATACATATAAAAATTTACAAATGGCAATCAGACGCATGGATCCATGTCTGACTTAACAAAAAAAAATATATATATATATATAATAAACAAATCTAAAAATATCTAAAAATATCCAATGGAGTATAGCATGTGACGCTGACTTAGTGAGCCAGTGATGAGGAGTTAGGACATGTACATTCAATAATATAAACAACCTAAGTGAGTGATTGAGTGCACACAATAGCTTTCAACAAAGAAAAATAGCATTCACAAAAAATAGTGTTCACAAAAATTGGCGTACATAAAAAATGTTCAAATGTTCAACCGGTTATATGTAAGTGAATCCAGTAGTGTTTCCTCCAAAGTGACGTGTAGAAATATAACGTGAAGTCAATAATAGTAGAATGTAAACGTTGAGTGGGTCAAATTATTGTGGTTCAGCTGCTAAATTAAAAAATTGTAAATCCGTGAGGTGTATAAAAATAAAAATAACTTGTGAAAAAATCCACGTGGAAAACTTGAATTCAAATGATAAACAAAGGTCAAAAATCAAAAGACAAAAATCAAAAGACAAAAATATCAAAAGACAAAAATAGAAAATCAGTGATAATATTAATATTAATATTAAAAAGCACTAAAGATCTAGTGAAAACAAATCCTTAATTCAGATGTTAAAAATCCTTGGTAAGATCCATAACAAACAAATACATCGATAAAATACCTAAAAGGGAACAAAAGAGAAACAAATAGTGCAACACTGTATATGATATATAATATAGGTAATTAAAACCAAGCTCACCAGTATGCCAACGCGTTTCGGCCTAGACTAGGCCTTTCTCAAGACTATCATAGTCTTGAGAAAGGCCTAGTCTAGGCCGAAACGCGTTGGCATACTGGTGAGCTTGGTTTTAATTACCTATATTATATATCATATACAGTGTTGCACTATTTGTTTCTCTTTTGTTCCCTTTTAGGTATTTTATCGATGTATTTGTTTGTTATGGATCTTACCAAGGATTTTTAACATCTGAATTAAGGATTTGTTTTCACTAGATCTTTAGTGCTTTTTAATATTAATATTAATATTATCACTGATTTTCTATTTTTGTCTTTTGATATTTTTGTCTTTTGATTTTTGTCTTTTGATTTTTGACCTTTGTTTATCATTTGAATTCAAGTTTTCCACGTGGATTTTTTCACAAGTTATTTTTATTTTTATTTTTATACACCTCACGGATTTACAATTTTTTAATTTAGCAGCTGAACCACAATAATTTGACCCACTCAACGTTTACATTCTACTATTATTGACTTCACGTTATATTTCTACACGTCACTTTGGAGGAAACACTACTGGATTCACTTACATATAACCGGTTGAACATTTGAACATTTTTTATGTACGCCAATTTTTGTGAACACTATTTTTTGTGAATGCTATTTTTCTTTGTTGAAAGCTATTGTGTGCACTCAATCACTCACTTAGGTTGTTTATATTATTGAATGTACATGTCCTAACTCCTCATCACTGGCTCACTAAGTCAGCGTCACATGCTATACTCCATTGGATATTTTTAGATATTTTTAGATTTGTTTATTATATATATATATTTTTTTTTTTTTGTTAAGTCAGACATGGATCCATGCGTCTGATTGCCATTTGTAAATTTTTATATGTATTAAAATGTACCTTTTACTAGCCTTTTAAGCTTTTTAGCGCGTACTCTCTCCCCATTTTAACTTTTGTATTGTTAGCCTACTAGGAGGCTATATAGTTAGTAAGCTTAAGGCCCTGGGTGTAGCGCTCGGTCCACTTCTGTTCTTATAGGTTACAGGAATAATGCAAGAAATTCGTTGAAGAAGAAAACCCTGTTGAACAAAGATTTTCTTAAGTAAACCTTCTAATTTTTTATCCATAGGATCTTTGAAAGCGCAACTGTCTTCTATTGGTATAGTCGTGCGCTTAGCTAGCGTTGAAATTGCCCCCTCTACCTTAGGGACCGTCTGCCATGCGTCCCTTCTAGGGTCAACAATTGGGAACATTTTCTTAAATATAGGAGGGGGAACAAAGGGTACACCTGGCTTCTCCCACTCCTTAGCCACGATATCCGCCACCCTCTTAGGTATCGGAAATGCATCAGTGTGTACTGGGACCTCTAAGAATTTGTCCATTTTACACAATTTTTCAGGGATCACCAAAGGATCACAATCATAAAGTGTACCTAGGACCTCCTTAAGTAGGGCGCGGAGGTGTTCTAGCTTAAATTTAAATGCTATGGCATCAGGCTCTGCCTGCTGAGAAACTTTCCCTGTGTCAGAAATTTCTCCCTCACACAGGCCCTCCCTCACCGCCAAGTCAGATTGATGTGAGGGCACTACAGATAAATTATCCTCTGCGTCAGCTTGCTCATTTTCTGTGTTTAAAACTGAGCAATCACGCTTCCTAGGAAAAGCTGGCAGTTTGGATAAAAATGCTGAGAGAGAATTATCCATTACTGCCGCTAACTATTGCATAGTAATCGCAATTAGTGCGTTAGATGTACTGGGCATCGCTTGCGCAGGCATAGCTGGTGTTGACACAGAAGGGGAGGATAGCGAGCTATCTTCACACCCATCAGCTAAAGAATCATCTTGGGCTATATCTTTAAGAGTAATTGTACGGTCCTTAAAGGGACAGTATACACTCATTTTCATATAACTGCATGTAATAGACACCACTATAAAGAATAAGATGCACAGATACTGATATAAAAATCCAGTATAAAACTGTTTAAAAACTTACTTAGAAGCTGTCAGTTTGGCTCTGTTGAAAAGGTAGCTGGAAAGCCCACTGCAAGTGGCAAATAAGACATTTCCCCCCCTTCTTTTGCATATGAAAAGACCCTTTACACAAACAGGAGCAAGCTGGAGAAGGTAGCTGACAGTATTCACATAAAACTTTGGGGCTTGGTTAGGAGTCTGAAAATCAGAGCAATGTTATTTAAAAATAAGCAAAACTATACATTTATTTTTTTTAAAAACTTTATGGGCTATATAAATAGATCATCTACAAGACATTTATGCAAAGAAAAAATGAGTGTATAATGTCCCTTTAAGCTGTTTGGACGCTATAGCACATTTCACACAAATTTAATGGGGGAACCACCTTGGCCTTTGAACATAGAGAACATAGGCTATCTGAAGGTTCAGACATGTTTAACAGACTTAAAAGTAACTTCAATGCAATAAAATTTATTTTTGACAAAAACGTTACTGTCTCTTTAAATAATAAAAGTGCACACTTTATTACTGAAACATCAAAAAACCATCAAAAACACATCCGATTTTTATGAAATTTTCACCACAGTGTCATAATGCTTTGAAAGGGTTGCACACAAATTTTCAGACCAATTAACCCCTTAATGCCCAAACCGGAGCTAATAAAAGCAGTTAACCGGTTAACACACTACAGTACTCTGCCACAGCTTGCCCTGTGGCTTTTACCTTCCTTAGGGTTATTTTGGTAAGAATATAAGCCTCCCCCTGGAGCCCTTCCTGATGCCTTCGGACTCCCCACGTGAAGCTGCATGAACTGGTGAGTCAAAACAAGTGCACAATTGAGGCGCGAAAATGAGGCTTCCTTCCTCTGCATACCAGAGTGGAGGGGCCTTTCTGACTAGATTAGTTGTCCAACTAAGTGCCAGGCACAAATTAATCCCCAAAGTGTTTTAAGTTGATTAAAAAAAACACCTATTTAAGTTGAAAACTTGCTAAAAAGCAATCGATTAGCCCACAATAGTGTCAACCAGCATAAGCCCTTAAAATAAGCCATCCTTTTATTGCTGAATCTAATAACAATGGCTTACCTATCCCAGAGGGAATTTCTGACAGTCTTCTAGCATTACTGGGTCTTGTTAGAAAAATGACTGATCATACCTGAAGCAGTTAAGCCTGCAAACTGTTCCCCCCAACTGATGTTATCTGGTTTCAACAGTCCTGCGTGGGAACAGCAATGGATTTTAGTTACTGGTGCTAAAATCATAGTCCTCTTAGCAGAAATCTTCTTCACTTTCTGCTGCAGAGTAAATAGTACAAGCCGGCACTATTTTAAAATAAACTCTTGATAGAAGAAATAAAAAACTACAACTAACACCACATACTCTTTACCACCCCCGGGGAGATGCTACTAGTTAGAGCGGCAAAAAGAATGACTGGGGAGGCGGAGCCTGAGGGGAGCTATATGGACAGCTTTGCTGTGTGCTCTCTTTGCCACTTCCTGTAGGGATTGAGAATATCCCACAAGGATGAAGCCGTGGACCGGATACACCAATGTAGGAGAAATAAAGGGCTGCACATACCTCAATGCTGCTTGTAGCATGAAACCGTTCTCCATACTGAAGATGTCTCTTGTATTACCTTCAGAAGTCTTGTGGGAACCAACATGGATCTTAGTTACAGCTGCTAAGATCATCAACCTCAGGGCAGAAATCTTCTTCCATATCCCCCTGAGGGAAATAGTACTCACCGGTACCATTTAAAAACAAAAAACTTCTTGATTGAAGAAACTAAAACTAACACCTCACTTTACCATGTCTTCTTAGTATAACACAGGCAAAGAGAATGACTGGAGGTGGAGGGGAACGGAGGAGCTATATATACAGCTCTGCTGTGGTGCTCTTTGCCACTTCCTGTTAGCAGGAGGATAATATCCCACAAGTAAGGATGAAATCCGAGGACTCGTCGTATCATGTAGAAGAAATACAAACTTTAAAACCGTCATAAATATATTCTTAGAGATGGAACTGATGCTAAACCTGGAAGGCTTGTTAACCTTGTTCCTTATCCTAGAGGAAAAAGCCTTTGTGATTCAAAGTCCACAAGCCCTTCCCATGTAATCCATGCAGTGCCTAACCCAAGGCAAAAAATATAAACACAGTAGAAAGTTTCCTAAGCGGCAAGGAAAATAAAAATCAAAACTATCAAGCCTATGGTAATTTGCTTGCTCCTCCATGGATGCTCTACAAAGGACAAAACATGCTGAGGACACCTGAAGGCATTACCAGAGTCAATATATATGTGGTCAGTGGAAGTCGGAACCCTCGTAGTTGGGGGGGGGGGGGGAATACTGAATAGCCTTAATTCTCTTGGCATCCTTTCTTGAAGGAGCAGCAGTGCAGTACTGGGAGCTAGTTGTGAGCCAATGACAATAAATATATATAGCCACCATCAGCACCTAGCTCCCTGTAGTACATTGCTGCTCCTAAGGATATTTAAGCATGCTTTTCAACAAAGGATAAGAACAGAATAAAGCAAATTAAATTACAAAAGTTGTTTAAAATGTCATGTTATATATGAATTATGAAACTATTTTTGACTTAACTGTCCCTTTAGAACAGGAGGAAAACAAAACTCTCAGAAAGAATGGGGTAAAAAAGGGGGAGATGCCCTGAATACTATGATACAGAGGGGAACAAAATTAAACATTTAGCTACTGCTAAAAAAAATTGTCTTTTTCTACCTTTTAATTTTAAAAATGTTTATGAGAATATAATGCTATGGGGCTCAAAAGAAATTACATTTTACACTTCATAAATGTAAAAGGAATGCTGAATGAAAATATTCCATAAATAATCCAAGGTCTAAGGCAGGGCTAGACAAACCCAGGTAGTCACTGGCTCCTAGACTTACCCCTGGCTCCCAACTATTTGGGCTATTCTCAAAATTTCTATATACAAATATCACTGTCTGGCTCCTAAATATTCTTATTGGCTCCTAAATTTTAAACAAATGTGTCAACCCCTGGTCTAAGGTATACAAGTTTATTTTGTCTCTAACAGGTGGTCTATTTTCTAGTGAATAACCATTTCAAAATGTGTTAATTGTATATTAAGACAGATATTCATGCTGAAATATATATATATATACACACATATACACACACACACACACACATATATATATATATATATATATATATATATATATATATACACACAACTTACCACTTTATTGACAATGTCCATGTCACAGAGATTTTCTACAAGGATTCTACAAGCTTCTTCTTTACCCCAGTGTGCTGCTGCATGCAGTGGGGTCCAACCATCAAAATCTTTAATATTCACATCATATCCTGCTTGAATTAAAATCCTGCAAAGAAATAAAATGGACATGAAATGAAAATCAAAAGGTTAGTATAAACTTCAAATACAATACACTGGCCATTAAGTTTAGTGATTAAAATAGGTAAAAACAATAAACAAAATCACTTATTGAAAGCAGAAATGAAAGGGAGGGAAGCTTGGTGAGTGGTACTTAGGGAACTGTGCTAATGTTTGGGAATGTTCATAAGAAAAACTGACATATTTTGGCTTTCCCACGTACATTAACTAAGATTTACAAACAGTAGAAGACAAGAATGAGAGGAATTGAGAAATAACATCTGTAACTCTGTATAGCAGTTATGGTGAAATACAGGTAAGACTGATCTAGAAGTTGACAGAAGAAAAATATATTTTTGAAGTACTTTAAATATGATAAAAGGGACAGTAAAATGAAACTTTCATAATTTAGATGCAATACATGCAATTTAAACAGTCTAGTTAACTTCTATTACCTAATTTGCCAAATACTCTTGCATCTTATATTGAAAAGCATACCTAGGTAGTCTAAGAAGCAGCAAGGAGCTAGCTGCTGATTGGTGGCCTGAATTTACTATTGCACAAGCACTTGCTTCTGCAACTCCACCCCTACTCTTGCATGACCAATAGAACGAGAGCAGGGCCTGTCAATCACCCCGATTTGTACTTAGTTATATTGTGAATATATATTGCAGGATTCTCAGGATAGTGTATTGTGGGTGCCAGGTTAGGAGCTTCCAACAGACTCCCCTGGGGCAGGACTTGGTCTATGACAAAAGAAGCGACAAACTCTTAACCAGGGCATCCTGAAAACTGAAGGATTCTAGGAATTTTAAAAGGATACCAAGAAAACCCTCTGGAAGAACGCCATTTAAAGTATGTCTTCCACTCCTGTGTTAAATATCTTGTGTTACAGGCTTTCTGGCCTGCATTAAAAATATTTAAATGACTGAATGAAATAAATCTCCAAAACTTGGCGTTTAAAATCCACGCCATTAAATAAGAGAATATGAGATCTTGATAGAAAAGAGAACCTTGAAACAGAGTCTGTCTCAAAAGAAAAGAGCCATGCAAAAGGACATCTGATTAGGTCCACATACCAAGGCTTGCGGTGCCAGACGGGAGCAACTAATATTACCAACGTTAACTCCTGTTTGATATAAGCAAGACTCTTGGAATAAAAACAAAGGAAACAAATATGCTAAATGAAAGTCCCATGGGCATACCAAGGTGACTAATGTGTTAACCTAGGATCTTTTGATCTTGCACAATAGCTTGGAAGTGTGAGATTTAAGTGAGAGGCCATTAGAACTATGTCCTGTAAGCTAATTGGATCAATAAGCGATCAAAAATGTCCTATGGAGAGACCACTCATGAATGGACCAATCGACTGCTAGAACAATCCACCTCCCAGTTCTTCACACATGGTATTGTGATTGCTAATAGGGATCTATAATTCTTATTTGCCCAAGAAAGAATAATAGACACTTCCTCCATGGCCAGTGAACTGCAGTTAACCCCCATGATAATATCGACTGGATATGGATGAACAAGCACAAAGATCACTCGAAGCTCCTGAATGTTGATTGGTAACCTTGCCTCAAGGTGATACCAAACTTCTTGCAATCAAAGAAACCCAGACCGTACCCCAGCCTGAGAGAATGGAGTTAGTTGATACAATAGGCCAAGACTAACAAAAGCAGGATGGCCCAAGGCACAGGCACAGGCACAGACTGTCTTAAAGAAAAAAAATTGACTGACCGAGAAATGCAAAGTAATCTGTGTGCCAAATGTAGATAATTAATTAACTACTAATGTAGCATAGCCATTAAAGGGGTCTCGAGTGAAGAGGGGGCTAAAGAAACAGACTGAAGTGACAACCAAAAGGCCCACCGCCTCCATGCACTGAGCTACCAATGGAGGTTGCTCATTGTAGGAAGAGACACACCCGCTGAATCATAAAAATGTGAAGTTCCATCAGGAAAATAGATGCATAAGGATTGAGTTTATTATGATCCTGTAAATGCTACTCTCATAGCAGGATATAAGGAGCTATATGTACATTGATACTCCAACTATTGTCTTAAAAGACAGAGGTTTGAGAGTAAGAGCAACAGCTGTTAGAAAATCTTGCAATAGATATCATTCAGATAAGGAGCAAGTGAAATGTCCTGATTCCGATTAACAGCAAAAGTGTATCCCACGCAGTGTGGCAAACTGGAAAAGTTTTGCAGATTTACAAAACCTCAGGAACTGAAAAAACAAACAAATTATGCTTACCTGATAATTTAATTTCCATCTGTGGGAGGAGAGTCCACTGCTTCATTCATTACTTGTGGGAATTAAGAACCTGGCCACCAGGAGGAGGCAAAGACACCCCAGCCAAAGGCTTAAATACCTCCCCACTCCCCTCATCCCCCAGTCATTCTGCCAAGGGAACAAGGAACAGTAGGAGAAATATCATGGTATAAATGGTGCCAGAAGAACAAAAATAAATTTAGGTCCGCCCACCGGAGAAAAGGGCGAGAGCCATGGACTCTCCTCCCACAGATGGAAATTAAATGATCAGGTAAGCATAATTTATGTTTTCTATCTTAATGGGAGGAGAGTCCACGGCTTCATTCATTACTTGTGGGAAACAAATACCCAAGCTCTAGAGGACACAATGAAAAAAACAGGAGGTAAAAAGGAGGCGGACCCTAATCTGAGGGCACCACAGCTTGCAAAAGCTCTCTCCCAAAAGCTGCTTCCGCCGAAGCAAAGACATCAAATTTGTAAAATTTAGCAAAGGTATGTAAGAAGGACCAAGTAGCCGCCTTACAAATCTGCTCCATAGAGGCCTCATTCTTAAAAGGCCCATGAAGAGGCCACAGCCCTAGTTGAGTGAGCGGTAATCCTCTGAGGAGGCTCATGTCCCGCTGTCTCATAGGTCAAGCAAATAATGCTCCTCAACCAAAAAGATAGGGAAGTTGAAGAGGCCCTCTGCCCTTGCGTTTCCCCCAATATATAACAAATAAAGACGAAGTCTGTCTGAATTCTTTCGTGGCCAGAAGATAGAACTTCAAAGCTCGAACCACATCCAAATTATAAAGCAACCTTTCCTTTGAAGAAGAAGGGTTAGGGCACAAGGAAGGAACTATTATCTCTTGATTGATGTTACGATTTGACACAACCTTGGGAAGAAATCCCAACCCAGTGCGAACAGCCTTATCGGCGTGAAAAAAACAGGTAAGAAGGCTCACATTGCAAGGCCGCCAACTCAGAGACTCTGCGTGCTGATGCAATAGCCAGTAGGAATAGAACCTTCCAGGAAAGAAAATTTAATGTCAAGTGAATGCATAGGCTTAAACGGAGCTCCTTTGCAAAATCTTAAGTACCACATTTAAGCTCCAAGGGGGAGTGGAATTTCTAAAGACAGACCTAATCCTAGACAGAGCCTAAACAAAGGACTGAATATCAGGAAGCTCCGCAAGCTTTTTGTGTAACAGTACAGATAAAGCAGAAATCTGTACTTTTAAAGGAACTGGCGGCAAATCCCTTCTCCAACCCATCCTGTAGGAAGGACAGGATCCTGGATACCCTAACCTTATGCAAAGGATATCCACGTTCCTCACACCAGGACAAGTAGGACCTCCACACCTTATGATAGATGCGACGAGTGACCGGCTTCCTGGCTTGAATGAGTATCACTCACTCTCTCAAAGAAACCTTTCTTGGCTAGGACTAAGCGTTCAATCTCCACGCAGTCAGCATCAGAGAATCGGGATTCTGATGTAGAAAGGGACCCTGAAACAGCAGATCTCTGAGACAAGGTAACCTCCATGGAGGAGACAATGACATCCCCACAAGATCAGCAAACCACATCCTCTGCGTCCATGATGGAGCAATCAGAATAGCCAAGGCTAGCTTCTGCTTGATGAGGTCCACTACTCGAGGTAGAAGTGGCAATGGTGGAAATATGTAGACTAGGTTGAACTACCAAGGCACCGCTAAGGCATCTATCAGCTCTGCCTGGGGATCCCTAGACCACGACACATATCTGGGTAGCTTGAAGTCGAGTCTAGACGCCATGAGATCTATCTCCGGCATCCCCCATCTGTTGCAGATCTCTGCAAACACCTCGGGATGGAGAGACCATTCCCTGGATGAAATGATTGTCTGACAAAATACCACACCCGGAATGTGGATCGATGATAGCGAACAGTTATGGGTCTCCGCTTATTCCAGAATCCGAGATACTTCCCTCATGGCTAGGGAGCTTCTCGTTCCCCCCTGATGGTTTATGTAAGCCACAGAGGTAATGTTGTCCGACTGGAATCTGATGAATCAGGACGATCCCAGTAGGGGCCAAGCCCTCAGATCATTGAAGATGGCTCGGAGTTCCAGAATATTGATCGGGAGAAGCGACTCCTCAAGTCCACCTGCCCTGTGCCTTTCTGGCACCCCAAACAGCTCCCCATCATGACAGACTTGCATCCGTGGTCACAATCTCCCAGGATGGACTCAAGAAGGATGTCCCCGAAACAGTTGGCCAGGACAGATCCACAAAGAGGGATTCCCTCGTTCGGTTGTCCAGAGAGATCTGTTGGGATAGATATGAGTGATCGACGTTCCATTGTCTCAACATGCACTACTGAAGAGGTCTGAGATGGAACCTGGCGTATGAAATGACATCTATGCTGGATACCATGAGCCCAATCACCTCCATACACCAGGCCACAGATGGCCTTGAGGAGATTTGAAGGACAAGACAGCTGGACGTAATCTTGCAACGTCTCTGATCTGTCAGGAATATCTTCATGGATATGGAGTCTTATCATGCCCAGGAATTCCACTCTGTTGATGGGAACCAGGGAACTCTTTCTACGTTTATCTTCCATCCATGAGATCGAAGGAGAAGAGGAGCAGCTCTCAAATGGTCCTCTGCGAGGCTGCAGGACGGAGCCTGGACCAGGATGTCATCCAGATAAGGTGCCACTGCAATACCTCTGGCTCTCATCACCGCGAGCAGCGCTCCCAGAACTTTTCTAAAGACTCTTGGGGCAGTCGCCAGGCCAAACGGTAGGGCCACAAACTGGAAGTGTTGGTCCAGAAATGCAAATCTTAGGAACCTGAAGTGATCCTTGTGGATTGGCACATGAAGGTAAGCATCCTTCAAATCTATTTTAGTCATGAACTGTCACTCTTGAACCAGGGGTAGAATAGACCTGATAGTCTCCATTTTGAACAATGGGACGGACAAACTTGTTTAGGCACTTTAGGTCTAGAATTGGGTGAAACGTGCCCTCCTTCTTTGGGACCAAGAAAAGGTTTGAATAATACCCCAGACATCTTTCTGCCAGAGGTACTGGTACGATTACACCAAGAGAGGAGAGATCCCTCACGCACTCTAGAAAGGTATCTCTCTTCTCTGGTCTTGATGATAGATTTGGGCGGATGAGTCTTGAATCCTATCCTGTAACCCTGGTCGATGACCTCCAGAACCCAAGGTTCTAAACGTCTTTCATCCAAGCCTCCGCAAAAAGAGATAGTCTGCTCCCTACCTGATCCAGAGACGGCTCGGGGGCCGCTCATTCATGCCGATTTTTACTCCGTGGGCTTCTTGCTTTGCTTTGTTCCAAGATTGAGCTGGTTTCAAAGATCCCTTGAACAGCTTGATTGTCGCGGCAGGCTGCTGGCGTTGGGACTTGTCCGAACGAAAGGGACGAAAAGTAGAACCTTTAGGCTTCTTATCCTGCGGTAGGAAAGCATCCTTGCCTCCCGTGACCGTAGATATAAGAGTTCAGGCCTGACCAAAAAGAACTTTCCCCTGAAATGGGAGGGATAGTAATCTAGACTTGGAAGTCATGTCAGCAGACCACGACTTTAACCACAGAGCCCTACGGGCTAGAACAGAAAAACCTGATGTCTTGGCATTCAGGAGAATAACCTGCATATTTGCATCACAGATGAATTAGCTACCCTTAAGGCCTTAATGTGTTCCTGTATCTCCTTGAGGGGAGTCTCCACCTTGACCATAGCTGACAGAGCGTCACACCAGTAGGTAGCAGCTCCAGCCACCGCAGCTGCCGGTTGAAAAGCGAACCCCGTGAGCTGAAACATCTTTCTCAACATGGATTCCAACTTTTTATCCATGGGCTCCTTGAACAAAGAGCTATCCTCTAGCGGGATAGCTGTGCGCTTAGCGAGCGTGGCGATAGCACCATCCACCTTAAGGATGCCCCCCTACCCCCAAAGCTGAGAGTCCGGAACGGGGAACAGTTTTTTTGTTTTTTGTTTTTTTTTAAAGTAGTAGAGGGAGAAAAGCGCTGCGGAATCTGTTGGCGCTCTACAAATAACCAATAATAATAATAATAATAATAAAAGGAAGAGCCAAGTTTCTCCCATTCGTTCTTGATAATATTAGCCACCTTAACGGGGATCGGGAAGGTCTGAGGAACCTCCCTGTCTTCGTAAACCCTATCTAGCATAGGGATTGACGGTTCCTCCGGCAGTTTCGGTTCTGGAACCTCTAACATAGCAAGCACCTCTTTCGTCAGAAAGTGCAAATGCTCCATCTTAAACTTAAAGACTGGCTCCTCCGCAGCCAGAGGTCTAGATGACGCCGATTCAGACCCAGAAAGAGTGTCATCCGAAGAGTCGGAGTAGTCTTCATCAGCGAATAATCTGTCAGAGACATCCAACGGAGTAGATGATCCCTGGGACGGATAGCTATGTTTCACCTTTTGCTTGTGCTTAGCAGGGCATGGTAAGGCATTGAAGGCCGCAGAGACCACCGTTTGTAACTAATCAGCTAAATCTGGCAGCCAAAGGGCCCCTCCCGCGGTAGGATAGTAGTGCCCTGGGGAGCTGCATGTGGAATGTATGGGAACGCACCTCGCGGGACGGCGAACCCTCAGAGGTGGACGGCTCAGTTGTACTAAATATCTTATTCTTTTTAGATATTGCAATTTTATCAAAGCATGTGGAACATAGCTGAGCAGGCGGATCAAACGGAACCTCCTCACAATAAACACAGGTATTAGATTTGTTTAAAGAGGGAGTACCCTCTAGCATATCAGTAGTCCATAGCTTGCGTCTTTATTACGAACTAGATAGAAATTATATGGCACCGGCACTCACCACCTCCTATGACCCGGACCACAGAGAACACGCTTTGTCTCCTGCAACCGCCAGTCAAGAAAGAGGAAGTTAAAGAGGCCACACCCGGTCACATGGAGTGCCATGCAGGACCGCCCCTGCATTAAAGAGAAAATGCTCAAAAAAAAAAGGCTGTGCCGATATCTCTCTAGGAAACCTGACTGTTCACACATTCACAAAGCCTCATCTCACACATGTCGCAGCATTAACACACAATATTATGCATAAATCCCCCCCTGTTCAATAACCCCCTTTCCAAGGATATTAACCCTAGATTCTATACAGATAAAAGGACACACACTGTGACCCTGTCTTCTTGCGTTATCATATGTGTATAAATGAAACGATCTTACCAGAATCTATGCCGTGGAACAGGAACACGGCATTTCAAGTGTGAAAGGGTAGCAGCATCGCTCCTGACATGGGATGGGATGGTTTCGCAGAAAGACTCTTCATCTCCGGACTTTCATGCATGTTCTCACTGAGAAGTCGACAGGACTACTTAAAACTCCAGTTCCATTTCGAAGAGTACTACCCTCCATAAGAGACTACTCCAAATATTCTGACTCTTTTCTGCCAACCTTCTGTGACAAAAGGCAAAGAATGACATGGGGATGAAGGGAGTAGGGGAGGTATTTAAGCCTTTGGCAGGGGTGTCTGCCTCCTCCTGGTGGCCAAGTTCAGTATCTCCTAACAGTAAGGAATGATGTCGTGGACTCTCCTCATATTAAGGAAATACATTTTTGCCTGCAGGTGTCACTGTTCCATTCTATCTCAATGTAAATATTTACTACGTTCCTCTCTTGAATTTCCTCCCCCTTCCTGAACTACAGTGCAGTACAGGGTAACAGCACATTACTGAGCAGTTACAAACGTCAGTGTCTGCGGCCTTTAGTGCTTTACCTCGCCCTACTAAGCGCAAGATCAAATATTGCTATCCTTCCCAGGGGTCAGCAACTAGTTTATTGGATTTATCCGATACAAAATTATCTGATGAGGGCTCCTCTGATACTTCAGAGGGAGCTCTTTCTGGGTCGTTATCTGCTGCCTCTAAACCTCCAGATGCGGAGGAACCAGACTTCAGATTTAGGATTGAGAATTTACGCTTCCTGTTGAAGGAAGTTTTGGCTACGTTAAGAGTCCAGGACTCTCAATTGGAGTTGTGGGGTTCCATCCCCAAGGTGGATGGCGCTATCGCCACGCTTGCTAAGCGCACTACTATCCCGCTTGAGGATAGTTCGTCGTTTAAAGAGCCCATGGATAAGAAGATAGAAACTCTGTTAAGAAAGATGTTTCAACATACGGTATATTTGTTTCAACCGGCAGCAGCTGTTGCTGTGGTTGCTGAAGCGGCTACCTACTGGTGTGACGCCTTATCTGAGCTGATCAAGGTAGAGGGTCCCCTTGACGTGATCCAGGAAAGAATTAAGGCCCTAAGGGTGGTTATTTATTTTTTTATTTGTGATGCTAATATGCATATTATTAACCTAACCTAAATTCTCAGAAATTAAAAATGGTACATTACACCAAATGTTTTTAGAACAGATTCAAGTTCAGATGGGAAAATAATCAAATATTAATAACTTCTTTATAAAATGGGGAAAATATATCAAAGCACTAGATATTGAAACTCAGAGATTAGCTATCTCGCCTTTTAAAAATACAACTTACTTACTGGAAGCTAATTTAAAGGATTACTTTCTGTTATAATTTTTAAGCTAAACAACTAACATATTAAAGTTAATAAACATTAATTAAAACCTACTGACCTATATTTTCTCCAAAATGAAGTTTCATAACGTTCTACAAGTTATATCTTTTATTCGCCGATGATGTCACGTTATCCTGCCCCCTATTTTCAGCACTGAGTGTTCAAAATACTTAAACCAATAACTTTGTGTTTAAAGCGCCATTTTGAAACCTAGGTATTGTAAACGGATTGGTACAGAGCAAAGGATACCCACGGAGTGGGTTTGGAAAACAATTGAATTTGCAGACAAGATTTCTGATATACGGTAGAGATATGTTAATGAAATGCAATTGCTAAAAAGCGTATTTGGGCTAGTTAGTTAGTAACAAGCATAGAAAATATTTACTTACAGTGGCCCTTTAAGGGGAGAATGGTTGTATCCAGGGCCGAACGCCTAGGGGAGGGAGTATTGGGGTAGGGCCTTCCTTTGTTTTTGTTTTTTTATTCTCTCCTCTTCGTCTTTCACCCCTGATGGATCCATTTAAATTATAATAATTTAAAATTCTTCTAACAGCTTCTTAGTAGCTATAACTTGCACCTTAAAATTGTAGTATTTACATTTAATTAGGGAGATTTATTTTAAGATACAATAGATGGTTTGTTAGTTATGTAAGACGAAATGAAACCATTAATATGATGGTGTATTGTGGATAATTTGGTTGAGCAATATGTGTGGGATTTAATATCTTCTCTTCTTTACCCTGCGAGGTGCAACTAAAAGCGAATGTGCTTATCATTATTTGTTTTTTTCTAATGTTGGAAGATATACAAATAAAAAAAAAATAATAAAAAAAAAAAAGAGACTCTTCTAAAGCATCAAACCAGAATGCCACCACAGTAGTAACTGGTACAATGTAGGCCATTGGTTGTAAAAGGAAACCCTGATGAATAAACAATTTCTTTAGAAGACCCTCCAATTTCTTATCCATAGGGTCTTTAAAAGCACAACTGTCCTCAATAGGAATAGTTGTACGATTAGCCAGGGTAGATATAGCTCCTTCCACCTTAGGGACTGTTTGCCAAGAGTCCCGAACAGTGTCAGATATGAGATACATTTTCTTGAAATTAGGAGAGGGTGAGAACGGGATACCCGGTCTGTCCCATTCCCTCTTAATAATCTCCGAGATTCTCTTAAGAAGCGGAAAAACATCAGTGTAAGCAGGTACCTCTAAGTATTTATCCATTTTACACAATTTCTCTGGTGGTACCACAATAGAGTCACAGTCATCTAGAGTCGCTAAAACCTCCCGAAGTAAAAGACGGAGGTGTTCAAGCTTAAATCTAAAGGACATGACGTCCAAGTCAGTCTGAGGTAACACACTTCCCGAATCGGAAAGTTCCCCCTCAGACAGAAGTTCCCTGACCTCCAATTCAGATCCCTGTGAGGGTACATCGGAAATAGCTAACAAAGCATCAGAGGACTCAGTATTCACATTGACTTCTGTCCTACTGCGTTTGCCCTGTAACACTGGCAACTTAGATAATACCTCTGCAAGGGTAGTTGACATAACTGCAGCCATATCCTACAGAGTAAATGAATTAGACGCGGTTGAAAAACCAGGCGTCGCTTGGGTGGGCGTTAGAGGTTGTGACGCTTGGGGAGAAATTAGCGGTATACCCTGATTCTCCTCAGACTGAGAATCATCCTTAGACACATTTTCTTTACATAAAATCTGTGCTATACATTGTAAGGCCCTCTCAGTACAGGAGGGACAAAAAATTACATGGGGTTCCACAGTGGCATCTAAACACATAGAACAAGGAGTTTCCTCCTCAGTGTCAGACATGTTAAACAGACTAGCAATATTAATAATAGTCTTAACTTTGCTTAAAATATTGAGCTCTGAATTCAAATTATATGCAAAAATATTAATGCAAAAAAAGTAAATTTATGCTTACCTGATAAATTGATTTCTTCTACGATACGAGTCCACGGATTTCATCCTTACTTGTGGGATATTAACCTCCTGCTAAAAGGAAGGGGCAAAGAGCACCACAGCAGAGCTGTATATATATATATAGCTCTTCCCTTCCCTCCACCCCCAGTCATTCGACCAAAGGTTTAGGAAGAGAAAGGAAAAGCTAAAGGTGCAGAGGTGACTGAAGATGTAAAAACAAAATATAATCTGTCTTAAAAATGACAGGGAGGGTCGTGGACTCGTATCGTAGAAGAAATCAATTTATCAGGTAAGCATAAATTTCCTTTTCTTCTACAAGATACGAGTCCACGGATTTCATCCTTACTTGTGGGATACAATACCAAAGCTACAGGACACGGATGAAACAGGAGGGACAAGAGAGAGACCTAAACGGAAGACACCAATGCTTGAAGAACCTTTCTCCCAAAAACAGCCTCAGAAGAAGCAAAAGTATCAAATTTGTAGAATTTGGAAAAAGTATGAAGAGACGACCAAGTCGCAGCCTTACAAATCTGTTCAACAGAAGCATCGTTTTTAAAGGCCCATGCGGAAGCCACAGCCCTAGTAGAATGAGCTGTAATTCTTTCTGGAGGCTGCTGTCAAGCAGTCTCATATGCCAGGTGGATGATACTCCTCAGCCAAAAAGAAAGAGGTAGCCGTAGCTTTCTGACCCCTATGCTTTCCAGAATAAACAATGAATAATGAAAATGATTGACGGAAATCCTTAGTTGCCTGTAAGTAAAACTTTAAGGCACGGACCACGTCCAGGTTATGTAACAGACGCTCCCTTCTTAGACGAAGGATTAGGACACAATGAAGGAACAACAATTTCCTGATTAATATTCTTATTTGAAACAACCTTAGGAAGAAATCCAGGTTTGGTACGCAAAACCACCTTATCAGAATGAAAGATAAGATAAGGCGAATCACATTGTAACGCTGAAAACTCAGAAGCTCTACGAGCAGAAGAAATAGAAACTAAAAACAACTTTCCAAGATAGTAATTTAATATCTATGGAATGCATGGGTTCAAACGGAACCCCTTGAAGAACACTAAGAACTAAATTCAAACTCCAGGGAGGAGTAATTGGTCTAAATACAGGCTTAATTCTGGTTAGAGCCTGACAAAAAGACTGAACATCTGCCTAACGTTTGTGAAGCAAAATAGACAAAGCAGAAATCTGTCCCTATAAAGGAACTTACTGATAACCCTTTCTCCAATCCTTCTGGGAGAAAAGACAGAATCCTAGGAATCCTAACCTTACTCCATGAGTAGCCCTTAGATTCACACCAATAAAGATATTTACGCCATATCTTATGATAGATTTTTCTAGTGACAGGCTTACGTGCCTGTATCAAAGTATCAATGACCGAATCTGAAAATCCCCGCTTAGATAAAATCAAGCGCTCAATCTCCAAGCAGTCAGCTGCAGAGAACTTGGATTTGGATGTTGGAAAGGTCCTTGAATGAGAAGGTCTTGTCTCAAAGGAAGTTTCCACGGTGGCAGAAGCAGGTGCGATCTGACGAGATGCCATCAGATCCAATTCTGGCCTGCCCCATTGGAGAATCAGAGAGGCAAATACCTCCGGATGCAGTTCCCACTCCCTCGGATGAAAAGTCTGTCGACTTAGAAAATCCACTTCCCAGTTCTCTACTCCTGGGATGTAGATCGCCGACAGATAACAAGAGTGGGCCTCCGCCCATCGGATTATCTTGGATACTTCTATCATCGCTAAGGAACTCCTTGTTCCCCCCTGATGATTGATATAAGCCACAGTCGTGATATTGTCCGACTGGAATCTGATGAATTTGGCCAAAGCCAACTGAGGCCACGCCTGAAGCACATTGAATATTGCTCTCAGTTCCAGAATATTGATTGGAAGTCAAGACTCCACCTGAGTCCAAACACCCTGAGTCTTCAGGGAATTTCAGACTGCACCCCAGCCGAGTAGACTGTTTCCGTGTGAGATTTTGTCAGATGATAAGTTGACGCCTGAATCAAAATATTGTCCAGATAAGGCGCCACTGCTATGCCCCACGGTCTGAGAACCTCCAGAAGGGACCCTAGAACCTTTGTGAAGATCCTGGGTGCTGTGGCTAACCCAAAGGGAAGAGCCACGAACTAAAAATGTTTGTCCAGGAAGGCAAACCTTAGGAACTGATGATGATCCTTGTGAATAGGGATATGAAGGTATGTATCCTTCAAGTCCACGGTAGTCATATATTGACCCTCCTGAATCATTGGTAAGATTGTTCGTATAGTCTCCATCTTGAACGATTGGACTCTGAGAAACTTGTTTAGACACTCGAGATCTAGAATGGGTCTGAAAGTTCCCTCTTTTTTGGGAACGACGAAAAGATTTGAGTAAAACCCCTGTCCTAGTTTT
Organism: Bombina bombina; assembly: GCF_027579735.1. NCBI lineage: Eukaryota > Metazoa > Chordata > Amphibia > Anura > Bombinatoridae > Bombina > Bombina bombina. The sequence goes on along the minus strand of NC_069504.1, from coordinate 230,733,300 downwards.
GGAACGGGACAAATTACTCCCATGGTAGAGAGGTCTTTTACACAGCGTAAGAACGCCTCTCTTTTTGTCTGGTCTACAGATGAAATCTCCCTCTTGGGAGAAAATCCTTGAACTCCAGTTGATACCCGTGGGTCATGATTTCCAATGCCCAGGGGTCCTGAACATCTCTTGCCCAAGCCTGAGCAAAGAAAGAAAGTCTGCCCCTACTAGATCCGGTTCCGGATCGGGGGCCGCCCCTTCATGCTGTCTTTGTAGCAGCAGCAGGCTTCTTAGATTGTTTACCTTTATTCCAAGCCTGGTAGGGTCTCCAGACTGACTTGGATTGGGCAAAATTCCCTTCCTGCTTTGTGGAGGAAGAGGATAGAGGGTACTCGTTTAAAATTTCAAAAGGAATGAAAATTATTTTGTTTACCCCTCATCTTAACAGACTTATCCTGAGGTAGAGCATGGCCTTTACCTCCAGTAATGTCAGAAATGATTTCCTTCAATTCAGGCCCGAATAGGGTCTTACCCTTAAAAGGAATAGCTAAAAGCTTAGATTTTGATGACACATCAGCAGACCAAGATTTAAGCCATAGCGCTCTACGCGCTAAAATGGCAAATCCTGCATTTTTCGCCGCTAATTTAGCAATTTGAAAAGCAGCATCTGTAATAAAAGAATTAGCTAGCTTGAGAGCCTTAATTCTATCCAAAAATGTCCTCTAAAGGGGTCTCAACCTTCAGAGACACTTCTAGAGCATCAAACCAAAAAGCTGCTGCAGTAGTAACTGGAACAATGCAAGCTGTAGGTTGTAAAAGAAAACCCTGATGAATAAATAATTTCTTTAGAAGACCCTCTAACTTCTTATCCATAGGGTCTTTGAAAGCACAGCTGTCCTCAATAGGTATAGTTGTACGCTTAGCCAGGGTAGATATAGTTCCCTCCACCTTAGGGACCGTTTGCCAAGAGTCCCGAATGGTGTCTGATATGCGAAACATTTTCTTAAAATTAGGAGGAGGAGAGAACAGTAATACCTGGTCTATCCCATTCCTTTTTTACAATTTCCGAAATTATTTTAGGAACCGGAAAAACATCAGTGTAAGTAGGTACCTCTAGATATTTGTCCATCTTACACAATTTCTCTGGTGGTATCACAATAGTGTCACAATCATCCAGAGTGTCAGGTTAGGAAATGTCCAGAAGAAGACCCAAATGCTAGGGCGAACTTAAACAACACCCTTGCACTCTGAGTTTAATCCAGGACGTGACCCCACGACAACCTCCAAAAAAAAAAAAAGTACTCAGGATATGGAACAGGGTTAGCCTGTACCAAAGTAATTCATGATATCAGCCAGATAGACTTCTGAACAAGGAACTGGTTTCAGGAAATGTCTTCCACAGTATCAGGAGAGCAGGGATAGTCCACTTATACTCAGACAGAAGAAGGGTAAAACAGGAAACAGCTAATAATGCAGGAGTAGGTCATTTGTTATCAGGCAGTCTGAAGGTTAACACTGAGTAGACAGTCTTTGCAGAGTATGCAACAGGTAATCAGGCAGTTTGAGGGTTAACACTGAGTAGACAGTCTTTGCAGAGTATGCAACAGGTAATCAGGCAGTTTGAGAGTTAACACTGTGTAGACAGTCTTTGCAGAGTATGCAACAGGTAATCAGGCAGTTTGAGGGTAAACACTGTGTAGTCAGAACTTGCAGAATTAACAACATGTAATCAGGTAGTTTGAAGGTTAACACTGTGTTGTCAGAACTTGCAGAGATAGCAACAGGTAAGATGGTAGTTTGAAGGTTAACACAGATTAATCAGTACTTGTTGAGATTGGCAACAGGATATCAAGCAGTTTGAAGGTTTACACTGAATAATTGTATTTGCAGAGTTTGGAAACAGGTAAACATGCAGATTGAAGGTTTCACAGAAATAACAGTATTTGAAAAGTTTGGCAGTACACAGAGTAGTCTGAATATGCAGGGTTTGCAGCAGGTAAACAGGAAGTTTGAAAGTTTCACAAAACAAACAGTACTTGCATTGTTTGGAGACAGGTAATCAGGAGGTTGAAGGTTAATCCAGCATAGTAAATCCTTGAAGAGATTGGCAACAGAAAAGCAGCAGTTAGAGAGATTCCTCAGCGAAATCCTATCAGAAGCCAAAAAGTTAACAAACTGGCACTGGAGAAACAGGAAGCAAAGAATAAAAAGCCTGGTTGTGACATCATCAGGAAGGGGTGGCTCAGACACCTGTCAATCAAGCACACAGAGAGGACTGCAGAGCTTCCCAGCAGCTGAGCGTGACACAGAGTCGCTAAAACCTCCCGAAGTAACAGGCGGAGATGTTCAAGCTTAAATTTAAAGGACATGACGTCCAAATCTGTCTGAAGTAACATATTTCCCGAGACTGAAAGTTCTCCCTCAGACAGCAATTCCCTGACCCCCCAACTCAGAGCACTGTGAGGGTACATCGGAAACAGCCAATAAAGCATCAGAGGATTCAGTATTCACGTTAATACCTGACCTACTGCGTGTACCCTGTAACACTGGTAATTTAGATAATACCTCTGTAAGGGTAGTTGACATAACTGCAGCCATCTCCTGCAGAGTAAAATAATTAGACGCACTAGAGGTACTTGGCGTTGCTTGTGTGGGCGTTAAAGGTTATGACACTTGGGGAGAATTGGATAGCATATCGTGATTCTCATCAGACTGAGAATCATCCTTAGGCACACTTTCTTTACCTAAAATATGCTTTTTACAATGTAAGGCCCTCTCAGTACAAGAGGTACACAACGTAAGAGGGGGTTCCACAATGGCTTCTTAACACAGAGCGATTAGTATCCTCAATGTCAGACATGTTAAACAGACTAGCAATAACCACAATAGTCGTTAAACACTTTATTCAATGATTTAAACAATCGTTTGAAAAACGTGTACTGCGCCTTTAAAGCCAAACCAGTACTGAAACGAGAATCAGTAGAGGTAATGGTATATAAGAGTATATCGTCGATCTGAAAAGGGAGGTAGGAGAAGAAATCTCTACGACCGATAACAGAGAACCTGTGAAATAGATCCCCTAGAGGAAGACCATGGTATTCAAATAGGCAATACTCTCTTCACATCCCTCTGACATTCACTGCACTCAGAGGAAAACCGGGCTTTAGCCTGCTGCGAAGCGCATATCAACGTAGAATCTAGCCTAAACTTACTTCACCACCTCCATGGGAGGCAAAGTTTGTAAAACTGAATTGTGGGTGTGGTGAGGGGTGTATTTATAGGCATTTTAAGGTTTGGGAAACTTTGCCCCTCCTGGTAGGAATGTATATCCCATACATCACTAGCTCATGGACTCTTGCTAATTACATGAAAGAAAACATAATTTATGCTTACCTAATAAATTTATTTCTCTTGTAGTGTATCCAGTCCACGGATCATCCATTACTTGTGGGATATTCTCCTTCCCAACAGGAAGTTGCAAGAGGATCACCCACAGCAGAGCTGCTATATAGCTCCTCCCCTCACTGCCATATCCAGTCATTCGACCGAAACAAGACGAGAAAGGAGAAACCATAGGGTGCAGTGGTGACTGTAGTTTAAATTAAAATTTAGACCTGCCTTAAAAGGACAGGGCGGGCCGTGGACTGGATACACTACAAGATAAATAAATTTATCAGGTAAGCATAAATTATGTTTTCTCTTGTTAAGTGTATCCAGTCCACGGATCATCCATTACTTGTGGTATACCAATACCAAAGCTAAAGTACAAGGATGATGGGAGCGACAAGGCAGGAACCACTGCCTGTAGAACCTCTCTCCCAAAAACAGCCTCCGAAGAAGCAAAAGTGTCAAATTTGTAAAATTTTGAAAAGGTGTGAAGCAAAGACCAAGTCGCAGCCTTGCAAATCTGTTCAACAGAGGCCTCATTTTTAAAGGCCCAGGTGGAAGCCACAGCTCTAGTAGAATGAGCTGTAATCCTTTCAGGGGGCTGCTGTCCAGCAGTCTCATAGGCTAAGCGTATTATGCTCCGAAGCCAAAAGGAGAGAGAGGTTGCCGAAGCTTTTTGACCTCTCCTCTGTCCAGAGTAAACGACAAACAGGGCAGATGTTTGACGAAAATCTTTAGTAGCCTGTAAGTAAAACTTCAAGGCACGGACTACGTCCAGATTATGCAAAAGACGTTCCTTCTTTGAAGAAGGATTAGGACACAATGATGGAACAACAATCTCTTGATTGATATTCCTGTTAGAAATCACCTTAGGTAAAAACCCAGGTTTGGTACGCAGAACTACCTTGTCTGAATGAAAAATCAGATAAGGAGAATCACAATGTAAGGCAGATAGCTCAGAGACTCTTCGAGCCGAGGAAATAGCCATCAAAAACAGAACTTTCCAAGATAAAAGCTTAAAATCAATGGAATGAAGGGGTTCAAACGGAACTCCCTGAAGAACTTTAAGAACCAAGTTTAAGCTCCACGGGGGAGCAACAGTTTTAAACACAGGATTAATCCTAACCAAAGCCTGACAAAATGCCTGGACGTCTGGAACTTCTGCCAGACGCTTGTGCAAAAGAATAGACAGAGCAGAGATCTGTCCTTTTAAAGAACTAGCTGATAGGCCTTTGTCCAAACCCTCTTGGAGAAAGGACAATATCCTAGAAATCCTAACCTTACTCCATGAGTAACTCTTGGATTCACACCAATAAAGATATTTACGCCATATCTTATGGTAGATTTTCCTGGTGACAGGCTTCCGAGCCTGTATTAAGGTATCAATGACTGACTCGGAGAAGACACGCCTTGATAGAATCAAGCGTTCAATCTCCATGCAGTCAGTCTCAGAGAAAGTAGATTTGGATGATTGAAAGGACCTGGTATTAGAAGGTCCTGCCTCAGAGGCAGAGTCCATGGTGGAAGAGATGACATGTCCACTAGGTCTGCATACCAGGTCCTGCGTGGCCACGCAGGCGCTATCAGAATCACCAATGCTCTCTCCTGTTTGATTTTGGCAATCAGTCGAGGGAGCAGAGGAAACGGTGGAAACACATAGGCCAGGTTGAAGAACCAAGGAGCTGCTAGAGCATCTATCAGCGTTGCTCCCGGGTCCCTGGACCTAGATCCGTAACAAGGAAGCTTGGCGTTCTGGCGAGACGCCATGAGATCCAGTTCTGGTTTGCCCCAACAATGGACCAGTTGAGCAAACACCTCCGGATGGAGTTCCCACTCCCCCGGATGAAAAGTCTGACTTAGAAAATCCGCCTCCCAGTTCTCTACGCCTGGGATGTGGATCGCTGACAGGTGGCAAGAGTGAGACTCTGCCCAGCGAATTATCTTTGAGACTTCCAACATCGCTAGGGAACTCCTGGTTCCCCCTTGATGGTTGATGTAAGCCACAGTCGTGATGTTGTCCGACTGAAAACTGATGAACCTCAGTGTTGCTAACTGAGGCCAAGCTAGAAGAGCATTGAATATTGCTCTTAACTCCAGAATATTTATTGGGAGGAGTTTCTCCTCCTGAGTCCACGATCCCTGAGCCTTCAGGGAGTTCCAGACTGCGCCCCAACCTAGAAGGCTGGCATCTGTTACAATCGTCCAATCTGGCCTGCGAAAGGTCATACCCTTGGACAGATGGACCCGAGAAAGCCACCAGAGAAGAGAATCTCTGGTCTCTTGATCCAGATTTAGTAGAGGGGACAAATCTGAGTAATCCCCATTCCACTGACTTAGCATGCATAATTGCAGCGGTCTTAATTAAGCCGATTACTTCCATGCACTGAGCCACTGACGGGCGTGGAATGGAATGAAGGACACGGCAAGCATTTAGAAGTTTTGATAACCTGGACTCCGTCAGGTAAATTTTCATCTCTACAGAATCTATAAGAGTCCCTAGGAAGGAGACTCTTGTGAGTGGTGATAGAGAACTCTTTTCCACGTTCACTTTCCACCCATGCGACCTCAGAAATGCCAGAACTATCTCTGTATGAGACTTGGCAATTTGAAAGCTTGACACCTGTATCAGGATGTCGTCTAGATACGGAGCCACCGCTATGCTCCGCGGTCTTAGAACCGCCAGAAGTGAGCCCAGAACCTTTGTAAAAATTCTCGGGGCAGTGGCCAACCCGAAGGGAAGAGCTACAAATTGGTAATGCCTGTCTAGAAAGGCAAACCTTAGGAACCGATGATGATCTTTGTGAATCGGTATGTGAAGGTAGGCATCCTTTAAGTCCACTGTGGTCATGTACTGACCCTCTTGGATCATGGGTAGGATGGTCCGAATAGTTTCCATTTTGAATGATGGAACTCTGAGGAATTTGTTTAAGATCTTTAAATCCAAGATTGGTCTGAAGGTTCCCTCTTTCTTGGGAACCACAAACAGATTTGAATAAAATCCCTGTCCTTGTTCCGTCCGCGGAACTGGATGGATCACTCCCATTACTAGGAGGTCTTGCACACAGCTTAGGAATGCCTCTTTCTTTATCTGGTTTGATGATAATCTTGAAAGATGAAATCTCCCTTGTGGAGGAGAAGCTTTGAAGTCCAGAAGATATACCTGAGATATGATCTCCAACGCCCAGGGATCCTGAACATCTCTTGCCCACGCCTGGGTGAAGAGAGAAAGTCTGCCCCCCACTAGATCCGTTTCCGGATAGGGGGCCGTTCCTTCATGCTGTCTTGGGGGCAGCAGCAGGCTTCCTGGCCTGCTTGCCCTTGTTCCAGGACTGGTTAGGTTTCCAGGCCTGTCTGGAATCAGCAACAGTTCCCTCTTGTTTTGAAGCAGAGGAAGTTGATGCTGCTCCTGTCTTGAAATTTCGAAAGGCACGAAAATTAGATTGTTTGGCCTTTGATTTGGCCCTGTCCTGAGGAAGGGTATGACCCTTGCCTTCAGCCCAGAGGCAGAACTTTTTTTCACTTTCTGCGATGAGATTTTTTGTAGTGAAAATTTTTCTGCAGGTAATTTTTAAATGAAATTCAGTTTTAACATGCATTTATTTAGAACAAAATAAACAACTAAAACATTTCTTTAAAACATGGTAAACTTTCACATGTAGCATCACAAATTGTTCATACCTGAAGAGGCTAAGAAATCAGCCTATTAGTCTACCTAGGTTTAGCAAAGAATACCAACAGAACAAAACAAAATTTGATGACAAAAGTAAATTGGAAAGTTGTTTAAAATTTTCATGCCTTATCTGAATTAATGACAGTTTAATTTTGACTTTACTGTTCCTTTAAGACACTTAAATCCACTTTTATGATCAAATATACTTTGTTCTTTTTACATCCTTTGCTGAAAATCATGCACATATTTTCAGCAGAAATGCACTTCTCTGGGCTAGCAGGGGACTGGTGGCTACACACGCTGTCTCTTGCCATTGGCTCACCAGTGCAGTGCATTGCTGTTGACTTAAACCCAGCTGCAGTGTTTTATTTTTAGAATATAAATGGCAGGTGATACGTATGGAGTGTGTAGAAGCAAAATATATATACACACACACTATATAAAACAGAATTTATGTTTACCTGATAAATTACTTTCTCCAACGGTGTGTCCGGTCCACGGCGTCATCCTTACTTGGGGGATATTCTCCTCCCCAACAGGAAATGGCAAAGAGCCCAGCAAAGCTGGTCACATGATCCCTCCTAGGCTCCGCCTTCCCCAGTCATTCGACCGACGTAAAGGAGGAATATTTGCATAGGAGAAATCATATGATACCGTGGTGACTGTAGTTAAAGAAAATAAATCATCAGACCTGATTAAAAAACCAGGGCGGGCCGTGGACCGGACACACCGTTGGAGAAAGTAATTTATCAGGTAAACATAAATTCTGTTTTCTCCAACATAGGTGTGTCCGGTCCACGGCGTCATCCTTACTTGTGGGAACCAATACCAAAGCTTTAGGACACGGATGATGGGAGGGGGCAAATCAGGTCACCTAGATGGAAGGCACCACGGTTGCAAAACCTTTCTCCCAAAAATAGCCTCAGAAGAAGCAAAAGTATCAAATTTGTAAAATTTGGTAAAAGTGTGCAGTGAAGACCAAGTCGCTGCCTTACATATCTCATCAACAGAAGCCTCGTTCTTAAAGGCCCATGTGGAAGCCACGGCCCTAGTGGAATGAGCTGTGATTCTTTCAGGAGGCTGCCGTCCGGCAGTCTCATAAGCCAATCTGATGATGCTTTTAAGCCAAAAAGATAGAGAGGTAGAAGTTGCTTTTTGACCTCTCCTTTTACCAGAATAAACAACAAACAAGGAAGATGTTTGTCTGAAATCCTTTGTAGCCTCTAAATAGAATTTTAGAGCACGAACTACATCCAAATTGTGCAACAAACGTTCCTTCTTTGAAACTGGATTCGGACACAAAGAAGGCACGACTATCTCCTGGTTAATGTTTTTGTTAGAAACAACTTTCGGAAGAAAACCAGGTTTAGTACGCAAAACCACCTTATCTGCATGGAACACCAGATAAGGAGGAGAACACTGCAGAGCAGATAACTCTGAAACTCTTCTAGCAGAAGAAATTGCAACCAAAAACAAAACTTTCCAAGATAATAACTTGATATCAACGGAATGTAGGGGCTCAAACGGAACCCCCTGAAGAACTGAAAGAACTAAATTGAGACTCCAAGGAGGAGTCAAAGGTTTGTAAACAGGCTTGATTCTAACCAGAGCCTGAACAAAGGCTTGAACATCTGGCACAGCTGCCAGCTTTTTGTGAAGTAAAACAGATAAAGCAGAAATCTGTCCCTTCAAAGAACTTGCAGATAATCCTTTCTCCAAACCTTCTTGAAGAAAGGATAGAATCTTAGGAATTTTTATCTTGTTCCATGGTAATCCTTTAGATTCACACCAATAGATATATTTTTTCCATATTTTATGGTAGATTTTTCTAGTTACAGGCTTTCTGGCCTGAACAAGAGTATCAATGACAGAATCTGAGAACCCTCGCTTTGATAAAATCAAGCGTTCAATCTCCAAGCAGTCAGTTGGAGTGAAACCAGATTCGGATGTTCGAACGGACCTTGAACAAGAAGGTCCTGTCTCAAAGGTAGCTTCCATGGTGGAGCCGATGACATATTCACCAGGTCTGCATACCAAGTCCTGCGTGGCCACGCAGGAGCTATCAAGATCACCGATGCCCTCTCCTGATTGATCCTGGCTACCAGCCTGGGGATGAGAGGAAACGGTGGGAATACATAAGCTAGGTTGAAGGTCCAAGGTGCTACTAGTGCATCTACTAGAGTCGCCTTGGGATCCCTGGATCTGGACCCGTAGCAAGGAACCTTGAAGTTCTGACGAGAGGCCATCAGATCCATGTCTGGAATGCCCCACAATTGAGTTATTTGGGCAAAGATTTCCGGATGGAGTTCCCACTCCCCCGGATGAAATGTCTGACGACTCAGAAAATCCGCTTCCCAATTTTCCACGCCTGGGATGTGGATTGCAGACAAGTGGCAGGAGTGAGTCTCCGCCCATTGAATGATTTTGGTCACTTCTTCCATCGCCAGGGAACTCCTTGTTCCCCCCTGATGGTTGATATACGCAACAGTCGTCATGTTGTCTGATTGAAACCGTATGAATTTGGCCTTTGCTAGCTGAGGCCAAGCCTTGAGAGCATTGAATATCGCTCTCAGTTCCAGAATGTTTATCGGGAGAAGAGATTCTTCCCGAGACCAAAGACCCTGAGCTTTCAGGGGTTCCCAGACCGCGCCCCAGCCTACCAGACTGGCGTCGGTCGTGACAATGACCCACTCTGGTCTGCGGAAGCTCATCCCCTGTGACAGGTTGTCCAGGGTCAGCCACCAACGGAGTGAATCTCTGGTCCTCTGATCTACTTGTATCGTCGGAGACAAGTCTGTATAATCCCCATTCCACTGACTGAGCATGCACAGTTGTAATGGTCTCAGATGAATTCGCGCAAAAGGAACTATGTCCATTGCCGCGACCATCAAACCTATTACTTCCATGCACTGTGCTATGGAAGGAAGAACAACAGAATGAAGTACTTGACAAGAGCTTAGAAGTTTTGATTTTCTGGCCTCTGTCAGAAAAATCCTCATTTCTAAGGAGTCTATTATTGTTCCCAAGAAGGGAACTCTTGTTGACTGAGATAGAGAACTTTTTTCTACGTTCACTTTCCACCCGTGAGATCTGAGAAAGGCCAGGACAATGTCCGTATGAGCCTTTGCTTGTGGTAGGGACGACGCTTGAATCAGTATGTCGTCCAAGTAAGGTACTACTGCAATGCCCCTTGGTCGTAGCACCGCTAGAAGGGACCCTAGTACCTTTGTGAAAATTCTTGGAGCAGTGGCTAATCCGAATGGAAGTGCCACAAACTGGTAATGCTTGTCCAGAAAGGCGAACCTTAGGAACCGATGATGTTCCTTGTGGATAGGAATATGTAGATACGCATCCTTTAAATCCACCGTGGTCATGAATTGACCTTCCTGGATGGAAGGAAGAATTGTCCGAATGGTTTCCATTTTGAACGATGGAACCTTGAGAAACTTGTTTAGGATCTTGAGATCTAAGATTGGTCTGAATGTTCCCTCTTTTTTGGGAACTATGAACAGATTGGAGTAGAATCCCATCCCTTGTTCTCCTAATGGAACAGGATTAATCACTCCCATTTTTAACAGGTCTTCTACACAATGTAAGAATGCCTGTCTTTTTATGTGGTCTGAAGACAATTGAGACCTGTGGAACCTCCCCCTTGGGGGAAGCTCCTTGAATTCCAGAAGATAACCTTGGGAGACTATTTCTAGCGCCCAAGGATCCAGAACATCTCTTGCCCAAGCCTGAGCGAAGAGAGAAAGTCTGCCCCCCACCAGATCCGGTCCCGGATCAGGGGCCAACATCTCATGCTGTCTTGGTAGCAGTGGCAGGTTTCTTGGCCTGCTTACCTTTGTTCCAGGCTGGCTTGGTTTGAGAAGTATTACCCTCTTGCTTAGAGGATGTAGCACTTGGGGCTGGTCCGTTTCTGCGAAAGGGACGAAAATTTGGTTTATTTTTAGCCTTGAAAGACCTATCCTGAGGAAGGGCGTGGCCCTTACCCCCAGTGATATCAGAAATAATCTCTTTCAAGTCAGGGCCAAACAGCGTTTTCCCCTTGAAAGGTATGTTAAGCAATTTGTTCTTGGAAGACGCATCCGCTGACCAAGATTTTAGCCAAAGCGCTCTGCGCGCCACAATAGCAAACCCTGAATTTTTCGCCGCTAATCTAGCCAATTGCAAAGTGGCGTCTAAAGTAAAAGAGTTAGCCAATTTGAGAGCATGAATTCTGTCCATAATCTCCTCATAAGAAGAATCTTTATTGAGCGACTTTTCTAGTTCATCGAACCAGAAACACGCTGCTGTAGTGACAGGAACAATGCATGAAATTGGTTGTAGAAGGTAACCTTGCTGAACAAACATCTTTTTAAGCAAACCCTCTAATTTTTTATCCATAGGATCTTTGAAAGCACAACTATCTTCTATAGGGATAGTAGTGCGTTTGTTTAGAGTAGAAACCGCCCCCTCGACCTTGGGGACTGTCTGCCATAAGTCCTTTCTGGGGTCGACCATAGGAAACAATATCTTAAATATAGGGGGAGGGACAAAAGGTATGCCGGGCCTTTCCCATTCTTTGTTTACAATGTCCGCCACCCGCTTGGGTATAGGAAAAGCTTTGGGGGCCCCGGGACCTCTAGGAACTTGTCCATTTTACATAATTTCTCTGGAATGACCAAATTCTCACAATCATCCAGAGTAGATAACACCTCCTTAAGCAGAGCGCGGAGATGTTCCAATTTAAATTTGAATGTAATCACATCAGGTTCAGCTTGTTGAGAAATTTTCCCTGAATCTGAAATTTCTCCCTCAGACAAAACCTCCCTGGCCCCCTCAGACTGGTGTAGGGGCATTTCAGAACCATTATCATCAGCGTCCTCATGCTCTTCAGTATTTTCTAAAACAGAGCAGTCGCGCTTTCGCTGATAAGTGGGCATTTTGGCTAAAATGTTTTTGATAGAATTATCCATTACAGCCGTTAATTGTTGCATAGTAAGGAGTATTGGCGCACTAGATGTACTAGGGGCCTCCTGTGTGGGCAAGACTGGCGTAGACGAAGGAGGGGATGATGCAGTACCATGCTTACTCCCCTCACTTGAGGAATCATCTTGGGCATCATTTTCTCTAAATTTTGTGTCACATAAATCACATCTATTTAAATGAGAAGGAACCTTGGCTTCCTCACATACAGAACATAGTCTATCTGATAGTTCAGACATGTTAAACAGGCATAAACTTGATAACAAAGTACAAAAAACGTTTTAAAATAAAACCGTTACTGTCACTTTAAATTTTAAACTGAACACACTTTATTACTGAAAATGTGAAAAAGTATGAAGGAATTGTTCAAAATTCACCAAAATTTCACCACAGTGTCTTAAAGCCTTAAAAGTATTGCACACCAAATTTGAAAGCTTTAACTCTTAAAATAACGGAACCGGAGCCGTTTTTATATTTAACCCCTATACAGTCCCTGGTATCTGCTTTGCTGAGACCCAACCAAGCCCAAAGGGGAATACGATACCAAATGACGCCTTCAGTAAGCTTTTTCTATGTATCTGAGCTCCTCACACATGCATCTGCATGCCTTGCTTCCCAAAAACAACTGCGCAATAGAGGCGCGAAAATGAGGCTCTGCCTATGATTAGAGAAGGCCCCCAGTGAAAAAGGTGTCCAATACAGTGCCTGCCGGTTATTTTACATAATTCCCAAGAATAAAATAACTCCTCAAAGCTATGAAGTATTAAAAATGCTTATAAATCAATCGTTTTAGCCCAGAAAAATGTCTACCAGTCTTTAAAGCCCTTGTGAAGCCCTTTATTCTTATTTAATAAAAATGGCTTACCGGATCCCATAGGGAAAATGACAGCTTCCAGCATTACCAAGTCTTGTTAGAAATGTGTCATACCTCAAGCAGCAAAAGTCTGCTCACTGTTTCCCCCAACTGAAGTTAATTCCTCTCAACAGTCCTGTGTGGAAACAGCCATCGATTTTAGTAACGGTTGCTAAAATCATTTTCCTCTTACAAACAGAAATCTTCATCTCTTTTCTGTTTCAGAGTAAATAGTACATACCAGCACTATTTTAAAATAACAAACTCTTGATTGAAGAATAAAAACTACATTTAAACACCAAAAAACTCTAAGCCATCTCCGTGGAGATGTTGCCTGTACAACGGCAAAGAGAATGACTGGGGAAGGCGGAGCCTAGGAGGGATCATGTGACCAGCTTTGCTGGGCTCTTTGCCATTTCCTGTTGGGGAGGAGAATATCCCCCAAGTAAGGATGACGCCGTGGACCGGACACACCTATGTTGGAGAAATATAAATATATATATATATATATATATATATATATATATATATATATATATATATATATATATATATATATAAACAGACATATTTATATATATATATATATATATATATATAGGGTTTGTTTGGACAATAAAAGACAATTACAATATATCAAGAAAGTTTTTTAAAGGGACATTATAGTCGTTTTTCATCTTGCAACATTCTCATTGTGCATCTAAAGTTATCTTTTTTCTCAATATGCATGTTACATATTTTTTAGGCATTTTGAGATATTTTAATTTTAAAAATATATATAACTTCCACTGCGCACGAAAATTTAAGTTGTAGAGCTGGAGCTCCAGTAATTCACCGAGTCCACAACCGACCTGTATTTCTGATCGTATGCACATCAGTGAATCTGCAGCTTCATCCTCTCTGTCTGAAGACGCGCAGGCAGCAGAGTTAGCTGTCACTCAATGCATTGTGCCGCCCCTTTATGCAGATTAACAGATCAGTGTCAGTGGTTGCTATAGCAACATAGATCATAAAGTAAATTCCTACGGCACCCATCTTCTAGTATATAGATGGTTATACTCTGTGTTTTATGGGTCTGACATCCACTTGACCCCCATTGCAAAGTTTAGGCTTTCAGAGTTTCGATCACTCACAACAAAAAGAAAACACTGCGTCTCCTTACTGAGTCACAGTAGTCAGCTATAAATCACTGTAATTGTGAGTGATCGGAACTCTGAAAGCGTCCTCTCAGAGCAGATAACGATCTGTATAGAAGGAGCATAAAAAGTGTGCTGGAATTGCAATAAAACAGGGCAGAGCTGGTATGCAGTTTGCTGTACAAGATCAGTTTCTCTGCTAGCTGTCGGTGTTGCAGTAGGAAGCCTGTCAGTACCCTCCTGTGAGCAATAACACAGGTAATAAAGTTTGAGAATAGCCCCTGCCACCACAGTAATTGTATATTCTACCCCAGAACAAACAGACTCTCAATAACAGGGACTCTCTGCCGTTGAGAATTTCATGCAATAACAGGCATATGTAAGGCTATTTTAAAACTATATATTATTGTGATTGCCTAGTGATTTCTCTGATGAAACTAATCGAAAGTGCTCATAGAGCAGGCAAATACCTTTTACAATTAACTTACCGGTGAAAGTGAAAGCTGCCCATTTATTTAATACTGAACCTGAACCTTCCTAATTACGATGTCAGAAAGAGCTGTGATGTTACAGGGATGAAAGGGAGGGCACGGTGCACATAGACTCCTTTGCAAACATAACGGCTGCAGCGCAGTGATATTAAAATAATGGATTAGTGGCCACCACCTCCTCCTGCAAGATTATTGGCAAGACAGGGATCCAGAGAAGGAATAATATTTGGGGGCAACATGGCAGACTGACTGGTAAAATGTCTAGTCAAAGTCAAACAGTGCACTGGTAGTAAGCTTATAGCACAGACTAGTAACCGTCGGTCTCTCAGGCAGCAAATTATTCAAAGAAGTGCTTAAAACTGAGGCGATCCCCCCCTCTCTACTGAAGCCCGCGCCTAGGTTGTAAACATTTGTTGTGAATGTGCACGCAGCGCTAAATTATTTTCATGCTCTCTTCTCACACTACCGTGAAAGCTTTTACCCCTTCTGCTTGCCCTAAATGTAAAAAGAAAAACATGCCCTGCGGATATGAATTGCGCATTACTGGCTGCACTTACCTCTCAGTCCCAGAAGCAGAAGCCGTTCTGGCGGCTAAAAGTAACAATTAATATATACATAGCATCTAAAAAAAGTATCAATTTTATGAGCAGAGCAGCCATTAGCCAATAATTTCAAAGTAAAAATGTGCTGGTTGCACTGCACAAAAAAAAGAAAAAATTCCTGTTGAAGAAAATTCTGTGTTTAACAGAACTGGCCATTCTTTCTGCAGGCAGGCTCCACTTTCTGCGATATTATCGCAGATCGCACTATGTTCTGCCTTGGGGGCCTCCAGTAATGTCAGCAATAATTTCCTTCAAGCCAGGCCCGAATAAGGTCTGCCCCTTGAAAGGAATGTTGAGTAATTTAGACTTTGAAGTCACGTCAGCTGACCAGGATTTAAGCCATAGCGCCCTACGCGCCTGGATGGCGAATCCGGAATTCTTAGCCGTTAGTTTAGTCAAATGAACAATGGCATCAGAAACGAATGAGTTAGCTAGCTTAAGAGTTCTAAGCTTGTCAATAATTTCATTCAATGGAGCTGTCTGGATGGCCTCTTCCAGGGCCTCAAACCAGAATGCCGCTGCAGCAGTGACAGGCGCAATGCATGCAAGGGGCTGTAAAATAAAACCTTGTTGAATAAACATTTTCTTAAGGTAACCCTCCAATTTTTTATCCATTGGATCTGAAAAAGCACAACTGTCCTCAACCGGGATAGTGGTACGCTTTGCTAAAGTAGAAACTGCTCCCTCCACCTTAGGGACCGTCTGCCATAAGTCTCGTGTAGTGGCGTCTATTGGAAACATTTTTCTAAATATAGGAGGTGGGAAAAAGGGCACACCGGGTCTATCCCACTCCTTGCTAATAATTTCTGTAAGCCTTTTAGGTATAGGAAAAACGTCAGTACACACCGGCACCGCATATTATCTATCCAGCCTACACAATTTCTCTGGAATTGCAACTGTGTTACAGTCATTCAGAGCAGCTAATACCTCCCTAAGCAATACACGGAGGTTCTCAAGCTTAAATTTAAAATTAGAAATCTCTGAATCAGGTTTCCCCGAGTCAGAGATGTCACCCACAGACTAAAGCTCTCCGTCCTCATGTTCTGCATACTGTGACGCAGTATCAGACATGGCTCTAACAGCATTTGCGCGCTCTGTATCTCTCCTAACCCCAGAGCTATCGCGCTTGCCTCTTAATTCAGGCAATCTAGATAATACCTCTGACAGGGTATTATTCATGATTGCAGCCATGTCCTGCAAGGTAATCGCTATGGGCGTCCCTGATGTAATTGGCGCCATATTAGCGTGCGTCCCCTGAGCGGGAGGCGAAGGGTCTGACACGTGGGGAGAGCTAGTCAGCATAACTTCCCCCTCGACAGAACCCTCTGGTGAGAATTCTTTTATAGATAAAGACTGATCTTTACTGTTTAAGGTGAAATCAATACATTTAGTACACATTCTCCTATGGGGCTCCACCGTGGCTTTTAAACATAATGAACAAGTAGGTTCCTCTGTGTCAGACATGTTTAAACAGACTAGCAATGAGACTAGCCAGCTTGGAAAACACTTTAAAACAAGTTTACAAGCAATATAAAAAACGTTACTGCACCTTTAAGAAACACAAATTTTCCCAAATTTTGAAATAACAGTGAAAAAATGCAGTTACACTAACGACATTTTTACAGTGTATGTAATAAGTTAGCAGAGCATTGCACCCACTTGCAAATGGATGATTAACCCCTTAATACCAAAAACGGAATAACAAATGACAAAAACGTTTTTTAAACAGTCACAACAACTGCCACAGCTCTACTGTGGCTTTTTACCTCCCTCAATACGACTTTTGAAGCCTTTTGAGCCCTCCAGAGAAGTCCTGGATCATGCAGGAAGAAGCTGGATGTCTGTGTCTGTAATTTTTGCTGTGCAAAAAAAACGGCAAAATAGGCCCCTCCCACTCATATTACAACAGTGGGAAGCCTCAGGGAACTGTTTCTAGGCAAAATTCAAGCCAGCCATGTGGAAAAAACTAGGCCCCAATAAGTTTTATCACCAAACATATGTAAAAAACGATTAAACATGCCAGCAAACGTTTTAAAATACACTTTTATAAGAGTATGTATCTCTATTAATAAGCCTGATACCAGTTGCTATCACTGCATTTAAGGCTTTACTTACATTACTTCGGTATCAGCAGCATTTTCTAGCAAATTCCATCCCTAGAAAAATATTTTAACTGCACATACCTTATTGCAGGAAAACCTGCACGCTATTCCCCCTCTGAAGTTACCTCACTCCTCAGAATATGTGAGAACAGCAAAGGATCTTAGTTACTTCTGCTAAGATCATAGAAAACGCAGGCAGATTCTTCTTCTAAATACTGCCTGAGATAAACAGTACACACCGGTACCATTTAAAAATAACAAACTTTTGATTGAAGAAATAAACTAAGTATAAAACACCACAGTCCTCTTACGACCTCCATCTTAGTTGAGAGTTGCAAGAGAATGACTGGATATGGCAGTGAGGGGAGGAGCTATATAGCAGCTCTGCTGTGGGTGATCCTCTTGCAACTTCCTGTTGGGAAGGAGAATATCCCACAAGTAATGGATGATCCGTGGACTAGATACACTTAACAAGAGAAATTGATCATTTTGCTTTATATGTTTTTTTCTCTTACATTTGCAAGATATCTCAAAACTGTTCCTGTTTCAGAAAACACTGTTGGATTCCTGCTGACTGATATCAGTCCTACCAAAGCTAAGTTCATTTATTTTAATGTTATGAATTTTTATCTTTAGCTATGGTTTGTAATAAGTTATCATGATAAACTTTTACATTTACATTAAGATTTTTCTAAAGTTGTTTGGTTCAATTCGGTCCAAACTTCTTAGATTGGTGTACAGAAGAGGATTCAGAGTAAGACCGCCTGTGAGAAGTCTCTCTCTTTTACATATTCTAGCTATTCCAGTAAAGGCTCAGACTTTCCTGAAGTGTGTTTCAGATCTGGAGTTATCTGGGGTATTCATACCAGTTCTGTTTCAGGAACGGGGTCTGGGGGTTTTGTTCAGAACTATTCATTGTCCCAAAGAAAAAAAACCCTTTGAATTGTCATGTTAGAGCAGTGTTTTTCAACTAGTGTGCCGTGAGAGATCCTCAGGTGTTCCGCGGCAGACTGACAACAGTGTGACATATTTTTTAAATTTTGCTTGTTTTTTACTCTGGGACGTTTTTTTATTTTGAGTGAGATGATGACCGAGGGTAACTGCAGTGGCAGCTCGCTTCCCCGACCCGTGTTCACACTTGGAAGGAACCTCCACAACACGTGCCTAGTGCCGGCTCTACACGAAGCACCACAAAACACTTCAATCCCCCATGCTTGCTGGCGCAGCTTTGCTCCTCCTCCAAAACAGTATACCATGTTCCACATATAATCTTGTGCTCCACAGATAACACTTTTCCCAGTTTCCCAGTTTGAAATATTGTGAGGTATGTGACAGGCTCATCAGGCAGACATCATTTATATAAATATAAAAAGAGAGAGAGATGCACTCAGCTGAGACAGAACAAAAGCTAGAAAAACTTCTGTGCCTGTTCATTTTAGGGTGCCACTCAGGGTGCATACTCTTTTAGCACACTATGCCCCTTCACAGAGAAAAAAATATCCTGTAGCATATCAGTCTGACCCTGCCCAATGACAGTCCAGCACCGAAATACCAGGCAATTCTTCTCTGAACAAGAGAAACAACAACCCCAGACGATCATTTAGAACCATGAAATATTGACATTCATTCACAGACAATCATTATGATTGTTTGTGAATGAATGTCAATATGTCACGTATAGTTTGCAGGAGGCATGGCATGACAGTACAGTATGTATGTATGTATGTATGTATGTATGTATGTGTGTGTGTGTGTGTGTGTGTCCAAGGCAGAACATACAGTGATGTGAGATGTCATCGCAGAAAATGCAGCATGTCTGCAGAAAGAACAGGATACATGCAGGAGCTGTTAGCTATTTTAACTTTTCAGCGCTGCTCCACATTAGGCTGTCCTCTTCAAACAGAGCTGTGCTCTGGCTGCACTGTCTGAGTTTTCCTGAGCAAATTTCATCCAGAGCAAAGTGCTGTTTTAAGTGAACAGTGAAATATGCAGTAGCGCTGCAAAAGAGTAGTGCATTGATGGACTTACTCTCAGAGATTGTTTCAAACCCATCCCCTAGCCTTTAACTGTCTGGAAAGCTGTTTTTTCTGAATGTAAGACGTTTGTATGAGCAATGCACCCTTTTAATTACTACTTCTATGTTAGACTATGTCTGCAGCTATTTGCAATGACATTTTCAACTACTGCACTATATTATAAAACTTTAAATATTGCTTTATTCTCCATTTAACTAATATGTTTCAATTAAACTGGTGCTTTAGTGTAACTGCCTAATTTAAAATTAAATTTGATTTAAAAATGACCTGCAGAAAATTTTTCACTAAAAAAATCTCATTGCAGAAAGTAAGAAAAAGTTCTGCCTCTGGGGTGTGGGTGTGTGTGTGGGTGTGTGTGTGTGTGTGTGTGTGTGTGTGTGTGTGTGTGTATATATATATATTTATATATATGCTGTATTAGGCTACAATGTGTGATTTTGTAAAATTTTGGGATGGTGGTGTGCCACAGGATTTTTAAATGTAAAAAAAGTGTGCCACGGCAAAAAAAAGGTTGAAAATCACTGTGTTAGAGTACCATCTTTCAGAATGGTAATTATAAGGTCTATTCTGCAAGGGCATTATTTGCCTACAATAGACTTACAGGATTCATATCTTCATATTCTGTTTTTATTCAGATTATTTTCATTTTCTGAGATTCTCTTTTTTAGACAAGCATTACCATTTTTGTTGCTTTTCCTTCTGGCCTAGCGACAGTTCTAAGAATCTTTTCAAAGGCTCTCAGTGTTTCCTTATTTGGACGATATCGTGGTACTTGCTCAGTATTTTAGTTCTGCAGAATCTCTGCAGAATCTCATACGATTAAACTTCTGTTGTTTCTTCAAAGACATGGTTGGAAGATCATTTTATCAAAAGCTCCTTGATTCCTCAGACAAGGGTCACCTTTTTTAGGTTTCCAGATAGATTGTGTCAATGTCTTTGTCTCTAACAGACAAGAGACAATTTATATTGGGTTCAGCTTGTCGGAACCTTCAGTCTCTATTATTTCCTTCAGTAGCTATATAAATGGAAGTTTTCGGTCTCTAGACTGCAGCATTGGATTCGATTCCCTTTGCTCATTTTCATATGAAACCTTTCCAGTTTTTAATGCTGAATTAATGGTGCAGGGATTATTCTAGGATATCACATTTAATATCCTTGAATCCCAAAATTCAACTATCTCTGACTTGGTAGTTAGATCACCATTGTATAGTTCTACGGGTCTGTTCGGTTCATCCAACCTGGACCATGATCACAACAGATGTGAGTCTTTTTAGGTTGGGAAGCTGTCTGGGGATCTCTGACAGCACAAGGGGTTTGGAAATCTCAAGAGGCGAGAATATCATTCAATATTTTGGAACACTGTGCGATTCTCAGAGTTCTTCAGTTTTGGCTTCTATTTGAAGAGAGAGACGTTTGTTGGTTTTCAGACAGACAATGTCACAACTGTGGCGTATGTCAATCATCAGGGTGGGATTCTCAGTCCTCAGGCTATGAAAACAGAATTTATGTTTACCTGATAAATTACTTTCTCCAACGGTGTGTCCGGTCCACGGCGTCATCCTTACTTGTGGGATATTCTCTTCCCCAACAGGAAATGGCAAAGAGCCCAGCAAAGCTGGTCACATGATCCCTCCTAGGCTCCGCCTTCCCCAGTCATTCGACCGACGTAAAGGAGGAATATTTGCATAGGAGAAATCATATGATACCGTGGTGACTGTAGTTAAAGAAAATAAATTATCAGACCTGATTAAAAAACCAGGGCGGGCCGTGGACCGGACACACCGTTGGAGAAAGTAATTTATCAGGTAAACATAAATTCTGTTTTCTCCAACATAGGTGTGTCCGGTCCACGGCGTCATCCTTACTTGTGGGAACCAATACCAAAGCTTTAGGACACGGATGAAGGGAGGGAGCAAATCAGGTCACCTAGATGGAAGGCACCACGGCTTGCAAAACCTTTCTCCCAAAAATAGCCTCAGAAGAAGCAAAAGTATCAAATTTGTAAAATTTAGTAAAAGTGTGCAGTGAAGACCAAGTCGCTGCCTTACATATCTGATCAACAGAAGCCTCGTTCTTGAAGGCCCATGTGGAAGCCACAGCCCTAGTGGAATGAGCTGTGATTCTTTCAGGAGGCTGCCGTCCGGCAGTCTCGTAAGCCAATCTGATGATGCTTTTAAACCAAAAAGAGAGAGAGGTAGAAGTTGCTTTTTTGACCTCTCCTTTTACCAGAATAAACAACAAACAAGGAAGATGTTTGTCTAAAATCCTTTGTAGCATCTAAATAGAATTTTAGAGCACGAACTACATCCAAATTGTGCAACAAACGTTCCTTCTTTGAAACTGGATTCGGACAAAAAGAAGGCACGACTATCACCTGGTTAATGTTTTTGTTAGAAACAACTTTCGGAAGAAAACCAGGTTTAGTACGCAAAACCACCTTATCTGCATGGAACACCAGATAAGGAGGAGAACACTGCAGAGCAGATAATTCTGAAACTCTTCTAGCAGAAGAAATTGCAACCAAAAACAAAACTTTCCAAGATAATAACTTAATATCAACGGAATGTAAAGGTTCAAACGGAACCCCCTGAAGAACTGAAAGAACTAAATTGAGACTCCAAGGAGGAGTCAAAGGTTTGTAAACAGGCTTGATTCTAACCAGAGCCTGAACAAAGGCTTGAACATCTGGCACAGCTGCCAGCTTTTTGTGAAGTAATACAGACAAGGCAGAAATCTGTCCCTTCAAAGAACTTGTAGATAATCCTTTCTCCAAACCTTCTTGAAGAAAGGATAGAATCTTAGGAATTTTTATCTTGTCCCAAGGGAATCCTTTAGATTCACACCAACAGATATATTTTTTCCATATTTTGTGGTAGATTTTTCTAGTTACAGGCTTTCTGGCCTGAACAAGGGTATCAATGACAGAATCTGAAAACCCTCGCTTTGATAAGATCAAGCGTTCAATCTCCAAGCAGTCAGTTGGAGTGAGACTAGATTCGGATGTTCGAACGGACCTTGAACAAGAAGGTCTCGTCTCAAAGGTAGCTTCCATGGTGGAGCCGATGACATATTCACCAGGTCTGCATACCAAGTCCTGCGTGGCCACGCAGGAGCTATCAAGATCACCGATGCCCTCTCCTGATTGATCCTGGCTACCAGCCTGGGGATGAGAGGAAACGGCGGGAATACATAAGCTAGTTTGAAGGTCCAAGGTGCTACTAGTGCATCTACTAGAGTCGCCTTGGGATCCCTGGATCTGGACCCGTAGCAAGGAACCTTGAAGTTCTGACGAGAGGCCATCAGATCCATGTCTGGAATGCCCCACAATTGAGTAATTTGGGCAAAGATTTCCGGATGGAGTTCCCACTCCCCCGGATGAAATGTCTGACGACTCAGAAAATCCGCTTCCCAATTTTCCACTCCTGGGATGTGGATTGCAGACAAGTGGCAGGAGTGAGTCTCCGCCCATTGAATGATTTTGGTCACTTCTTCCATCGCCAGGGAACTCCTTGTTCCCCCCTGATGGTTGATGTACGCAACAGTCGTCATGTTGTCTGATTGAAACCGTATGAATTTGGCCTTTGCTAGCTGAGGCCAAGCCTTGAGAGTATTGAATATCGCTCTCAGTTCCAGAATATTTATCGGGAGAAGAGATTCTTCCCGAGACCAAAGACCCTGAGCTTTCAGGGGTCCCCAGACCGCGCCCCAGCCCACCAGACTGGCGTCGGTCGTGACAATGACCCACTCTGGTCTGCGGAAGCTCATCCCCTGTGACAGGTTGTCCAGGGACAGCCACCAACGGAGTGAATCTCTGGTTCTCTGATCTACTTGTATCGTTGGAGACAAGTCTGTATAATCCCCATTCCACTGACTGAGCATGCACAGTTGTAATGGTCTTAGATGAATTCGCGCAAAAGGAACTATGTCCATTGCCGCTACCATCAAACCTATTACTTCCATGCACTGCGCTATGGAAGGAAGAGGAACAGAATGAAGTATTTGACAAGAGTTTAGAAGTTTTGATTTTCTGGCCTCTGTCAGAAAAATCCTCATTTCTAAGGAGTCTATTATTGTTCCCAAGAAGGGAACCCTTGTTGACGGAGATAGAGAACTTTTTTCTACGTTCACTTTCCACCCGTGAGATCTGAGAAAGGCCAGGACAATGTCCGTGTGAGCCTTTGCTTGTGGAAGGGACGACGCTTGAATCAGTATGTCGTCCAAGGTACTACTGCAATGCCCCTTGGTCTTAGCACCGCTAGAAGGGACCCTAGTACCTTTGTGAAAATTCTTGGAGCAGTGGCTAATCCGAACGGAAGTGCCACAAACTGGTAATGCTTGTCCAGAAATGCGAACCTTAGGAACCGATGATGTTCCTTGTGGATAGGAATATGTAGATACGCATCCTTTAAATCCACCGTGGTCATGAATTGACCTTCCTGGATGGAAGGAAGAATTGTTCGAATGGTTTCCATTTTGAACAATGGAACCTTGAGAAACTTGTTTAGGATCTTGAGATCTAAGATTGGTCTGAATGTTCCCTCTTTTTTGGGAACTACGAACAGATTGGAGTAGAACCCCATCCCTTGTTCTCCTAATGGAACAGGATGAATCACTCCCATTTTTAACAGGTCTTCTACACAATGTAAGAATGCCTGTTTTTTTATGTGGTCTGAAGACAATTGAGACCTGTGGAACCTCCCCCTTGGGGGAAGCCCCTTGAATTCCAGAAGATAACCTTGGGAGACTATTTCTAGCGCCCAAGGATCCAGAACATCTCTTGCCCAAGCCTGAGCGAAGAGAGAGAGTCTGCCCCCCACCAGATACGGTCCCGGATCGGGGGCCAACATCTCATGCTGTCTTGGTAGCAGTGGCAGGTTTCTTGGCCTGCTTACCTTTGTTCCAGCCTTGCATTGGCCTCCAGGCTGGCTTGGCTTGAGAAGTATTACCCTCTTGCTTAGAGGACGTAGCACTTGGGGCTGGTCCGTTTCTGCGAAAGGGATGAAAATTAGGTTTATTTTAGGCCTTGAAAGACCTATCCTGAGGAAGGGCGTGGCCCTTGCCCCCAGTGATATCAGAAATAATCTCTTTCAAGTCAGGGCCAAACAGCGTTTTCCCCTTGAAAGGAATGTTAAGCAATTTGTTCTTGGAAGACGCATCCGCTGACCAAGATTTTAGCCAAAGCGCTCTGCGCGCCACAATAGCAAACCCAGAATTTTTCGCCGCTAATCTAGCCAATTGCAAAGTGGCGTCTAGGGTGAAAGTTAGCCAATTTGAGAGCATGAATTCTGTCCAAAATCTCCTCATAAGAAGAATCTTTATTGAGCGCCTTTTCTAGTTCATCGAACCAGAAACACGCTGCTGTAGTGACAGGAACAATGCATGAAATTGGTTGTAGAAGGTAACCTTGCTGAACAAACATCTTTTTAAGCTAACCCCCTAATTTTTTATCCATAGGATCTTTGAAAGCACAACTATCTTCTATGGGTATAGTGGTGCGTTTGTTTAGAGTAGAAACCGTCCCCTCGACCTTGGGGACTGTCTGCCATAAGTCCTTTCTGGGGTCGACCATAGGAAACAATTTCTTAAATATAGGGGGAGGGACGAAAGGTATGCCGGGCCTTTCCCATTCTTTATTTACAATGTCCGCCACCCGCTTGGGTATAGGAAAAGCTTCGGGGGGCCCCGGGACCTCTAGGAACTTGTCCATTTTACATAATTTCTCTGGAATGACCAAATTCTCACAATCATCCAGAGTAGATAACACCTCCTTAAGCAGGGCGCGGAGATGTTCCAATTTAAATTTAAATGTAATCACATCAGGTTCAGCTTGTTGAGAAATTTTCCCTGAATCTGAAATTTCTCCCTCAGACAAAACCTCCCTGGCCCCCTCAGACTGGTGTAGGGGCACTTCAGAACCAATATCATCAGCGTCCTCATGCTCTTCAGTATTTTCTAAAACAGAGCAGTCGCGCTTTCGCTGATAAGTGGGCATTTTGGCTAAAATGTTTTTGATAGAATTATCCATTACAGCCGTTAATTGTTGCATAGTAAGGAGTATTGGCGCACTAGATGTACTAGGGGCCTCCTGTGTGGGCAAGACTGGTGTAGACGGAGGGGATGATGCAGTACCATGCTTACTCCCCTCACTTGAGGAATCAACTTGGGCATCATTTTCTCTAAATTTTGTGTCACATAAATCACATCTATTTAAATGAGAAGGAACCTTGGCTTCCCCACATACAGAACACAGTCTATCTGGTAGTTCAGACATGTTAAACAGGCATAAACTTGATAACAAAGTACAAAAAACGTTTTAAAATAAAACCGTTACTGTCACTTTAAATTTTAAACTGAACACACTTTATTACTGCAAATGTGAAAAAGTATGAAGGAATTGTTCAAAATTCACCAAAATTTCACCACAGTGTCTTAAAGCCTTAAAAGTATTGCACACCAAATTTGAAAGCTTTAACTCTTAAAATAACGGAACCGGAGCCGTTTTTATAATTAACCCCTTTACAGTCCCTGGTATCTGCTTTGCTGAGACCCAACCAAGCCCAAAGGGGAATACGATACCAAATGACGCCTTCAGAAAGTCTTTTCTATGTATCAGAGCTCCTCACACATGCATCTGCATGTCATGCTTCCCAAAAACAAGTGCGCAATAGAGGCGCGAAAATGAGGCTCTGCCTATGATTAGGGAAAGCCCCTAGAGAATAAGGTGTCCAATACAGTGCCTGCCGGTTATTTTACATAATTCCCAAGAAAAAAATAATTCCTCAAAGCTATGAAGTATAAAATATGCTTATATATCAATCGTTTTAGCCCAGAAAATGTCTACAGTCTTGAAAGCCCTTGTGAAGCCCTTTTTTTCTTATGTAATAAAAATGGCTTACCGGATCCCATAGGGAAAATGACAGCTTCCAGCATTACATCGTCTTGTTAGAAATGTGTCATACCTCAAGCAGCAAAAGTCTGCTCACTGTTTCCCCCAACTGAAGTTAATTCCTCTCAACAGTCCTGTGTGGAAACAGCCATCGATTTTAGTAAAGGTTGCTAAAATCATTTTCCTCTTACAAACAGAAATCTTCATCTCTTTTCTGTTTCAGAGTAAATAGTACATACCAGCACTATTTTAAAATAACAAACTCTTGATTGAATAATAAAAACAACAGTTAAACACCAAAAAACTCTAAGCCATCTCCGTGGAGATGTTGCCTGTACAACGGCAAAGAGAATGACTGGGGAAGGCGGAGCCTAGGAGGGATCATGTGACCAGCTTTGCTGGGCTCTTTGCCATTTCCTGTTGGGGAAGAGAATATCCCACAAGTAAGGATGACGCCGTGGACCGGACACACCTATGTTGGAGAAAGTAGTATCTCGGATACTTGCTTGTGCAAAATCCCGCTCCGGTCTAATTTCTGCAGTCCATATCCCAGGTATAGACAATTGGGAAGCGGATTATCTCTGTCATCAAGCTCTACATCCGGGAGAATGGTCTCTTCACCCAGATGTGTTTTTTTCAAATTGTTAAGATGTGGGGGCTTCCAGAAATAGATCTGATGGCATCTCATCTAAACAAGAAACTTCACAGGTACCTATCCAGTTCCAGGGATCCTCAGGCGGAAGCAGTGTATGCAGTGACACTTCTTTGGAGTTATCAACCTGCCTATATTTTTCAGCCTCTAGTTCTTCTACCAAGAGTGATTTTCAAAATCATCATGGAGCAATCGTTTGTGCTGCTGGTGGCTCCAGCATGGCCGCTCAGGTTTTGGTATGTGGATCTTGTTCGGATGTCTAGTTGCCAACCTTGGCCACTTCCATTAAGGCCAGACCTTATATCTCAAGGTTCATTTTTCCATCAGGATCTCAAATCATTAAATTAAATTTGATGGTATGGAAATTGAACGCTTAGTCATAGAGGTTTCTCTGACTCAGTGATTATTACTATGTTGCAGGCTCGTAAATCTGTCTAGAAAGATTTTTTATCGAGTTTGGAAGACTTACATTTCATGGTGCTCTTCTCAAATTCTCTCGGCATTCTTTTAGAATTCCTAGAATTTTACAGTTTCTTCAGGATGGTTTAGATAAGGGTTTGTCTGCAAGTTCTTTGAAAGGACAAATGTCTGCTCTGTCTGTTCTGTTCTACAGAAAATTGCTAAACTTCCTGATATTCATTGTTTTGTACAGGCTTTGGTTCGTCATTAAATCAATTTCTCCTCCTTGGAGTCTTATATTGGTTTTGAAGGCTTTACAGGCTCCTCCGTTTGAGCCTATGCATTCTCTGGACATTAAATTACTTTCTTGGAAAGTGTTGTTCCTTTTGGTCATCTCTTCTGCTAAAAGTTTCTGATTTATCTGTTCTTTCTTGTGAGTCTCCTTTTCTGATTTTTCATCAGGATAAGGCGGTTTTTGCGGACTTCGTTTAAATATTTACCAAAAGTTGTGAACTCCAACAACATTAGTAGATAAATTTTTGTCCCTTCTTTGTGTCCTAATCCTAAAAATTCTCTGGAGAGATCCTTACATTCTTTGGATGTGGTAAGAGCTTTGAAATATTATGTTGAAGCTACTAAAGATTTCAGAAAGACTTCTAGTCTATTTGTTATCTTTTCTGGTTCTAGGAAAGGTCAGAAGGCTTCTGCCATTTCTTTGTCATCTTGGTTAAAAAGCTTTTGATTCATCATGCTTATTTATAGTCGGGTAAATCTCCGCCTCAGAGGATTACGGCTCATTCTACTAGGTCAGTTGCCACTTTCTAGGTTTTTAAGAATGAAGCTTCTGTTAATCAGATTTGCAAAGCAGCAACTAGGTCTTCTTTGCTTATTTTTACTAAATTCTACCATTTTGATGTTTTCTCTTCTTCAGAAGCAGTTTTTGGTAGAAAAATACTTCAGGCAGCTGTTTCAGTTTGATTCTTCTGCTTATAATTTCAGTTTTTTTCATTATAAGATTAAAACTTTTGATTTGGGTTGTGGATTAATTTTTCAGCGGAATTGGCTGTCTATTTTTATCCCTCCCTCTCTAGTGACTCTTGCGTGGAGTTCCACATCTTGGGTATTTGCTATCCCATACGTCACTAGCTCATGGACTCTTGCCAATTACATGAAAGAAAACAATTTATGTAAGAATTTACCTGAAAAAATCATTTCTTTCATATTGGCAAGAGTCCATGAGACCCACCCTTTTTATGGTGGTTATGATTTTTTTTTTGTATAAAGCACAATTATTCCAATTCCTTGTTGATGCTTTCGCTCCTTTCTTATCACCCCACTTCTTGGCTATTCGTTAAACTGAATTGTGGGTGTGGCGGGGGGGGGGGTGTATTTATAGGCATTTTGAGGTTTGGGAAACTTTGCCCCTCCTGGTAGGAATGTATATCCCATACGTCACTAGCTCATGGACTCTTGCCAATATGAAAGAAATGAATTTATCAGGTAAGTTCTTACATCAATTATGTTTCTTGTCTGCAACTCTAAACAATCGGTTACTACCAGGAGGATTTAGGCTTCAGATCACTTAGAGGATCCCCTTTTAAACAATGAGAACATCTTGCATTTCACTTTCACATCACTCCTCAAGGAGACAAAAGAAAAATGACTGAGGATCATGGGAAGTGGGGGAGGGATTTAAAGCTTTGGTGTATTTTTTGCCTCCTCCAAGATGGGAATATTTCCACACGTGATGGCTCATGTACTCATCATCTGATGAAAGAAATCATAGCACAGTAGACTCTGTTGCAGCAGGGATACCTCCATAATCCATTATTTCACCCCCAGAACCAGAAAAGTGTAAATCATCAGGTTTTACAGGCTCCCTAGGAGGTTTAGCAAAACTGTCACTATTGACCTGGCCAATAAAAACTTAACACAGCTTATGACTTCCTGAACAAGAGACCAATGCCACCACTGAACATAAGAGCTATCCTGGAAGACCAGAAGCAAAAACAGAATCACATGCTTCTGAACAGAGGAGCAAGCACTGTGAGGAGAAATTTCTAGTCTTGTCCCACCCCCAGGACGGACAGAACTAGAAGTAAGGTAAAGTGATGTAAGAGGATCCTCTTGTGAACATGAAATATGAAAAGGTTAGTTCCATTTCACTGGTGAGTATAAGCCAAGATACACAAGTAAAGCTTACTGGAAAGTGTAAGGCACTTACAGATTAGGAAAAAGCATCAACTGTATCTGAGCTTTTGTTCTCTATATTCACCAGACAAAAAAATAAGCACTTTAAAAACACTACCACTATGTCCTGCGTGCATTTCATGAGTTTTTTTAAACATTCTAAAATTTACATTTAGACTGAGTGCTAATAATTCAAAATAAATCCATAAAAATATCAGAAATCCAAGATATCAGGGCTAAAATTACAAAAGGATGGGGGGCACTTACTTTAAAACTTCTGTGTAACCTTTAGCTGCAGCTACATGAAGTGCTGTTCCACCTGATTTTGTATGCCGGACATCATTTATCTGTCCACTGTTAAGCCACTGTCTTGCATCTCGAAGCATTACCCTCTCTTCCTCCTTTCTAGCTGCCTCAACATCAATACCTGTGTGAGAAAAGAAAAGATAATGAACATTTTCAACAAAAAAAGCTTGAAATCTTAAAAACTCTGGAAAGGGTTGAGAATGGATTTTAATTTGTCATTTAATACATGTGCACATAGGTATCTTAATCTTTCAGTGTGAGAAGTGTGAGCCATTATTTCATCATAAGATGGGTCCAAGCACACAATTTAACTGTGTCAACTAAGTTGTTTTTAAAACAAGGGGTCTCTTGTCCCTTTAAAAGGGATATTGTACACTAGATTTTTGTTTGCATAAATGTTTTGTAGATGATCCATTTATATAGCCCGGTGTGTTGTTGTAAAAGTGTATAGTTTTGCTTATTTTTAATTAACATTGTGCTGATTTTCAGACTCCTAATCAAGCACCAAATTTATATCTGCATACTGATGTATACAGACTTTAGACTGCTTCTGTCTGTATAATGGGTCTTTTCATATGCAGGGGAGGGGGGGGGGGGGTTCTGCTCTCTGCCCCTTTCAGTGGGTGTCCCAAGCTAATCTCATCAATAGTGCTAAATTGTTTTACTGTATACTGGATTTTTAGATCAGTATCTGTGCATAGTCTTTACAGTAGTGTCTATTACATGCAGTAAAATGAAAATTGGTGTAAACTATCCCTTTAAGTCAAAAGGGGGTGGGGCTGTACAATTCTAATAAGGTAACATTTCCTGTTGTCTTGGTTTACAGCTATTCACCATGCCAGCAACAAATCTGCCTAGTAGTTTTAAAGCAGTGCTTTCCAAACTGTGTTGTGACACAGTGTGTTGGCAGCAGTGTGTAGGTGTGTCCCTGCTTCAGCACAAATTTTTTTTTAAATGAAAATTTTTAAAAAACATTTTTGGGTTTCTGACTTTCTGCCTACCTGCTACGCATATCACATGGTTGACACGTGATTGATACCTAGTGGGTCACAGATTATCTTAACCAATTGGCACAGCTCAGCGGGAACTGACACTATTCCCATTGGCGGCTTTGGTGGGAAAATTGTCTTCTGACTGCACATGTATTCTCCTCAATCGGCTCATGACTACATGTGTAGTCAGTGAGTGGGACAGCAGTGTGTTTGCAGTGCGGGCAGAAGTCAGTCGGACACGCCGAGCTCAGAGGGCGGCAGTTTAAACGATGAGCTTAAGTCAGAAGTCAAAGGGGTTTTTTTTTATTTGCAGCTAGCTCCCAGTAGTGCATTGCTGCTCCTGCTCATGATAAATGGATAGGAAGTGGAAGCTTAAAAATGCTTGATGAAATGCGAGTGTCCTTATCTAATATTCCACTAAATATTCAGAAACTGTGTTTATCCCATCAACCTCATACAGCCCATTAAAATAGTAAGTAGCTATGGGTGTTAAACTTTTTTTAATTCTTGCACATACATACTGTTACTTGTAAATAAATTTCGTTATTATATAATTTATGTATGTGTCCGTATCTCTTAAAACAAGTTAGTTTAACCTCCTGTTTGCTAGTACAACTGAATTACTGTGTCGCAAAATGATGTAGGTCTAAAAAGTGTGTTACCAACATGAAAAGTTTGGAAAGCTCTGTTGTAAAGATTAGTAAACTTTCTCACGACTAATAAGGTCTCCCCGTGACTGTTAACCTATACTAATTTGTTTTCTATGGCTCTTGGTGCCACTGATTAAAACAAACACTGCCAAATTATTATTTTTTTGTATATAGTATCTGTACCAATAAGAGCGCTAAAAAAAATTAAATAAAAAGGAAATTAAAGAGAAGGTAAACATCCTTTACAAGACATTCATTTGGTCTTGTTATAAAACATATAAGCCAAGTTTTTATTTTTTAGTGAATTTTTTTCTGCATGCCATTTTTAAATAAAAACTGAATTTATGTAAGAACTTACCTGATAATTTCATTTCTTTCATATTGGCAAGAGTCCATGAGCTAGTGACGTATGGGATATACAATCCTACGAGGAGGAGCAAAGTTTCCCAAACCTCAAAATGCCTATAAAATACACCCCTCACCACACCCACAATTCAGTTTAACAAATAGCCAAGTAGTGGGGTGATAGAAAAAGGACTAAAAAGCATCAAAAAAGGAACTGGAAATATAATTGTGCTTTATACAAAAAAACTTAACCACAATAAAAAGGGTGGGTCTCATGGACTCTTGAAAATATGAAAGAAATTAATTTATAAGGTAAGTTCTTACATAAATTATCTTTTCTTTCATGTAAATTGGCAAGGGTCCATGAGCTAGTGATGTATGGGATAGAAATACCCAAGATGTGGTACTCCACAGAAGAGTCACTAGAGGAGGGATAAAAATAAAAACAGCCATTTTCTGCTGAAAAAATTTAATCCACATCCAGGTTTTTCTCATAATTGAAAAGAAAAAACTTAAAACATAAGCAGAAAAATCAAACTGAAAAAGCTGCCTGAAAAACTTTTCTACCAAAAACTGCTTCTGAAGAGGCAAATACATCAAAACGGTAGAATTTAGTAAATGTATGCAAAGAAGATAAAGTTGCTGCTTTGCAAATCTGATCAACTAAAGCTTCATTCTTAAAAGCACACGAAGTGGAGACTGATCTAGTAGAATGAGCTGTGATTCTCTGAGGCAGAGCCTGACCCGACTCCAAATAAGCCTAATGAATCAAAAGCTTTAACCAAGATGCCAAGGAAATGGCAGAAGCTTTGACCTTTCCTAGAACCAGAAAAGACAACAAATAGACTAAAAGTATTCCTGAAATCTTTAGTAGCTTCAACATAATATTTCAAAGCTCTTACAACATTCAGAGAATGTAAGGATCTCTCCAAAGAATTTTTAGGATTAGGACACAGAGGGAACAATAATTTCCCTATTAATGTTGTTAGAATTCACAACTTTAGGTAAAAATTTAAATGAAGTCCGCAAAACTGCTTTATCCTGATGGAAAATCAGAAAAGGAGATTCACAAGAAAGAGCAGATAAATTCGGAAATTCTTCTAGCAGAAGAGACAGCCAAAAGAAACTACTTTCTTTGAAAGTGTTGTTCAAAATCTAAAGAATGCATAGACTCAAAAGGAGGAGCATGTAAAGCCTTCAAAACCAAATTAAGACTCCAAGGAGGAGAGATTGAATTAATGACAGGCTTGATACGGATCAAAGCCTGTACAAAACTGTAAATATCAGAAGTTTAGCAACCTTTCTGTGAAATAAAACAAAAAGAGCAGAGATTTGTCCCTTCAAAGAACTTGCAGACAAATCTTTATCCAAACCCTTTCATAGCTAAGGGACTGCGAGTCCCACCCTGATGATTGACATATGCCACAGTTGGGATATTGTCTGTCTGAAAACAAATGAATGGTTGTCTCTTCAACAGAGGCCAAACCTGAAGAGCCGTGAAAATAGCACAGAGTTCTAAAATATTGATTGGTAACCTCGCCTCTTGAGATTTCCAAACCCCTTGTGCTGTCAGAAATCCCCAGACAGCTCCCCAACCTGAAAGACTTGCATATGTTGTGATTACAGTCCAGGTTGGACAAACAAAAGAGGCCCCTTGAACTATAAGATGGTGATCTAGCCACCAAGTCAGAGAGAGTCGAACATTGGGATTTAAGGATATTAATTGTGACATCCTTATATAATCCCTGCACCATTGATTCAGCATACTAAGCTGAAAAGGTCTCATACAGGGAGTGCAGAATTATTAGGCAAGTTGTATTTTTGAGGATTAATTTTATTATTGAACAACCACCATGTTCTCAATGAACCCAAAAAACTCAATATCAAAGCTGAATAGTTTTGGAAGTAGTTTTTAGTTTGTTTTTAGTTATAGCTATTTTAGGGGGATATCTGTGTGTGCAGGTGACTATTACTGTGCATAATTATTAGGCAACTTAACAAAAAACAAATATATACCCATTTCAATTATTTATTTTTACCAGTGAAACCAATATAACATCTCAACATTCACAAATATACATTTCTGACATTCAAAAACAAAACAAAAACAAATCAGTGACCAATATAGCCACCTTTCTTTGCAAGGACACTCAAAAGCCTGCCATCCATGGATTCTGTCAGTGTTTTGATCTGTTCACCATCAACATTGCGTGCAGCAGCAACCACAGCCTCCCAGACACTGTTCAGAGAGGTGTACTGTTTTCCCTCCTTGTAAATCTCACATTTGATGATGGACCACAGGTTCTCAATGGGGTTCAGATCAGGTGAACAAGGAGGCCATGTCATTAGATTTTCTTCTTTTATACCCTTTCTTGCCAGCCACGCTGTGGAGTACTTGGACGCGTGTGATGGAGCATTGTCCTGCATGAAAATCATGTTTTTCTTGAAGGATGCAGACTTCTTCCTGTACCACTGCTTGAAGGTGTCTTCCAGAAACTGGCAGTAGGACTGGGAGTTGAGCTTGACTCCATTCTCAACCCGAAAAGGCCCCACAAGCTCATCTTTGATGATACCAGCCCAAACCAGTACTCCACCTCCACCTTGCTGGCGTCTGAGTCGGACTGGAGCTCTCTGCCCTTTACCAATCCAGCCACGGGCCCATCCATCTGGCCCATCAAGACTCACTCTCATTTCATCAGTCCATAAAACCTTAGAAAAATCAGTCTTGAGATATTTCTTGGCCCAGTCTTGACGTTTCAGCTTGTGTGTCTTGTTCAATGGTGGTCGTCTTTCAGCCTTTCTTACCTTGGCCATGTCTCTGAGTATTGCACACCTTGTGCTTTTGGGCACTCCAGTGATGTTGCAGCTCTGAAATATGGCCAAACTGGTGGCAAGTGGCATCTTGGCAGCTGCACGCTTGACTTTTCTCAGTTCATGGGCAGTTATTTTGCGCCTTGGTTTTTCCACACGCTTCTTGCGACCCTGTTGACTATTTTGAATGAAACGCTTGATTGTTCGATGATCACGCTTCAGAATCTTTGCAATTTTAAGAGTGCTGCATCCCTCTGCAAGATATCTCACTATTTTTTACTTTTCTGAGCCTGTCAAGTCCTTCTTTTGACCCATTTTGCCAAAGGAAAGGAAGTTGCCTAATAATTATGCACACCTGATATAGGGTGTTGATGTCATTAGACCACACCCCTTCTCATTACAGAGATGCACATCACCTAATATGCTTAATTGGTAGTAGGCTTTCGAGCCTATACAGCTTGGAGTAAGACAACATGCATAAAGAGGATGATGGTCAAAATACTCATTTGCCTAATAATTCTGCACTCCCTGTATGAAAACTAGCAAAGGGGATTGCGTCCAATGCTGCAGTCATGAGACCTAAAACTTCCATGCACATAGCCATTGAAGGGAATGATTGAAACTGAAGATTTCGCCAAGCTGAAACCAATTTCATTAGTCTCTTGTCTGTTAGAGACAAAGTCATGGACACTGAATCTATCTGGAAACCTAAAAAGATGACCCTTGTCAGAGGAATCAAGGAACTTTTTGGTAAATTGATCCTCCAACCATGTCTTTGAAGAAACAACACTAGTTGATTTGTGTGAGAATTTAAAGACTGAGCTAGTACCAAGATATCATCCAAATAAGTAAACACTGCAATACCCTGTTCTCTGATTATAGAGAGTAGGGCACCGAGAACCTTCGAAAAAATTCTTGGAGCTGTCGCTAGGCCAAATAAAAGAGTGACAAATTGGTAATGCTTGTCTAGAAAAGAGAATCTCAGAAATTAATATTGGTCTGGATGAATCGGAATATGAAGATATGCATCCTGTAAGTCTATCGTGGACATATAATGACCTTGCTGAACAAAAGGCAGAATAGTCCTTATAGTCACCATTTTGAAAGTTTGCACTCTTACAAAAGGATTCAAAATTTTCAGGTCCAGAACTGGCATGAATGAATTTTCTTTCTTTGGGACAATGAATAGATTTGGAAAAAAAAAAACAGACCCTGTTCCTGAAACGAAACTAGTATGATTACCCCTGAAAACTTTAGATCTGAAACACTTCAGAAAAGTCTGACCCTTCACTGAATTTGCTGGAACGTGTGAGAGAAAAAAACTCTCACTGGAGGTCTTACTCTGAATCCTATTCGATACCCTTGAGAGACAATACTCTGAATCCATTGATTTTGGACAGAATCTGCCCATATGTTTTTGAAAAATTTTACTCTGCCCCCCATCAGCTGAACTGGAATGAGGGCCGCACCTTCATGCAGACTTGGGGGCTGGCTTTGGTTTCTTAAAAGGCTTGGATTTATTCCAACTTGAAGAAGGTTTCCAATTGGAACCAGATTCTTTGGGGGAAGGATTGGCTTTTAGTTACTTATTCTGTCGAAAAGAACGAAAATGATTAGAAGATTTAGATTTACCCTTAGATCTTTTATCCTGAGGCAAAAAAACTC
Organism: Bombina bombina; assembly: GCF_027579735.1. Classification (NCBI taxonomy): domain Eukaryota; kingdom Metazoa; phylum Chordata; class Amphibia; order Anura; family Bombinatoridae; genus Bombina; species Bombina bombina. Next base: position 230,697,180 of record NC_069504.1, on the reverse strand, counting down.
CCTTCCCCCCAGTGACAGTTGAAATAATGGAATCCAACTGAGAACCAAATAAATTGTTACCTTGGAAAGAAAGAGATAGTAATCTAGACTTGGATACCATGTCAGCATTCCAATATTTGAGCCACAAAGCTCTTCTAGCTAAAAACAGAATTAATGTTTACCTGATAAATTTCTTTCTCCTACGGTGTATCCGGTCCACGGCTTCATCCTTACTTGTGGGAACCAATACCAAAGCTTTAGGACACGGATGAAGGGAGGGAACAAGTCAGGTAACCTAAACGGAAGGCACCACTGCTTGCAAAACCTTTCTCCCAAAAATAGCCTCCGAAGAAGCAAAAGTATCGAATTTGTAAAATTTGGCAAATGTATGCAGTGAAGACCAAGTCGCTGCCTTACAGATCTGTTCAACAGAAGCCTCATTCTTGAAAGCCCAAGTGGAAGCCACAGCTCTAGTAGAGTGAGCTGTAATTCGTTCAGGAGGCTGCCTTCCAGCAGTCTCATAAGCCAACCGGATGATGCTTTTCAGCCAGAAAGACAGAGCGGTCGCAGTCGCCTTTTGACCTCTCCTCTCACCAGAATAGACGACAAACAAGGACGAAGTTTGTCTGAAATCTTTAGTTGCTTTTAGGTAAAACTTCAAAGCACGAACCACATCGAGATTGTGTAACAGACGTTCCTTGTTAGAAGCTGGGTTAGGACACAGAGAAGGAACAACTATTTCCTGGTTAATATTCTTATTGGAAACCACTTTTGGAAGAAAACCAGGTTTGGTACGTAAAACAACCTTATCTGTATGAAACACCAGATAGGGTTAATTACACTGCAAAGCAGACAATTCAGAAACTCTTCTAGCGGAAGAGATAGCAACCAAAAACAAAACTTTCCAAGATAGTAACTTAATATCTATGGAATGTAGAGGTTCAAACGGAACCCCCTGAAGAACTGAAAGAACTAGATTTAGACTCCATGGAGGAGCCACAGGTCTGTAGACAGGCTTGATTCTGACTAAAGCCTGCACAAACTCCTGAACATCTGGCATTGCTGCCAGACGTTTGTGTAACAAAACAGACAGAGCTGATATCTGTCCTTTTAAGGAACTAGCTGACAAACCTTTCTACAATCCTTCTTGGAGAAAAGCTAAAATCCTTGGAATCCTAATCTTACTCCATGAGTAACCCTTGGATTCGCACCAACAAAGATATTTCCGCCATATCTTATGGTAAATTTTCCTAGTGACAGGCTTTCTAGCCTGAATCAGGGTATCTATAACTGAATCCGAAAACCCACGCTTAGCTAGAATCAAGCGTTCAATCTCCAAGCAGTCAGTTGCAGAGAGACTAGGTTTGGATGTACGAATGGACCTTGAATTAGAAGGTCCTGCCTCAAAGGTAGCTTCCATGGTGGAACCGATGACATTCACCAGGTCTGCATACCAAGTCCTGCGTGGCCACGCAAGAGCTATCAGAATTACCGAAGCCTTCTCCTGTTTGATCCTGGCTACTAGCCGTGGGAGAAGAGGAAACTGTGGAAAGACATAAGCTAAGGCATCTACCAGTGTCGCCTTGGGATCCCTGGACCCGTAACATGGAACTTTTGAGTTCTGACGTGACGCCATCAGATCCAGATCCGGAATGCCCCATAGTTGAGTTAACTGGGCAAAAACCTCTGGGTGAAGTTCCCACTCCCCCGGATGGAAAGTCTGACGACTCAGATAATCCGCTTCCCAGTTGTCCACTCCTGGGATGTGAATTGCTGATAGATGGCAGGAGCGATCCTCTGCCCATTTGATGATCTTGGATACCTCTCTCATCTCCAGGGAACTCTTCGTTCCACACTGATGATTGATGTACGCTACAGTCGTCATGTTGTCCGACTGAAATCTGTTGAATCTGGCCTCCGCTAGTTGAGGCCATGCCTGGAGCGCATTGAATATCGCTCTCAATTCCAATATGTTTATCGAGAGAAGAGATTCTTCCCGAGACCATAGACCCTGAGCCTTCAGGGACTCCCAGACCGCGCCCCAGCCCAAAAGACTGGCATCGGTCGTGACGATGATCCACTCCGGTCTGCGGAAACTCATTCCCTGAGACAGGTGATCTAGAGACAGCCACCAGAGGAGTGAGTCTCTGGTTTTCTGGTCCATTTGAATCTGGGGAGACAAGTCTGCATAATCCCCATTCCACTGTTTGAGCATGCACAGTTGCAATGGTCTTAAATGAATTCGAGCAAAAGGAACCACGTCCATTGCCGCAACCATTAGTCCTATTACCTCCATGCACTGAGCTATGGAGGGCTGAGGAATGGATTGAAGAACTCGACAAGCGTTCAGAAGCTTTAACTTCCTGACCTCTGTCAGAAAGATCTTCATTTCTACGGAGTCTATTATTGTTCCCAGAAAGGGAACCCTTGTGGACGGGGACAGGGAACTTTTTTCTATGTTCACCTTCCACCCGTGAGATCTGAGAAAGGCTAAAACAATGTCTGTATGAGCCCTTGCTTTGGGAAGGGACGACGCTTGTATTAGAATGTCGTCTAGGTAAGGTGCTACTGCAATACCCCTCGGCCTTAGCACCACTAGAAGGGACCCTAGCACCTTTGTGAAAATTCTGGGAGCAGTGGCTAAACCGAACGGAAGAGCCACGAACTGGTAATGTTTGTCCAGAAAGGCGAGCCTCAGGAACTGATGGTGATCTTTGTGGATAGGAATATGCAGGTAAGCATCCTTTAAGTCCACGGTAGTCATGTATTGACCCTCCTGGATCGTTGGTAAAATTGTCCGAATGGTTTCCATTTTGAATGATGGAACTCTGAGGAATTTGTTTAGAATTTTTAAGTCCAGAATTGGCCTGAAAGTTCCTTCTTTTTTGGGAACTACAAACAGGTTTGAGTAAAAACCCAGTCCTTGTTCCGCTGTTGGAACTGGGTGTATCACTCCCATCTTTAATAGGTCTTCTATGCAATGTAAGAATGCCTGTCTCTTTATCTGGTCTAAAGATAAGCGAGACATGTGGAACATTCCCCTTGGAGGAAGGTCCTTGAACTCTAGAAGATACCCCTGAGAAACAATTTCTAGTGCCCAGGGGTCCGGAACATCTCTTGCCCAAGCCTGAGCAAAGAGAGAAAGTCTGCCCCCTACTAGATCCGGTCCCGGATCGGGGGCTACCCCTTCATGCTGTCTTGGTAGCAGCAGCAGGCTTCTTGGCCTGTTTGCCCTTGTTCCAGCCTTGCAATGGCTTCCATGCTGGTTTGGGCTGGGATGCGTTACCCTCTTGCCTAGTGGCTGTAGAGGTGGAAGTCGGTCCGTTCCTGAAATTGCGAAAGGAACGAAAATTAGACTTATTTTTAGCCTTGAAAGTCTATCCTGTGGAAGGGCATGGCCCTTTCCCCCAGTGATATCTGAAATAATTTCCTTCAACTCTGGCCCAAATAGGGTCTTACCCTTGAAAGGAATATTAAGTAATTTTGTTTTGGACGACACATCCGCCGACCAAGACTTTAACCAAAGCGCTCTGCGCGCCACAATTGCAAAACCAGAATTTTTCGCCGCTAATTTAGCTAACTGGAAAGCGGCGTATGTAATGAAAGAATTAGCCAACTTCAGGGCGTGAATTCTGTCCATGACTTCATCATAAGAAGTCTCCTTTTGGAGCGAGTTTTCTAGTTCCTCAAACCAAAAAGCCGCTGCAGTGGTTACAGGAATAATGCAAGAAATTGGTTGAAGAAGAAAACCCTGTTAAACAAAGATTTTCCTAAGTAAACCTAATTTTTTATCCATAGGATCTTTGAAAGCGCAACTGTCTTCTATTGGTATAGTCGTGCGCTTAGCTAGCGTTGAAACTGCCCCCTCTACTTTAGCGACTGTCTGCCATGCGTCCCTTCTAGGGTCAACAATTGGGAACATTTTCTTAAATATAGGAGGGGGAACAAAGGGTACACCTGGCTTCTCCCACTCCTTAGTCACGATATCCGCCACCCTCTTAGGTATCGGAAATGCATCAGTGTGTACTGGGACCTCTAAGAATTTGTCCATTTAACACAATTTTTCAGGGATCACCAAAGGATCACAATCATCAAGTGTAGCTAGGACCTCCTTAAGTAGGGCGCGGAGGTGTTCTAGCTTAAATTTAAATGCTATGGCATCAGGCTCTGCCTGCTGAAAAACTTTCCCTGTGTCAGAAATTTCTCCCTCAGACAGGCCCTCCCTCACCGCCAAGTCAGATTGATGTGAGGGCACTACAGATAAATTATCCTCTGCGTCAGCTTGCTCATTTTCTGTGTTTAAAACTGAGCAATCACGCTTCCTAGGAAAAGCTGGCAGTTTGGATAAAAATGCTGAGAGAGAATTATCCATTACTGCTGCTAACTGTTGCATAGTAATCGCAATTGGTGCGTTAGATGTACTGGGCATCGCTTGCGCGGGCATAGCTGGTGTTGAGACAGAAGGGGAGGATAGCGAGCTATCTTCACACCCTTCAGCTAAAGAATCATCTTGGGCTATATCTTTAAGTGTAATTGTACGGTCCTTAAGCTGTTTGGACGCTATAGCACATTTCACACATAAATTTAATGGGGGAACCACCTTGGCCTTTGAACATAGAGAACATAGGCTATCTGAAGGTTCAGACATGTTTAACAGACTTAAAAGTAACTTCAATGCAATAAAATTTATTTTTGACAAAAACGTTACTGTCTCTTTAAATAATAAAAGTGCACACTTTATTACTGAAACATCAAAAAACCATCAAAAACACATCCGATTTTTATGAAATTTTCACCACAGTGTCATAATGCTTTGAAAAGGTTGCACATAAATTTTCAGACCAATTAACCCCTTAATGCCCAAACCGGAGCTAATAACAGCAGTTAACCGGTTAACACACTACAGTACTCTGTACCTTCCTTAGGGTTATTTTGGTAAGAATATAAGCCTCCCTGGAGCCCTTCCTGATGCCTCCGGACTCCCAACGTGAAGCTACATGAACTGGCTAGTCAAAACAAGTGCACAATTGAGGCGCGAAAATGAGGCTTCCTTCCTCTGCATACCAGAGTGGAGGGGCCTTTCTGACTAGATTAGGTGTCCAACTAAGTGCCAGGCGCAAATTAATCCCCAAAAGTGTTTTAAGTTGATAAAAAGCAATCAATTAGCCCACAATAGTGTCAACCAGCATAAGCCCTTAAAATAAGCCATCCTTTTATTGCTGAATCTAATAACAATGGCTTACCTATCCCAGAGGGAATTTCTGACAGTCTTCTAGCATTACTGGGTCTTGTTAGAAAAATGACTGATCATACCTGAAGCAGTTAAGCCTGCAAACTGTTCCCCCCCAACTGATGTTATCTGGTTTCAACAGTCCTGCGTGGGAACAGCAATGGATTTTAGTTACTGGTGCTAAAATCATAGTCCTCTTAGCAGAAATCTTCTTCACCTTCTGCTGCAGAGTAAATAGTACAAGCCGGCACTATTTTAAAATAAACTCTTGATAGAAGAAATAAAAAACTACAACTAACACCACATACTCTTTACCACCCCGGGGAGATGCTACTAGTTAGAGCGGCAAAGAGAATGACTGGGGGGGGGGCGGAGCCTGAGGGGAGCTATATGGACAGCTTTGCTGTGTGCTCTCTTTGCCACTTCCTGTAGGGATTGAAAATATCCCACAAGTAAGGATGAAGCCGTGGACCGGATACACCAATGTAGGAGAAATAGCTAAAGACATAGATTGAACATCAATTTTGAGGATATCAAAAATAGCATCACAGATAAAATGGATTAGCATGTTGAAGCAAGCAAACAATGCTAGACAAATCAGGATCTGTTTCCTGTTGCACTAAGCTTTCCAACCAAAACGTTGATGCAGCTGTAACATAGATATATAGCCATAGCCATAGATATATATATATATATATGCAGGCCTAAGAATATATAGACAGAAAATAAATAAGCTTTCCTTAGATAAGATTCAAGTTTCCTATCTAAAGGATCATTAAAAGAATAGTAGTACGTTTGGCAAGAGTAGAAATAGCCCCACCAACTTTGGGGATTTTTTTTCCCAAAACTTCAATCTAGCTGTTGGCAAAGGATACAACTTTTTAAACCTAGAAGAAATAACAAAAGAAGTACCAAGCCTATCCTATTCCTTTGAAATCGTATCAGAAATAGTACCAGGAACTGGAAAAACCTCTGGAGTAACCACAGGAGGTTTATAAACACAATTTAAACAGTTACTAGTTTTAGTATCAAGAGGACTAGATTCCTCAATATCCAAAGTAATCAACACCTCTTAACAAGGAACGAATATACTCCATTTTAAATAAATAAGTACATTTGTCAGTGTCAATATCTGAGGGAGGATCTTCTGAATCAGATAGATCCTCATCAGAGTAGGATAATTCAGTATTTTGTCGGTCATTTGAAATTTCATCAACTTTATGAGAAGTTTTAAAATAACTTTTACGTTTATTAGAAGGCAGAATAGAAGACAAAGCATTCTGAATCGCATCAACAATAAAATCTTTTATATTCACAGGGATATCATGTACATTAGATGTTGAAGGAACAGGCATTGTATAAGTACTGATGGATACATTCTCTGCATGTAAAACATAATTTATGTAAGAACTTACCTGATAAATTCATTTCTTTCATATTAGCAAGAGTCCATGAGCTAGTGACGTATGGGATATACATTCCTACCAGGAGGGGCAAAGTTTCCCAAACCTCAAAATGCCTATAAATACACCCCTCACCACACCCACAATTCAGTTTAACGAATAGCCAAGAAGTGGGGTGATAAAAAAGTGCGAAAGCATATAAAATAAGGAATTGGAATAATTGTGCTTTATACAAAAATCATAACCACCCCAAAAAAAGGGCGGGCCTCATGGACTCTTGCTAATATGAAAGAAATGAATTTATCAGGTAAGTTCTTACATAAATTATGTTTTCTTTCATGTAATTAGCAAGAGTCCATGAGCTAGTGACGTATGGGATAATGACTACCCAAGATGTGGATCTTTCCACACAAGAGTCACTAGAGAGGGAGGGATAAAAACATAATTTATGCTTACCTGATAAATTCCTTTCTTCTGTTGTGTGATCAGTCCACGGGTCATCATTACTTCTGGGATATAACTCCTCCCCAACAGGAAATGCAAGAGGATTCACCCAGCAGAGCTGCATATAGCTCCTCCCCTCTACGTCAGTCCCAGTCATTCGACCAAGAAACAACGAGAAAGGAGTAACCAAGGGTGAAGTGGTGACTGGAGTATAATTTAAAAGATATTTACCTGCCTTAAAACAGGGCGGGCCGTGGACTGATCACACAACAGAAGAAAGGAATTTATCAGGTAAGCATAAATTATGTTTTCTTCTGTTATGTGTGATCAGTCCACGGGTCATCATTACTTCTGGGATACCAATACCAAAGCAAAAGTACACGGATGACGGGAGGGATAGGCAGGCTCATTATACAGAAGGAACCACTGCCTGAAGAACCTTTCTCCCAAAAATAGCCTCCGAAGAAGCAAAAGTGTCAAATTTGTAAAATTTGGAAAAAGTATGAAGCGAAGACCAAGTTGCAGCCTTGCAAATCTGTTCAACAGAGGCCTCATTCTTAAAGGCCCAAGTGGAAGCCACAGCTCTAGTGGAGTGAGCTGTAATTCTTTCAGGAGGCTGCTGTCCAGCAGTCTCATAGGCTAAACGTATTATGCTACGAAGCCAAAAAGAGAGAGAGGTAGCAGAAGCTTTTTGACCTCTCCTCTGTCCAGAGTAAACGACAAACAAGGAAGAAGTTTGGCGAAAATCTTTAGTTGCCTGCAAGTAGAACTTGAGGGCACGAACTACATCCAGATTGTGTAAAAGACGTTCCTTCTTTGAAGAAGGATTTGGACACAAGGATGGGACAACAATCTCTTGATTGATGTTCCTGTTAGTGACTACCTTAGGTAAGAACCCAGGTTTAGTACGCAGAACTACCTTGTCTGAGTGAAAAATCAGATAAGGGGAATCACAATGTAAGGCTGATAACTCAGAGACTCTTCGAGCCGAGGAAATAGCCATTAAAAACAGAACTTTCCAAGATAACATTTTTATATCAATGGAATGAAGGGGTTCAAACGGAACACCCTGTAAAACGTTAAGAACTAAGTTTAAACTCCATGGTGGAGCAACAGCTTTAAACACAGGCTTGATCCTAGCTAAAGCCTGACAAAAGGACTGGACGTCTGGATTTTCTGACAGACGTCTGTGTAACAAGATGGACAGAGCTGAAATCTGTCCCTTTAATGAACTAGCTGATAAACCCTTTTCTAAACCTTCTTGTAGAAAAGACAATATCCTAGCGATCCTAACCTTACTCCAGGAGTAACCTTTGGATTCGCACCAGTATAGGTATTTCCGCCATATTTTATGGTAAATCCTTCTGGTAACAGGCTTCCTAGCCTGAATCAGGGTATCAATAACCGACTCAGAAAAACCACGTTTTGATAAAATCAAGCGTTCAATTTCCAAGCAGTCAGCTTCAGAGAAGTTAGATTTTGATGTTTGAATGGACCCTGTATCAGAAGGTCCTGTCTCAGAGGTAGAGACCAAGGCGGACAGGATGACATGTCCACTAGATCTGCATACCAAGTCCTGCGTGGTCAAGCAGGTGCTATTAGAATTACTGATGCTCTCTCCTGTTTGATCTTGGCAATCAATCGAGGAAGCAGCGGGAAGGGTGGAAACACATAAGCCATCCTGAAGTTCCAAGGTGCTGTCAAAGCATCTATCAGAACTGCTCCCGGATCCCTGGATCTGGACCCGTAGCGAGGAAGTTTGGCGTTCTGGCGAGACGCCATGAGATCTATCTCTGGTTTGCCCCAACGTCGAAGTATTTGGGCAAAGACCTCCGGATGAAGTTCCCACTCCCCCGGATGAAGAGTCTGGCGACTCAAGAAATCCGCCTCCCAGTTCTCCACTCCCGGGATGTGGATTGCTGACAGGTGGCAAGAGTGAGACTCTGCCCAGCGAATTATCTTTGATACTTCCATCATTGCTAGGGAGCTTCTTGTCCCTCCCTGATGGTTGATGTAAGCTACAGTCGTGATGTTGTCCGACTGAAACCTGATGAACCCCCGAGTTATTAACTGGGGCCAAGCCAGAAGGGCATTGAGAACTGCTCTCAATTCCAGAATGTTTATTGGAAGGAGACTCTCCTCCTGATTCCATAGTCCCTGAGCCTTCAGAGAATTCCAGACAGCGCCCCAACCTAGTAGGCTGACGTCTGTTGTTACAATTGTCCAGTCTGGCCTGCTGAATGGCATTCCCCTGGACAGGTGTGGCCGATGAAGCCACCATAGAAGAGAATTTCTGGTCTCTTGATTCAGATTCAGAGTAGGGGACAAATCTGAGTAATCCCCATTCCACTGACTTAGCATGCATAGTTGCAGCGGTCTGAGGTGTAGGCGAGCAAAAGGTACTATGTCCATTGCCGCTACCATTAAGCCGATCACCTCCATGCATTGAGCTACTGACGGGTGTTGAATGGAATGAAGGACGCGGCATGCATTTTGAAGTTTTGTTAACCTGTCTTCTGTCAGGTAAATCTTCATTTCTACAGAATCTATAAGAGTCCCCAAGAATGGAACTCTTGTGAGAGGAAAGAGAGAACTCTTCTTTTCGTTCACTTTCCATCCATGCGACCTTAGAAATGCCAGAACTAACTCTGTATGAGACTTGGCAGTTTGAAAGCTTGAAGCTTGTATTAGAATGTCGTCTAGGTACGGAGCTACCGAAATCCCTCGCGGTCTTAGTACCGCTAGAAGGGCACCCAGAACCTTTGTGAAGATTCTTGGAGCCGTAGCCAATCCGAATGGAAGAGCTACAAACTGGTAGTGCCTGTCTAAGAAGGCAAACCTTAGATACCGGTGATGATCTTTGTGGATCGGTATGTGAAGGTAAGCATCCTTTAAATCCACTGTGGTCATGTACTGACCCTCTTGGATCATGGGTAAAATTGTCCGAATAGTTTCCATTTTGAACGATGGAACTCTTAGGAATTTGTTTAGAGTCTTTAAATCTAAGATTGGCCTGAAAGTTCCCTCTTTTTTGGGAACCACAAACAGGTTTGAGTAGAACCCTTGTCCTTGTTCCGACCACGGAACCGGATGGATCACTCCCATTGTTAACAGATCTTGTACGCAGCGTAGAAACGCTTCTTTCTTTATCTGGTTTGTTGACAACCTTGACAGATGAAATCTCCCTCTTGGGGGAGATAATTTGAAGTCTAGAAGGTATCCCTGAGATATGATCTCTAGTGCCCAGGGATCCTGAACATCTCTTGCCCAGGCCTGGGCGAAGAGAGAGAGTCTGCCCCCTACTAGATCCGGTCCCGGATCGGGGGCTCTCGGTTCATGCTGTCTTTGGGGCAGCAGCAGGTTTCCTGGCCTGCTTGCTTTTGTTCCAGGACTGGTTAGGCTTCCAGCCTTGCCTGTAACGAGCAACAGCTCCTTCCTGTTTTGGTGCAGTGGAGGTTGATGCTGCTCCTGTTTTGAAATTCCGAAAGGGACGAAAATTAGACTGTCTAGCCTTAGCTTTGGCCTTGTCTTGAGGTAGGGCGTGGCCCTTACCTCCCGTAATGTCAGCGATAATTTCTTTCAAACCGGGCCCGAATAAGGACTGCCCCTTGAAAGGTATATTAAGTAATTTGGACTTAGAAGTAACATCAGCTGACCAGGATTTTAGCCACAGTGCCCTGCGTGCCTGTATGGCGAATCCTGAGTTCTTAGCCGTAAGTTTGGTTAAATGTACTACGGCCTCCGAAATGAAAGAATTAGCTAGTTTAAGGACTCTAAGCCTGTCCGTAATGTCGTCTAGCGTAGAGGAACTAAGGTTCTCTTCAAGCGACTCAATCCAAAATGCTGCCGCAGCCGTAATCGGCGCGATACATGCAAGGGGTTGTAATATAAAACCTTGTTGAACAAACATTTTCTTAAGGTAACCCTCTAATTTTTTATCCATTGGATCTGAGAAAGCACAGCTATCCTCCACCGGGATAGTGGTACGCTTAGCTAAAGTAGAAACTGCTCCCTCCACCTTGGGGACCGTTTGCCATAAGTCCCGAGTGGTGGCGTCTATTGGAAACATCTTTCTAAATATTGGAGGGGGTGAGAACGGCACACCGGGTCTATCCCACTCCTTAGTAACAATTTCAGTTAGTCTCTTAGGTATAGGAAAAACGTCAGTACTCGCCGGTACCGCAAAGTATTTATCCAACCTACACAGTTTCTCTGGTATTGCAACAGTGTTACAATCGTTGAGAGCTGCTAAGACCTCCCCTAGTAGTACACGGAGGTTCTCCAATTTAAATTTAAAATTTGAAATATCTGAGTCCAATCTGTTTGGATCAGAACCGTCACCCACAGAATGAAGCTCTCCGTCCTCATGCTCTGCGAGCTGTGACGCAGTATCAGACATGGCCCTAGCATTGTCAGCGCACTCTGTTCTCACCCCAGAGTGATCACGCTTGCCTCTTAGTTCAGGTAATTTAGACAAAACTTCAGTCATAACAGTAGCCATATCTTGTAATGTTATCTGTAATGGCCGCCCAGATGTACTAGGCGCCAAAATATCACGCACCTCCCGGGCGGGAGATGCAGGTACTGTCGCGTGAGGCGAGTTAGTCGGCATAACTCTCCCCTCGCTGTTTGGTGAAATTTGTTCACATTGTACAGATTGACTTTTATTTAAAGTAGCATCAATACAGTTAGTACATAAATTTCTATTGGGCTCCACCTTGGCATTGGAACAAATGACACAGATATCTTCCTCTGAGTCAGACATGTTTAACACACTAGCAAAAAACTTACAACTTGGTTATAATCTTTTTTAGCAAAAAACGTACTGTGCCTCAAAGAGGTACTAACGATTAAATGACAGTTGAAATAATGAACTGAAAAACAGTTATTGCATCAAATTTTAAAACAACACAACTTTTAGCAAAGGTTTGTTCCCATTAGTAAAAAACAACACTAATTAAATTTGTACATAAGAAAAACAAAACAACGTTTTTTATACACAGTCACTATAAGAATTCTCACAGCTCTGCTGAGAGAATTTACCTCCCTTCAAAGAAGTTTGAAGACCCCTGAGATCTGTCAGAGATGAACCGGATCATGCAGGACATATAAAAGTAGCTGACTGGAATTTTTTGATGCGTAGCAAAGAGCGCCAAAAACGGCCCCTCCCTCTCCCACACAGCAGTGAAGAGAAACGAAACTGTCACAATTAAAGCAAAAAACTGCCAAGTGGAAAATAATGCCCAAACATTTATTCACACAGTACCTCAGCAATGTAAACGATTCTACATTCCAGCAAAAACGTTTAACATGAGAATAGTTATTAAAAGGATTAGTGACCTTAACACAGTAGTTCCGGTGAAATACCATCCCCAGAATACTGAAGTGTATACATACATGTCATTTTAACGGTATGGCAGGCTTTTCTCATCAATTCCATTCAGAAAATAAAAACTGCCACATACCTCAATGCAGATTCATCTGCCCGCTGTCCCCTGATCTGAAGCCTTTACCTCCCTCAGATGGTCGAGAACAGCAATATGATCTTAACGACTCCGGTTAAAATCATAGTAAAAAATCTCTGTCAGATTCTTCCTCAAACTCTGCCAGAGAAGTAATAACACGCTCCGGTGCTATTTTAAAATAACAAACTTTTGATTGAAGTCATAAAAACTAAGTATAATCACCATAGTCCTCTCACACATCCTATCTAGTCGTTGGGTGCAAGAGAATGACTGGGACTGACGTAGAGGGGAGGAGCTATATGCAGCTCTGCTGGGTGAATCCTCTTGCATTTCCTGTTGGGGAGGAGTTATATCCCAGAAGTAATGATGACCCGTGGACTGATCACACATAACAGAAGAAATAAAGACAGCCAATTCCTGCTGAAAATAATCCACACCCAAAATAAAGTTTAATGAAAAACATAAGCAGAAGATTCAAACTGAAACCGCTGCCTGAAGTACTTTTCTACCAAAAACTGCTTCAGAAGAAGAAAATACATCAAAATGGTAGAATTTAGTAAAAGTATGCAAAGAGGACCAAGTTGCTGCTTTGCAAATCTGATCAATCGAAGCTTCATTCCTAAACGCCCAGGAAGTAGAAACTGATCTAGTATAATGAGCTGTAATCCTTTGAGGCGGAGTTTTACCCGACTCAACATAGGCAAGATGAATTAAAAGATTTCAACCAAGATGCCAAAGAAATGGCAGAAGCTTTCTTGCCCTTTCTAGAACCAGAAAAGATAACAAACTAGAAGTCTTTCGGAAAGACTTAGTAGCTTCAACATAATATTTCAAAGCTCTAACAACATCCAAAGAATGCAATGATTTCTCCTTAGAATTCTTAGGATTAGGACATAATAAAGGAACCACAATTTCTCTACTAATGTTGTTAGAATTCACAACTTTAGGTCAAAATTCAAAAGAAGTTCGCAACACTGCCTTATCCTGATGAAAAATCAGAAAAGGAGACTCACAAGAAAGAGCAGATTATTCAGAAACTCTTCTGGCAGAAGAGATTGCCAAAAGGAACAAAACTTTCCAAGAAAGTAATTTAATGTCCAATGAATGCATAGGTTCAAACGGAGGGGCTTGAAGAGCCCCCAGAACCAAATTCAAACTCCAAGGAGGAGAAATTGACTTAATGACAGGTTTTATACGAACCAAAGCTTGTACAAAACAATGAATATCAGGAAGATTAGCAAATCTTTCTGTGAAAAAGAACAGAAAGAGCAGAGATTTGTCCTTTCAAAGAAATTGCGGATAAACCTTTATCTAAACCATCCTGAAGAAACTGTAAAATTCTCAGAATTCTAAAAGAATGCCAAGAAAAATGATGAGAAAGACACCAAGAAATATAAGTCTTCCAGACTCTATAATATATCTCTCTGGATACAGATTTACGAGCCTGTAACATAGTATTAATCACAAAGTCAGAGAAACCTCCTTGACCAAGAATCAAGCGTTCAATCTCCATACCTTTAAATTTAAGGATTTGAGATCCTGATGGAAAAAAGGACCTTGCGACAGAAGGTCTGGTCGTAGCGGAAGAGTCCACGGATGGCAAGAGGCCATCCGGACAAGATCCGCATACCAAAACCTGTGAGGCCATGCCGGAGCTACCAGAGCAGAACAAACGAGCATTCCTTCAGAATCTTGGAGATTACTCTTGGAAGAACTAGAGGCGGAAAGATATAAGCAGGATGATACTTCCAAGGAAGTGATAATGCATCCATTGCTTCCGCCTGAGGATCCCGGGATCTGGACAGATACCTGGGAAGTTTCTTGTTTAGATGAGATGCCATCAGATCTATTTCTGGAAGCTCCCACATTTGAACAATCTGAAGAAATACCTCTGGGTGAAGAGACCATTCGCCCGGATGCAACGTTTGGCGACTGAGATAATCCGCTTCCCAATTGTCTATACCTGGGATATGAACCGCAGAGATTAGACAGGAGCTGGATTCCGCCCAAACCAGAATTCGAGATACTTCTTTCATAGCCAGAGGACTGTGAGTCCCTCCTTGATGATTGATGTATGCCACCGTAGTGACATTGTCTGTCTGAAAACAAATGAACGATTCTCTCTTCAGAAGAGGCCAAGACTGAAGAGCTCTGAAAATTGCACGGAGTTCCAAAATATTGATCGGTAATCTCACCTCCTGAGATTCCCAAACTCCTTGTGCCGTCAGAGATCCCCACACAGCTCCCCAACCTGTGAGACTTGCATCTGTTGAAATTACAGTCCAGGTCGGAAGCACAAAAGAAGCCCCCTGAATTAAACGATGGTGATCTGTCCACCACGTTAGAGAGTGTCGTACAATCGGTTTTAAAGATATTAATTGAGATATCTTTGTGTAATCCTTGCACCATTGATTCAGCATACAGAGCTGAAGAGGTTGCATGTGAAAATGAGCAAAGGGGATCGCGTCCGATGCAGCAGTCATAAGACCTAGAATTTCCATGCATAAGGCTACCGAAGGGAATGATTGTGACTGAAGGTTTCGACAAGCTGAAATCAATTTTAGACGTCTCTTGTCTGTTAAAGACAGAGTCATGGACACTGAATCTATCTGGAAACCCAGAAAGGTTACCCTTGTCTGAGGAATCAATGAACTTTTTGGTGAATTGATCCTCCAACCATGATCTTGAAGAAACAACACAAGTCGATTCGTATGAGATTCTGCTAAATGTAAAGACTGAGCAAGTACCAAGATATCGTCCAAATAAGGAAATACCACAATACCCTGTTCTCTGATTACAGACAGAAGGGCACCGAGAACCTTTGTAAAAATTCTTTGAGCTGTAGCTAGGCCAAACGGCAGAGCCACAAACTGGTAATGCTTGTCCAGAAAAGAGAATCTCAGGAACTGATAATGATCTGGATGAATCGGAATATGCAGATATGCATCCTGTAAATCTATTGTGGACATATAATGCCCTTGCTGAACAAAAGGCAAGATAGTCCTTACAGTTACCATTTTGAACGTTGGTATCCTTACATAACGATTCAATATTTTTAGATCCAGAACTGGTCTGAAGGAATTCTCCTTCTTTGGTACAATGAAGAGATTTGAATAAAACCCCATCCCCTGTTCCAGAACTGGAACTGGCATAATTACTCCAGCCAACTCTAGATCTGAAACACAATTCAGAAATGCTTGAGCTTTCACTGGACTTACTGGGACACGGGAAAGAAAAAATCTCTTTGCAGGAGGTCTCATCTTGAAACCAATTCTGTACCCTTCTGAAACAATGTTCTGAATCCAAAGATTGTGAACAGAATTGATCCAAATTTCCTTGAAAAAACGTAACCTGCCCCCTACCAGCTGAGCTGGAATGAGGGCCGCACCTTCATGTGGACTTAGAAGCAGGTTTTGCCTTTCTAGAAGGCTTGGATTTATTCCAGACTGGAGATGGTTTCCAAACTGAAACTGCTCCTGAGGATGAAGGATCAGGCTTTTGTTCTTTGTTGAAACGAAAGGAACGAAAACGATTATTAGCCCTGTTTTTACCCTTAGATTTTTTATCCTGTGGTAAAAAAGTTCCTTTCCCACCAGTAACAGTTGAGATAATAGAATCCAACTGAGAACCAAATAATTTGTTACCCTGGAAAGAAATGGAAAGTAGAGTTGATTTAGAAGCCATATCAGCATTCCAAGTTTTAAGCCCTAAAGCTCTTCTAGCTAAAATAGCTAGAGACATAAACCTGACATCAACTCTGATAATATCAAAAATGGCATCACAGATAAAATTATTAGCATGCTGAAGAAGAATAATAATATTATGAGAATCATGATCTGTTACTTGTTGCGCTAAAGTCTCCAACCAAAAAGTTGAAGCTGCAGCAACATCAGCCAAAGATATAGCAGGTCTAAGAAGATTACCTGAACACAGATAAGCTTTTCTTAGAAAGGATTCAATTTTCCTATCTAAAGGATCTTTAAACGAAGTACCATCTGACGTAGGAATAGTAGTACGTTTAGCAAGGGTAGAAATAGCCCCATCGACTTTAGGGATTTTGTCCCAAAATTCTAATCTGTCAGACGGCACAGGATATAATTGCTTGAAACGTTTAGAAGGAGTAAATGAATTACCCAATTTATCCCATTCTCTGGAAATTACTTCAGAAATAGCATTAGGAACAGGAAAAACTTCTGGAATAACCACAGGAGATTTAAATACCTTATCTAAACGTTTAGAATTAGTATCAAGAGGACCAGAATCCTCTATTTCTAAAGCAATTAGTACTTCTTTAAGTAAAGAACGAATAAATTCCATTTTAAATAAATATGAAGATTTATCAGCATCAATCTCTGAGACAGAATCCTCTGAACCAGAAGAGTCATCAGAATGATGATGTTCATTTAAAAATTCATCTGTAGAGAGAGAAGTTTTAAAAGATTTTTTATGTTTACTAGAAGGAGAAATAACAGACATAGCCTTCTTGATGGATTCAGAAACAAAATCTCTTATGTTATCAGGAACATTCTGCACCTTAGATGTTGAAGGAACTGCAACAGGCAATGGTACATTACTAAAGGAAATATTATCTGCTTTAACAAGTTTGTCATGACAATTAATACAAACAGCCGGAGGAATAGCTACCAAAAGTTTACAGCAGATACACTTAGCTTTGGTAGTTCCAGCACTAGACAGCGATTTTCCTGAAGTATCTTCTGACTCAGATGCAACGTGAGACATCTTGCAATATGTAAGAGAAAAAACAACATATAAAGCAAAATTGATCAAATTCCTTAAATGACAGTTTCAGGAATGGGAAAAAAAGCCAATAAACAAGCTTCTAGTAACCAGAAGCAAAGAAAAAATGAGACTGAAATAATGTGGAGACAAAAGCGACGCCCATATTTTTTGGCGCCAAATAATACGCCCACATTATTTGGTGCCTAAATGCTTTTTGGCGCCAAAAATGACGCCACATCCGGAACGCCGACATTTTTGGCGCAAAAGGACATCAAAAAATGACGCAACAAAATGAAGCATTTTCAGCCCCCGCGAGCCTAACAGCCCACAGGGAAAAAAGTCAAATCTTTAAGGTAAGAAAAAATGATTGATTTAAATGCATTATACCAAATATGAAACTGTCTGAAAATAAGGAATGTTGAACATTCTGAGTCAAGGCAAATAAATGTTTGAATACATATATTTAGAACTTTATAAATAAAGTGCCCAACCATAGCTTAGAGTGTCACAGAAAATAAGATTTACTTAACCCAGGACACTCATCTACATGTTTGTAGAAAGCCAAACCAGTACTGAAACGAAAATCAGCAGAGGTAATGGTATATAAATAAGAGTATATCGTCGATCTGAAAAGGGAGGTAAGAGATGAATCTCTACGACCGATAACAGAGAACCTATGAAATAGACCCCGTAGAAGGAGATCACTGCATTCAAATAGGCAATACTCTCCTCACATCCCTCTGACATTCACTGCACGCTGAGAGGAAAACCGGGCTCCAACTTGCTGCGGAGCGCATATCAACGTAGAATCTAGCACAAACTTACTTCACCACCTCCATAGGAGGCAAAGTTTGTAAAACTGAATTGTGGGTGTGGTGAGGGGTGTATTTATAGGCATTTTGAGGTTTGGGAAACTTTGCCCCTCCTGGTAGGAATGTATATCCCATACATCACTAGCTCATGGACTCTTGCTAATTACATGAAAGAAAAGCTTATTACAACTGTTACATACAGGCTGGAGATATAATCTCTGCTAATTTACAACAGATACAACAGTTGTTTCTGAGACAGGATCAGATTGAGACATCTTGCAAATGTAAGAGAAAAAAAACATATAAAGCAAAATCATCAATTTCCTTATATGGCAGTTTCAGGAATGAGAAAAAAATGCAAACCACATAGCCCTCAGAGCATAAAAAAGTAAATTTTTGCTTACCTGATAAATTTATTTCTTTTACGATATGACGAGTCCACGGATTTCATCCTTACTTATGGGATATCGCCACCTGGTCAGCAGGAGGAGGCAAAGATCACCACAGCAGAGCTGTATATATATAGCTCCTCCCTTCCCTCCCACTCCAGTCATTCGACCAAAGTTAGGAAGAGAAAGGAAAAGCCAAGGTGCAGAGGTGACTGAAGTTTAACAAAAATAAAGACCTGTCTTAGAAAAAACAGAGTGGGCCGTGGACTCGTCGTATCGTAAAAGAAATAAATTTATCAGGTAACCATAAATTTCCTTTTCTTTTACAAGATAAGACGAGTCCACGGATTTCATCCTTACTTATGGGATACAATACCAAAGCTATAGGACACGGATGAAAGGGAGGGACAATACAGAAACCTAAATGGAAGGCACCACTGCTTGAAGAACCTCTCCCCCAAAAACAGCCTCAGGCAAGGCAAAAGTATCAAATTTGTAAAATTTGGAAATAGTGTGAAGAGACAACCAAGTTGCAGCCTTGCAAATCTGTTCAACAGAAGCATCATTTTTAAATGCCCATGAGGAAGCCACAGCCCTAGTGGAATGAGCCATAATTCGTTCAGGAGGCTGCTGTCCAGCACTCTCATATGCAAAACAGATGATACTCTTCAGCCAAAAAGAAAGAGGTAGCCGTAGCTTTCTGACCCCTACGTTTCCCAGAAAAAACAACAAATAATGAAGATGATTGACGAAATTCCTTAGTCGCCTGCAAGTAAAACTTCAGGACATGGACTACGTCCAAATTATGTAACAGACGCTCCTTCTTAGAAGAAGGATTAGGACACAATGAAGGAACAACAATTTCCTGATTAATATTCTTGTTGGAAACAACCTTAGGAAGAAAACCAGGTATGGTACACACCACCACCTTATCGGAATGAAAAATAAGATAAGGAGAATCACATTGTAATGCCGAAAGCTCAGAAACTCTGCGAGCAGAAGAAATAGAAACCAAAAAAAAACTTTCCAAGATAACAACTTAATATCTATGGAATGCATAGGTTTAAACGGAACCCCTTGAAGAACTCTAAGAACTAAATTCAAACTCCAAGGAGGAGCAATTGGTCTAAACACAGGCCTGATTCTAGTCAGAGCCTGACAAAAAGATTGAACATCTGGAACATCTGCCAGACGCTTGTGTAGCAAAATAGATAGAGCAGAAATCTGTCCCTTTAAGAAACTTGCTGATAACCCTTTCTCCAATCCTTCTTGGAGAAAAGATAAAATCCTAGGAATCCTAATCTTACTCCATGAGAAGCCCTTGGATTCGCACCAATAAAGATATTTACGCCATATCTTATGGTAAATTTTTCTAGTAACAGGCTCACGTGCCTGAATCAAGGTATCAATGACCAAATCAGAGAACCCACGCTTAGATAAAATCAAGCGTTCAATCTCCAAGCAGTCAGCTGCAGAGAAATAAGATTTGGATGCTGGAAGGGTCCCTGAATGAGAAGGTCCTGCCTCAATGGAAGCTTCCACGGTGGCAGAGATGACATGTCCACCAGATTGGCATACCAAGTCCTGCGAGGCCACGCAGGAGCGATGAGGATCACTGAAGCCCTTTCCTGTTTGACTCGAGCAATCACCCGGGGAAAGAGAGCAAACTGAGGGAACACATAAGCTAGGTTGAACGACCAAGGCATCTATCAGTTCGGCCTGAGGATCCCTGGACCTTGATCCGTATCTCGGAAGCTTGGCATTCTTACGAGACGCCATAAGATCCAGCTCCGGCCTGCCCCATCTGAGAATCAGGTTGGCAAAGACCTCCGGATGGAGTTCCCATTCCCCCGGATGAAACGTCTGTCTGCTCAAAAAAATCTGCCTCCCAGTTGTCCACTCCTGGGATGTAGATTGCTGACAGATAAGAGTGAGCTTCCGCCCACTGAATTATCTTGGAAACGTCTGTCATCGCTAAGGAACTCCTTGTTCCTCCCTGATGATTGATGTAAGCCACAGTCGTGATGTTGTCCGACCGAAATCTGATGAATATTGATGGGAAGTAGAGACTCCGACCGAGTCCACACACCCTGAGCCTTCAGGGAATTCCAGACTGCACCCCATCCTATCAGGCTGGTGTCCGTTGTCACTATCACCCATGAGGGTCTGCGGAAGCACGTCCCTTGGGACAGATGATACGGCGACAACCACTAAAGAAGAGTCCCTTGTCTCCTGATCCAGATCTATTTGAGGAGACAAATTTGCATAATCTCCATTCCATTGTCTGAGCAAGCTCAGTTGTAGAGGTCTGAGATGAAAATGAGCAAACGGAATGATGTCCATTGCAGCCACCATCAATCCAATAGCCTCCATGCACTGAGCCACTGATGGCCGAGGATTGGACTGAAGGGATCGGCATGTATTCAGAATCTTTAACTTTCTGACTTCCGTCAAAAAGATTGAGATAGAGAGTCGATAAGAGTTCCCAGGAAAGGAACCCTTGTCTGTGGAATTAGTTAACTCTTTTCTAAATTCACCTTCCACCCATGAGTCCTTAGAAAGGACAGAACAGTGTCAGTATGAGACTGTCAGCTGATAAGACGCCTGGATCAGAATATCGTCCAGATAAGGCGCCACTGCAATGCCCCACGACCTGATAACAGTCTGCAGAGACCCCAGAACCTTTGTGAAAATTCTGGGTGCCATGGATAGACCGAAAGGAAGGGCCACGAACTGAAAATGTTTGTGCAGAAAGGCAAACCTCAGTAACTTGTGATGATCTCTGTGGATAGGAATATGAAGATATGCATCCTTTAAATCCACGGTAGTCATATATTAACCCTCCTGGATCAATGGAAGAATTGTCCGAATAGTCTCCATCTTGAAGGATGGAACTCTGAGAAACTAGTTTAGACTCTTGAGATCTAAAATGGGTCGGAACGTTCCCTCTTTTTTGGGAACAACAAAGATTTGAGTAAAACCCCTGCCCCTGTTCCTGTATTGGAACGGGACAAATTACTCCCATGGAGGAGAGGTCTCTTACACAACGTAAGAACGCCTCTCTTTTTATCTGGTCTACAGACAATCGTGAAAGAAGAAACCTTCCTCTGGAAATCGAATTTTTGAACTCCAACTGATACCCTTGAGACACTATTTATATAGTGTCCAGGGATCCTGAACGTCTCTTATCCAATCCTGGACAAAGAGAGAAAGTCTGCCCCCTACTAGATCCGATCCCGGATCGGGGGCCGCCCCTTCATGCTGTCTTGGTAGCAGCAGCAGGCTTCTTGGGTTGTTTACCCTTGTTCCAAGCCTGGTTGGGTCTCCAGGTGGACTTGGCTTGAGAAAAATTCCCTTACTGTTTAGCGGAAGAGGAAGAGAGGATTCCCTTGAAATTTCGAAAGGAATGAAAATGACTCTGTCGTCCCTTTTGCTTAAATGTTTTATCTTGAGGGAGGAGGTGACCCTTACCTCCCGTAATGTCAGAAATGATTTCTTTCAAGTCAGGCCCGAATAGGGTCTTTCCCTTGAAAGGAATAGCCAAAAGCTTGGATTTAGAGGACACATCTGCAGACCAAGATTTTAACCATAAGGCTCTTCATGCTAAGATGGAGAATCTACACCTACAAAGTCCGAAGACAAAAGAAGGATCCAAAAGAGATCAGAACTCCAACCTTGGAAATGAATCCCTGATTGAGAGAATATAACCGTCTCTAAAGATCCAGTCAGGATTAACCCCGGAAAGCACAAGGAATTAACGAATGAACAAACGTCCTAAAATCTCCCAGCAGGCGACAGCAAGAGAGACTGCATAATAATCCTGCAGATTCCAAAGTATAAGGATCAAAAAGAGGATACTGCAAGGAAAAAGCGGTCCCGCAGAACCGGGTCTCCTCAACCAGATGACCGGAAGTCCTACACCAAAAGGACAGCAATCTTCAAATAAGAGGAGAGAAGCACTGGACAATTCGATCCACAAAGGAGTACCAATAGAGGGGAACAATCGCCCCCCTACACCAGGCACTGAGGATCTCCAAGCAGTCATCTGATCCCTCCAGAAGAGACGACTCCAGCTCACGTCTAAAGGACCTCAGGAACTACAAATATACTGCCACAACAGGATTTGTAAACCCAGCTAGCTATGCAGGGACAAAACACTTAGTATTGAGTACGAACCAACGTCGGATGGCCCCTCAAGAAGAAATAAACTAGGACCAGTCTGACATCTAGGAAAGAAGGGCCTCTATAAATTGTAAACACAACAAAACAACCTCCTAACAAGAATAAAGCCATCTTATTACCCAACCAGGACCAGCCTGTTGTCAGGGATACAACATGTCTGATATAAATCTCAAAATAACAGAGTTAACTAGTACCCAACCAGGACCAGCCTGATATGCAGGGTACAACCGAACTGTTAAAGTGCCAACTGAAAGTTCTAAACCCTAGCAGCGCTAGACTAAACAAACGACAGACAAATAAGCTCTGGGGCTTAAACATTGTCTTATAATATAATTATTATTTATTTATTTTTACTTCCAGAAGTAAAAACTATTGCGACCATAAAATCGCTAGCATCAAAATCCCAGAGAAGAATTTTCCTCATTTTCCTAAAAGGGAGAATCTACAACAGTCACAAGCTCTAAAATAAAAGAAATAAAAAACACATCCTAATCGGATCAAAAGAAAATAGGCAGCACCCGCAGGTAAACGCCAAAAAGGAACAGAAACACTAACAGGACCAGCTTGTCAGATACCCTATTCCTTAAGAGCTCAGAACTGGGATTAAACACACAAAACAAAAGACAACCATGAGAAGGATCTCGTCCCTCCATTTGTCTAGCGCTGTTCGCCATCTGATTCAGAAGACTGAGGATCCATCGACAAATCAGAACATGCATCCTCCAATGCCGCCAAAACATGCCACAGCAGTACACGCAGACGCGCCAAACTGAATCTAAAAGGCAAAATCTACCTCCAGCGGGACATCTGAAGGCCCTGACCCTGAAGTTTGTACCCCTGAAGCCTTAGAGGTAACCGCTTCCCCAAAGGAAAGATCCGATATAATCTGACTCGCACCTGATGTAACCAGGTTAAGAGGACACGGATGAACTCTTCGCTTGCAATCAGGAAGATGTAAGTGCGCCAACACCAAATATATGGCCATGCGAAACTGTGCAGTAACCTCTGGTGGAAATAAACCTCCTTCCGGAAAAGGGGTAACAGTATTCGGGACAACTGCCTGTGTAGGAACTGAAGAAACTAGGGAACACAGCTCACGGGACACAGAATCGTCAGAGGCAGACGGCTCAGCGGTCTCTAACCTCTTCCCAGAGGGAGGAGAGAGCACTCTATTATGGCATACGGAACATAATGAACATAATTGATTGGGCTGGATTACCCTGGCCTCCCCACAATCTTCGCAAGTAACAGAATACGAATCAGAGAAATCCTTCTCCGAAAAATCAGAATCCTCCATAGCTTGACTCATTAAATTATGGACAAAAATAGCTGGCACCTTACACCCCCACCACCTCCTGACCCAGACAAGTAGAGAAACAGAACGTCTCCACCGACACTCGGTCACGAATACAGAAATGGAGAATTAAAATGTGACCATGCCCGGTCACGAAGTGCGACATGTAGGCCAAAGAAAAAGCGCGCCAGTCCACAGGAACAGCGCAGCTCCAAAAAAAAAAACATGTATGTTCCATAATGACCATGAGCCCCAACATCTCTACACATAAGCAGACAGAATCAGATAAATATGATTAAAGTCCCCCACTGTTCAATAACCCCCCTCAGGAGATTTAAACCATTGATTCCATAAAGATAAAGGAGACCCTGTCTACTATCATTTACATTACATCACAATAAAAAGGAAAATTAAACGATCATACCGGAAACAGTAACACATTCCTTCAAGTTTGACAGATAGTAGCATTGCTTCTGACATGGACTCGAGTAGAGAAAGCAGGCAGCGAAACTCGTCAACGCTGATTGCTTATGGAGCTGTTAATATGAGTCTGGATGGTTTCGCAGAAAAACTATCCCGGCATCTCCGGACTCTGACTTTCACCCATGCTCTCACTGAGAGGCTGACAGGACTACTTAAAACCCCAGTCCCATTTCGAAGAGTACTACCCTCCATAAAAGACTACTACGTAATCTTCTGACACTTCTCTGCCAACCGCCTGTGATGAGAGGCAAAGAATGACTGGGGGATGAGGGAAGTGGGGGAGGTATTTAAGCCTTTTGGCCGGGGGGGGCTTTGCCTCCTCCTGGTGGCCAAGTTCTGTATTTCCCAAAAGTAATGAATGCAGCTGTGAACTCTCCCCATTTTAAGAAGAAAAACATAATTTATGCTTACCTGATAAATTTATTTCTCTTGTGATGTATCGAGTCCACGGATTCATCCTTACTTGTGGGATATTCTCCTTCCCAACAGGAAGTGGCAAAGAGAGCACCCACAGCAGAGCCGTCTATATAGCTCCTCCCTTAGCTACACCCCTCAGTCATTCGACCGAAGGCTAGGAAGAAAAAGGAGAAACTACAGGGTGCAGTGGTGACTGAAAGTTTTAAAATAAAAATATATATGCCTGTCTTAAAAAACAGGGCGGGCCGTGTAATCGATACATCACAAGAGAAATAAATTTATCAGGTAAGCATAAATTATGTTTTCTCTTGTAAGATGTATCGAGTCCACAGATTCATCCTTACTTGTGGGATACCAATACCAAAGCTTTAGGACACGGATGAAGGGAGGGACAAGACAGGGACCTTAAACGGAAGGCACCACTGCTTGTAGAACCTTTCTCCGAAGAAGCAAAAGTATAGAATTTGGAAAATTTGGAAAAAGTATGAAGCCAAGACCAAGTCGCCGCCTTACAAATCTGTTCAACAGAAGCCTCATTTTTAAAAGACCATGTGGAAGCCACAGCTCTAGTAGAATGAGCAGCAATTCTTTCAGGAGGCTGCTGTCCAGCAGTCTCATAGGCCAGACGGATGATGCTTTTCAGCCAAAAGGAAAGAGAGGTAGCCATAGCCCTTTGACCTCTCCGTTTACTGGATAAACAACAAGCAATGAAGATGTTTGACGGAAATCTTTAGTTGCTTGTAAGTAGAACTTTAAAGCACGAACCACATCAAGATTGTGTAACAGACGTTCCTTCTTTGATGAAGGATTAGGACACAGAGAAGGAAAAACAATCTCTTGATTGATATTCTTATTAGAAACAACTCTAGGAAGAAACCCAGGTTTGGTACGCAAAACCACCTTATCTGCATGGAAAACAAGGTAAGGGGAATCACATTGTAAAGCAGATAGCTCAAACTCTTCGAGCCGAAGAGATAGCTACTAAAAACAAAACTTTCCAAGATAGAAGCTTAATATCTATGGAATGCATAGGTTCAAACGGAACCCCTTGAAGAACTTTAAGGACTAAGTTTAGGCTCCAAGGCAGAGCAACAGGCTTAAATACAGGCTTAATTCTGACCAAAACCTGACTAAAGGCTTGAACGTCTGGGACATCTGCCAGACGTTTGTGTAGTAGAATAGACAAAGCAGATATTAGCCCTTTTAGGGAAATAGCCGATAATCCCTTCTCCAAACCTTCTTGGAGAAAAGACAATATTCTAGGAATCCTAATCTTACTCCACGAGAAACCTTTGGATTCACACCAATAAAGATATTTGTGCCAAATCTTACGATAGATCTTCCTGGTGACAGGCTTTCTAGCCTGAATCAGGGTATCAATGACCGACTCAGAGAAACCATGCTTTGATAGAATCAGGCGTTCAATCTCCAAGCAGTAAGACGCAGAGAAATTAGATTTGGATGCGTGAACGGACCTTGGATTAGAAGGTCCCGCCTCATTGGCAGAGTCCACGGTGGAACCGAGGACATGTCCACTAGGTCTGCATACCAAGTCCTGCGTGGCCACGCAGGTCCTATGAGAATCACCGAAACTCTCTCCTGCTTGATTCTGGCAACCAGACGTGGGAGGATAGGAAACAGTGGAAATACATAGGCCAGATTGAAGGACCAAGGCACTGCTAGAGCATCTATCAGTACAGCCTTGGGATCCCGGGACCTGGACCTGTAACAAGGAATTTTGGCATTCTGACGGGACGCCATCAGATCCAATTCTGATGTGCCCCATAGCTGGGCAAATACCTCCGGATGGAGATCCCACTCCCCCGGATGAAAAGTCTGACGACTTAGGAAATCCGCCTCCCAGTTCTCTACTCCTGGGATGTGGATTGCCGAGAGATGGCAAGAGTGATCCTCTGAGCACCGGATTATTTTGGTTACCTCCATCATCGCTAGAGAACTCCTTGTTCCTCCTTGATGATTGATATAAGCTACAGTTGTGATGTTGTCCGACTGAAACCTAATGAATTTGGCCGCAGCAAGCTGAGGCCACGCCTGAAGAGCATTGAATATCTCTCAGTTCTAGAATGTTTATCAGAAGAAGAGATTCCTCCCGAGACCATAAGCCCTGTGCTTTCAGGGAGTTCCAGACTGCACCCCAGCCTAGCAGGCTGGCATCTGTCGTTACAATGAGCCACTCTGGCCTGCGGAAGTACATTCCCTGAGACAGGTGGTCCTGAGACAACCACCAGAGAAGAGAATCTCTGGTCCCCTGGTCCAGATGCAATTGAGGAGATAAATCTGCATAATCCCCATTCCACTGTTTGAGCATGCATAGTTGCAGTGGTCTGAGGTGTAGGCGGGCAAAAGGAACTATGTCCATTGCCGCTACCATGAGTCTGATTACCTCCATACACTGAGCCACTGATGGCCGAGGAATGGAATGAAGAGCTCGGCAAGTGGTTAAGAGTTTTGATTTTCTGACCTCCGTCAGAAATATTTTCATTTCTACCGAGTCTATCAGAGTCCCTAGAAAGGAAAGTCTTGTAAGAGGGAAAAGAGAACTCTTTTTTTATGTTCACCTTCAACCCGTGAGATCTCAGAAAAGCCAACACGATGTCCGTGTGAGACTTGGCTAGCTAGAAAGTCGACGCCTGAATTAAGATGTCATCTAGCTAAGGCGCCACTGCTATGCCCCGTGGTCGTAAAACCGCCAGAAGGGACCCTAGCACTTTCGTGAAAATTCTGGGAGCCGTGGCCAACCCGAAGGGAAGGGCCACAAACTGGTAATGCCTGTTTAGAAAGGTGAATCTGAGAAATTGATGATGATGATTTCTGTGAACAGGGATGTGTAGATACGCATCTTTTAAGTCCACGGAAGTCATATATTGACCCTCCTGGATCAGCGGTAGAATAGTCCGAATAGTCCCCATCTTGAATGATGGAACTTGTTTAGAATTTTGAGATCCAAGATTGGTCTGAAAGTTCAATTTTTTTTGGGAACCACAAACAGGTTTGATTAAAACCCTAGCCCCTGTTCCTCTATTGGGACTGGGCGGATCACCCCCATGGTATGTAGGTCTTCTATACAGCGTAAGAACGCCTCTTTCATTGTCTGGTTTGCAGACAATCGAGAAATGTGAAATCTCCCCCTTGGAAGGGAGCCCTTGAATTCCAGAAGATACCCCTGGGACACAATTTCTAAAGCCCAGGGATCGTGAACATCTCTTGCCCAAGCCTGAGCGAAGAGAGAGAGAGAGTCTGCCCCCTACTAGATCCGGTCCCGGATCAGGGGCTACCCCTTCATGCTGTCTTAGAGGCAGCTGCAGGCCTGTTAACCTTTATTTCAAGCCTGGTTAGGTCTCCAGACTGACTTGGATTGGGCAAAATTCCCCTCTTGCTTTGCAGCAGAGGAAGCTGAAGCGGGACCACTCTTAAAGTTCCGAAAGGAATGAAAATTATTTTGTTTGGTCCTCATCTTATTTGATCTATCCTGAGGGAAGGCATGACCTTTCCCTCCAGTGATGTCTGAAATAATCCCTTTCCGTTCAGGCCCGAATAGGGTCTTTCCTTTGAAAGGGATGTTCAAAAGTTTAGATTTAGATGACACATCAGCAGACAAGGACTTAAGCCATAACGCCCTGCGTGCTAAAATGGCAAAAACACAATTTATGCTTACCTGATAAATTTGTTTCTCTTGTGGTGTATCCAGTCCACGGATCATCCATTACTTGTGGGATATTCTCCTTCCCAACAGGAAATTGCAAGAGGACACTCACAGCAGAGCTGTTATATAGCTCCTCCCCTAACTGCCATATCCAGTCATTCGACCGAAAACACGCAGAGAAAGGAGAAACCATAGGGTGCAGTGGTGACTGTAGTTTAAATGAAAAAATTACCTGCCTTAAAATGACAGGGCGGGCCGTGGACTGGATACACCACAAGAGAAACAAATTTATCAAGTAAGCATAAATTGTGTTTTCTCTTGTAAGGTGTATCCAGTCCACGGATCATCCATTACTTGTGGGATACCAATACCAAAGCTAAAGTACACGGATGAAGGGAGGGACAAGGCAGGTACTTAAACGGAAGGTAACTTTGCCTGTAAAACCTTTCTCCCAAAAATAGCCTCCGAAGAAGCAAAAGTATCAAATTTGTAGAATTTGGAAAAAGTATGAAGCGAAGACCAAGTCGCCGCCTTGCAAATCTGTTCAACAGAAGCCTCATTTTTAAAGGCCCAAGTGGAAGCCACAGCTCTAGTAGAATGAGCTGTAATCCTTTCAGGAGGCTGCTGTCCAGCAGTCTCATAGGCTAAGCGGATTATGCTTCTTAGCTAAAAAGAAAGAGGTTGCCGAAGCCTTTTGACCTCTCCTCTGTCCAGAGTAGACAACAAACAAAGCAGATGTTTGACGAAAATCTTTAGTAGCTTGTAAGTAAAACTTTAAAGCACGAACCACGTCCAGATTGTGTAATAGACGTTCCTTCTTTGAAGAAGGATTAGGACACAAGGATGGAACAACAATCTTTTGATTGATATTCTTGTTAGATACCACCTTAGGTAAAAACCCAGGTTTGGTACGCAGGACTACCTTATCCGTATGGAAGATCAGATAAGGAGAATCACATTGTAAAGCAGATAACTCGGAGACTCTACGAGCCGAGGAAATAGCTACCAAAAAAAGAACTTTCCAAGATAAAAGTTTGATATCTATGGAATGAAGAGGTTCAAACGGAACTCCTTGAAGAACCTTAAGAACCAAATTTAAGCTCCATGGGGGAGCAACAGGTTTAAACACAGGCTTGATTCTAACCAAAGCCTGACAAAATGCCTGAACGTCTGGAACATCTGCCAGACGCTTGTGCAAAAGAATAGACAGAGCAGAAATCTGTCCTTTTAAGGAACTAGCTGACAATCCTTTTTCCAAACCATCTTGAAGAAAGGATAATATTCTGGGAATCCTGACCTTACTCCATGAGTAACCTTTGGATTCACACCAATAAAGATATTTACGCCATATCTTATGGTAAATTTTCCTGGTAACAGGATTTTGTGCCTGTATTAAGGTATCAATGACTGACTCGGAGAAGCCACGCTTTGATAAAATCAAGCGTTCAATCTCCAGGCAGTCAGTCTCAGAGAAATTAGATTTGGATGGTTGAAAGGACCCTGACGTAGAAGGTCCTGTCTCAGAGGCAGAGTCTATGATGGAAAGGATGACATGTCCACCAGATCTGCATACCAGGTCCTGCGTGGCCACGCAGGCGCTATCAAAATCACTAATGCTCTCTCCTGCTTGACCTTGGCAATCAGTCGAGGGAGCAGAGGAAACGGTGGAAACACATAAGCCAGGTTGAAAGACCAGGGCGCTGCTAGAGCATCTATCAGCGTCGCCTTGGGATCCCTTGACCTGGATCCGTAACAAGGAAGCTTGGCGTTCTGGCGAGACGCCATGAGATCCAGTTCTGGTTTGCCCCAACGATGAATCAATTGGGCAAACACCTCCGGATGGAGTTCCCACTCTCCCGGATGAAAAGTCTGACGACTTAGAAAATCCGCCTCCCAGTTCTCTACACCTGGGATATGGATAGCTGATAGGTGGCAAGAGTGAATCTCTGCCCAGCGAATTATCTTTGAGACTTCTAACATCGCTAGGGAACTTCTTGTTCCCCCTTGATGGTTGATGTAAGCCACAGTCGTGATGTTGTTCGACTGAAATCTGATGTACCTCAGAGTTGCTAACTGAGGCCAAGCTTGAAGAGCATTGAATATCTCTCTCAGTTCCAGAATATTTATTGGAAGGAGTGTCTCCTCCTGAGTCCACGATCCCTGAGCCTTCAGGGAGTTCCAGACTGGACCCCAACCTAGAAGGCTGGCATCTGTTGTTACAATTGTCCAATCTGGCCTGCGAAAGGTCATACCTTTGGACAGATGGACCCGAGATAGCCACCAGAGAAGAGAATCCCTGGTCTCTTGATCCAGATTTAGTAGAGGGGACAAATCTGTGTAATCCCCGTTCCACTGACTGAGCATGCATAGTTGCAGCGGTCTGAGATGTAGTTGTGCAAACGGCACTATGTCCATTGCCGCTACCATTAAGCCGATTACTTCCATGCACTGAGCCACCGAAGGGCGCGGAATGGAATGAACACGGCAGGAATTTAGAAGCTTTGATAACCTGGACTCCGTCAGGAAAATTTTCATTTCTACAGAATCTATAAGAGTCCCTAGGAAGTAAACTCTTAGAGAACTCTTTTCCTCGTTCACTTTCCACCCATGCGATCTCAGAAATGCCAGTACTACGTCCGTATGAGACTTGGCAATTTGGAAGTTTCACGCCTGTATCAGGATGTCGTCTAAATAAGGGGCCACTGATATGCCCCGCTTTCTTAGGACTGCCAGAAGCGACCGCAGAACCTTCGTAAAGATTCTTGGGGCTGTAGCTAATCCAAAGGGAAGGGCTACAAACTGGTAATGCCTGTCTAGAAAGGCAAACCTGAGAAACCGATGATGATCTTTGTGTATCGGAATGTGAAGATAAGCATGCTTTAAATCCACTGTAGTCATATATTGACCCTCCTGGATCAAAGGTAGGATGGTACGAATAGTCTCCATCTTGAATGATGGAACTCTGAGGAATTTGTTTAAGATGTTTAGATCCAAAATTGGTCTGAAGGTTCCCTCTTTTTTGGGAACCACAAACAGATTTGAGTAAAAACCCTGTCCCTGTTCCTCCTTTGGATAGGGGGCCGTACCTTCATGCTGTCTTAGAGGCAGCAGCAGGCTTTTTGGCCTGCTTACCTTTGTTCCAGGTCTGGTTTGGTCTCCAGACCGTCTTGGACTGAGCAAAAGTTCCCTCTTGTTTTGCATTAGAGGAAGTTGATGCCGCACCTGCCTTGAAGTTTCGAAAGGCACGAAAATTAGACTGTTTGGCCCTTGATTTGGACCTATCCTGAGGAAGGGCATGACCTTTTCCTCCAGTGATATCAGCAATCTCCTTCAAACCAGGCCCAAATAGGATCTGCCCCTTGAAGGGAATGTTAAGTAGCTTAGATTTTGAAGTCACGTCAGCTGACCATGATTTAAGCCATAGCGCCCTGCGCTCCTGAATAGCAAAACCAGAATTCTTAGCCGTTAGTTTAGTCAAATAAACAATGGCATCATAAAAAAAAGAATTGGCTAGCTTAAGTGCCCTAAGCTTGCCAAGTATGTCATCCAATGGAGTCGCTACCTGTAAAGCCTCTTCCAGAGACTCAAACCAGAACGCCGCAGCAGCAGTGACAGGAGCAATGCATGCAAGGGGCTGTAGGATAAAACCTTGTTGAATAAACATTTTCTTAAGGTAACCTTATTTCTTATCCATTGGATCTAAAAAAGCACAACTGTCCTCAACAGGGATAGTAGTACGCTTTGCTAGAGTAGAAACTGCTCCCTCCACCTTAGGGACTGTCTGCCATAAGTCCCGTGTGGTGGCGTCTATTGGAAACATTTTTCTAAATATAGGAGGGGGAGAGAACGGCACACCTGGTCTATCCCATTCCTTAGTAATACATTTCTGTAAACCTTTTAGGTATTGGAAAAACATCAGTACACACCGGCACTGCATAGTATTTATCCAGCTCTACACAATTTCTCTGGCACTGCAATTGTATCACAGTCATTGAGCGCAGCTAAAACCTCTTTGAGCAGCACGCGGAGGTGTTCAAGCTTAAATTTAAATGTAGAAATATCAGAATCAGGTATCCTACCTGAGTCAGAAACATCACCCACAGACTGAAGCTCTCCTTCCTCAGCTTCTGCATATTGTGAGACAGTATCAGACATGGTTCTTAAAGAGTCAGTATGCTCTGCATTTCGTTTAACCCCAGAGCTCTCTCGCTTACCTCTAAATTCAGGTAGTCTGGCTAATACCGCTGACAGTGTATTATCCATGACTGCCGCCATGTCTTGTAAAGTAATCGCTATGGGGGCCCTAGATGTACTTGGCGCCATTTGAGCGTGAGTCCCTTGAGCGGGAGTCAAAGGATCTGACACGTGGGGAGAGTTAGTCGGCATAACTTCCCCCTCGTCAGATTCCTCTGGTGATAAATTTTTTAAAGACAGAATATGATCTTTATTGCTTAAAGTGAAATCAGTACATTTGGTACACATTCTAAGAGGGGGTTCCAACATGGCTTTTAAACATAATGAACAAGGAGTTTCCTCTATCTCAGACATGTTTACACAGACTAGCAATGAGACCAGCAAGCTTGGAAAACACTTTAAATCAAGTTAACAAGCAAATATAAAAAACAGTACTGTGCCTTTAAGAGAAACAAATTTTGTCAGAATTTGAAAAACAGTGAAAAAAGGCAGTTACACAAACAAATTTTTTACAGAGTGTATAATAAGCTAACAGAGCATTGCACCCACTTGCAAATGGATGATTAACCCCTTAGTTAAAAAAACGGATCAAAAAACGTTTTTTAACAGTCACAACAAACTGCCACAGATCTGCTGTGGCCCTACCTTCCCCAATAAACGACTTTGGAAAGCCTTTGAGCCCTTTAGAGATGTCCTATAGCATTCAGGGGACTTCTGAGGAAAGCTGGATGTCTCAGTCTGTAATTTTAACTGCGCAAAAAAAGCGCTAAAATAGGCCCCTCCCACTCATACTACAACAGTGGAAAGCCTCAGGAAACTGTTTCTAGGCAAAATTTAAGCCAACCATGTGGAAAAAACTAGGCCCCAATAAAGTTTTATCACCAAAGCATATATAAAAACGCTTAAACATGCCAGCAAACGTTTTATATTGCAATTTTATAAGGGTATTACCCCTGAGAGTAAGCATGATACCAGTCGCTATTAAATCACTTTATTCAGGCTTAACTTACATTAATCCGGTATCAGCAGCATTTTCTAGCATTTCCAATTCTAGAAAAAATTGTAACTGCACATACCTCATAGCAGAGTAAACTGCACGCCATTCTCCCGCTGAAGTTACCTCTCTCCTCAGACATATGAGAAAACAGCAATGGATCTTAGTTACAACCTGCTAAGATCATAGAAAACTCAGGCAGATTCTTCTTCTATTTACTGCCTGGGATAAAATAGTACAACTCCGGTACTATTTAAAATAACAAACTTTTGATTGAAGATAAAAAACTAACTATATTTCACCACTCTCTCCGTTACTACCTCCATGCGTGTTGAGAGTTGCAAGAGAATGACTGGATATGGCAGTTAGGGGAGGAGCTATATAACAACTCTGCTGTGGGTGTCCTCTTGCAACTTCCTGTTGGGAATGAGAATATCCCACAAGTAATGGATGATCCGTGGACTGGATACACCTAACAAGAGAAACCTGAATTCTTTGCCGTTAATTTAGCCAGTTGAAATGCGGCATCTGTAATAAAAGAATTAGCCAATTGAAGGGCCTTAATTCTGTCCATAATCTCCTCTAATGGAGTCTCCTTCTGAAGAGCGTCTTCTAGAGCCACAAACCAGAAAGCAGCTGCAGTAGTTACAGGAACAATGCACGCAATAGGTTGGAGAGAAAAACCTTGATGAACAAAAATTTTCTTGACGAGACCCTCGTATTTTT
Source organism: Bombina bombina (assembly GCF_027579735.1). NCBI lineage: Eukaryota > Metazoa > Chordata > Amphibia > Anura > Bombinatoridae > Bombina > Bombina bombina. Next base: position 230,662,764 of record NC_069504.1, on the reverse strand, counting down.
GATCCATAGGATCTTTGAAAGCACAACTGTCTTCGATAGGTATAGTTGTATGCTTAGACAGAGTAGAAATAGCTCCCTCCACCTTAGGAACTGTCTGCCACGAGTCCCACATGGTGTCAGATATGGGAAACATTTTCTTAAAAAACAGAATTTATGTTTACCTGATAAATTTCTTTCTCCAACGGTGTGTCCGGTCCACGGCGTCATCCTTACTTGTGGGATATTCTCTTCCCCAACAGGAAATGGCAAAGAGCCCAGCAAAGCTGGTCACATGATCCCTCCTAGGCTCCGCCTACCCCAGTCATTCGACCGACGTTAAGGAGGAATATTTGCATAGGAGAAATCATATGGTACCGTGGTGACTGTAGTTAAAGAAAATAAAATATCAGACCTGATTAAAAAAAAACCAGGGCGGGCCGTGGACCGGACACACCGTTGGAGAAAGAAATTTATCAGGTAAACATAAATTCTGTTTTCTCCAACATAGGTGTGTCCGGTCCACGGCGTCATCCTTACTTGTGGGAACCAATACCAAAGCTTTAGGACACGGATGAAGGGAGGGAGCAAATCAGGTCACCTAAATGGAAGGCACCACGGCTTGCAAAACCTTTCTCCCAAAAATAGCCTCAGAAGAAGCAAAAGTATCAAACTTGTAAAATTTGGTAAAAGTGTGCAGTGAAGACCAAGTCGCTGCCCTACATATCTGATCAACAGAAGCCTCGTTCTTGAAGGCCCATGTGGAAGCCACAGCCCTAGTGGAATGAGCTGTGATTCTTTCGGGAGGCTGCCGTCCGGCAGTCTCGTAAGCCAATCTGATGATGCTTTTAATCCAAAAAGAGAGAGAGGTAGAAGTTGCTTTTTGACCTCTCCTTTTACCTGAATAAACAACAAACAAGGAAGATGTTTGTCTAAAATCCTTTGTAGCATCTAAATAGAATTTTAGAGCGCGAACAACATCCAAATTGTGCAACAAACGTTCCTTCTTTGAAACTGGTTTTGGACACAGAGAAGGTACGATAATCTCCTGGTTAATGTTTTTGTTAGAAACAACTTTTGGAAGAAAACCAGGTTTAGTACGTAAAACCACCTTATCTGCATGGAACACCAGATAAGGAGGAGAACACTGCAGAGCAGATAATTCTGAGACTCTTCTAGCAGAAGAAATCGCAACTAAAAACAAAACTTTCCAAGATAATAACTTAATATCAACGGAATGTAAGGGTTCAAACGGAACCCCCTGAAGAACTGAAAGAACTAAATTGAGACTCCAAGGAGGAGTCAAAGGTTTGTAAACAGGCTTGATTCTAACCAGAGCCTGAACAAAGGCTTGAACATCTGGCACAGCTGCCAGCTTTTTGTGAAGTAATACCGACAAGGCAGAAATCTGTCCCTTCAGGGAACTTGCAGATAATCCTTTTTCCAATCCTTCTAGAAGGAAGGATAGAATCCTAGGAATCTTAACCTTGTCCCAAGGGAATCCTTTAGATTCACACCAACAGATATATTTTTTCCAAATTTTGTGGTAAATCTTTCTAGTCACAGGCTTTCTGGCCTGAACAAGAGTATCGATCACAGAATCTGAGAATCCTCGCTTCGATAAAATCAAGCGTTCAATCTCCAAGCAGTCAGCTGGAGTGAAACCAGATTCGGATGTTCGAACGGACCCTGAACAAGAAGGTCTCGTCTCAAAGGTAGCTTCCAAGGTGGAGCCGATGACATATTCACCAGATCTGCATACCAAGTCCTGCGTGGCCACGCAGGAGCTATCAAGATCACCGACGCCCTCTCCTGCTTGATCCTGGCTATCAGCCTGGGGATGAGAGGAAATGGCGGGAACACATAAGCTAGTTTGAAGGTCCAAGGTGCTACTAGTGCATCCACTAGAGCCGCCTTGGGATCCCTGGATCTGGCCCCGTAGCAAGGAACTTTGAAGTTCTGACGAGAGGCCATCAGATCCATGTCTGGAATGCCCCACAGGTGAGTGACTCGGGCAAAGATTTCCGGATGGAGTTCCCACTCCCCCGGATGCAATGTCTGACGACTCAGAAAATCCGCTTCCCAATTTTCCACTCCTGGGATGTGGATAGCAGACAGGTGGCAGGAGTGAGACTCCGCCCAAAGAATAATTTTGGTTACTTCTTCCATCGCTAGGGAACTCCTTGTTCCCCCCTGATGGTTGATGTACGCAACAGTCGTCATGTTGTCTGATTGAAACCGTATGAACCTGGTCCTCGCAAGCTGGGGCCAGGCCTGGAGCGCATTGAATATCGCTCTCAGTTCCAGAATATTTATCGGTAGAAGAGATTCTTCCCGAGACCAAAGACCCTGAGCTTTCAGGGATCCCCAGACCGCGCCCCAGCCTATCAGACTGGCGTCGGTCGTGACAATGACCCACTCTGGTCTGTGGAACATCATCCCTTGAGACAGATTGTCCAGGGACAGCCACCAACGGAGTGAGTCTCTGGTCCTCTGATTTACTTGTATCTTCGGAGACAAGTCTGTATAGTCCCCATTCCACTGACTGAGCATGCACAGTTGTAATGGTCTTAGATGAATGCGCGCAAAAGGAACTATGTCCATCGCCGCCACCATCAACCCGATCACTTCCATGCACTGAGCTATGGAAGGAAGAGGAACGGAATGAAGTATCCGACAAGAGTCCAGAAGCTTTGTTTTTCTGGCCTCTGTTAGAAAGATCCTCATTTCTAAGGAGTCTATAATTGTTCCCAAGAAGGGAACCCTTGTTGACGGGGATAGAGAACTCTTTTCCACGTTCACTTTCCAGCCGTGAGATCTGAGAAAGGCCAGGACAATGTCCGTGTGAGCCTTTGCTTGAGGAAGGGACGACGCTTGAATCAGAATGTCGTCCAGGTAAGGTACTACTGCAATGCCCCTTGGTCTTAGCACCGCTAGAAGGGACCCTAGTACCTTTGTGAAAATCCTTGGAGCAGTGGCTAATCCGAAAGGAAGCGCCACGAACTGGTAATGTTTGTCCAGGAATGCAAACCTTAGGAACCGATGATGTTCCTTGTGGATAGGAATATGTAGATACGCATCCTTTAAATCCACCGTGGTCATAAATTGACCTTCCTGGATGGAAGGAAGGATAGTTCGAATGGTTTCCATCTTGAACGATGGGACCTTGAGAAATTTGTTTAAGATCTTGAGATCTAGGATTGGTCTGAACGTTCCCTCTTTTTTGGGAACTATGAACAGATTGGAGTAGAACCCCATCCCTTGTTCTCTTAATGGAACAGGATGAATCACTCCCATTTTTAACAGGTCTTCTACACAATGTAAGAACGCCTGTCTTTTTATGTGGTCTGAAGACAACTGCGACTTGTGGAACCTCCCCCTTGGGGGAAGTCCCTTGAATTCCAGAAGATAACCCTGGGAGACTATTTCTAGCGCCCAAGGATCCAGAACATCTCTTGCCCAAGCCTGAGCGAAGAGAGAGAGTCTGCCCCCCACCAGATCCGGTCCCGGATCGGGGGCCAATATTTCATGCTGTCTTGGTAGCAGTGGCAGGTTTCTTGGCCTGCTTTCCCTTGTTCCAGCCTTGCATTGGTCTCCAAGCTGGCTTGGCCTGAGAAGTATTACCCTCTTGCTTAGAGGACGTAGCACCTTGGGCTGGTCCGTTTTTACGAAAGGGACGAAAATTAGGTCTATTTTTTGCCTTGAAGGGCCGATCCTGAGGAAGGGCGTGGCCCTTACCCCCAGTGATATCAGAGATAATCTCTTTCAAGTCAGGACCAATTTTGGAAGCTTTAACCCTTAAAATAACGGAACCGGAGCCGTTTTAAGCTTTAACCCCTTTACAGTCCCTGGTATCTGCTTTGCTGAGACCCAACCAAACCCAAAGGGGAATACGATACCAAATGACGCCTTCAGAAGTCTTTTATGAGTATCAGAGCTCCTCTCACATGCGACTGCATGCCATGCCTCTCAAAAACAAGTGCGCAACACCGGCGCGAAAATGAGACTCTGCCTATGCTTTGGGAAAGCCCCTAAAGAATAAGGTGTCTAAAACAGTGCCTGCCGATATTATTAAATCAAAATACCCAGAATAAATGATTCCTCAAGGCTAAATAAGTGTTAATATCAATCGATTTAGCCCAAAAAAAAGTCTACAGTTTAAATAAGCCCTTGTGAAGCCCTTATTTACAATCGTAATAAACATGGCTTACCGGATCCCATAGGGAAAATGACAGCTTCCAGCATTACATCGTCTTGTTAGAATGTGTCATACCTCAAGCAGCAAGAGACTGCAAACTGTTCCCCCAACTGAAGTTAATTGCTCTCAACAGTCCTGTGTGGAACAGCCATGGATTTTAGTTACGGTTGCTAAAATCATTTTCCTCATACAAACAGAATTCTTCATCTCTTTTCTGTTTCTGAGTAAATAGTACGTACCAGCACTATTTGAAAATAACAAACTCTTGATTGAATAATGAAAAACTACAGTTAAACACTAAAAAACTCTAAGCCATCTCCGTGGAGATGTTGCCTGTACAACGGCAAAGAGAATGACTGGGGTAGGCGGAGCCTAGGAGGGATCATGTGACCAGCTTTGCTGGGCTCTTTGCCATTTCCTGTTGGGGAAGAGAATATCCCACAAGTAAGGATGACGCCGTGGACCGGACACACCTATGTTGGAGAAATAGGAGGGGGAGTTAACGGAATACCTGGTCTATCCCACTCCTTAGTAATAATATTCACAATTCACTTAGGGACTGGAAAAACATCAGTGTAAACAGGAACCTCTAAGTATTTATCCATTTTACACAATTTCTCTGGAACCACTATAGGGTCAAAATCATCTAGAGTCGCTAATACCTCCCTGAGCAATAAGCGGAGGTGTTCAAGCTTAAATTTAAAGGCCGTCATATCAGAATCTGTCTGAGGAAGCGTCTTTACTGAATCAGAAATTTCTCCCTCAGATAACAAATCCCTCACCCCTACTTCAGAGCATTGTGAGGGCATATCAGATACGGCTACTAAAGCGTCAGACGGCTCAGCATTTTTCCTAAACCCAGAGCTGTCCCGCTTTCCTTGTAAACCAGGCAGTTTAGATAAAACCTCTGTGAGGGTTGTATTCATAACTGTGGCCATGTCTTGTAAAGTAAAAGAATTTGACACACTAGAGGTACTTGGCGTCACTTGTGCGGGCGTTACTGGTTGTGACACTTGGGGAGAGCTAGATGGCGAACCCTCATTTACTTCTGACTGAGAATCATCTATTGCTCTATTTTTAAGTGCTAATATATGTTCTTTATAGTTTATAGACATATCAGTACAATTGGGACACATTCTAAGAGGGGGTTCCACAATGGCTTCCAAACATATTGAACAAGGATAGACTGAACATACCTCATATGCAGCTTAGCATGCAAACCGTTCTCCCAACTGAAGTTTTCCTGTACTCTTCTGCCCTTGTGAGAACAGCAGTGGATCTCAGTTACAAAGTGCTAAGATCATAATCCTTCTTGCAGAAATCTTCATCCCTTTTCTGCCAGAGAGTAAATAGTACACACCGGTACCATTTAAAAACATAATTTATGCTTACCTGATAAATTTATTTCTCTTGTGGTGCATCCAGTCCACGGATCATCCATTACTTGTGGGATATTCTCCTTCCCAACAGTAAGTTGCAAGAGGATCACCCACAGCAGAGCTGTCTATATAGCTCCTCCCCTAACTGCCACCTCCAGTCATTCGACCGAAGACAAGCAAGAGAATGGAGAAACTATAGGGTGCAGTGGTGACTGTAGTTTAGAGTTAAAAAATACCTGCCTTAAAATTACAGGACGGGCCGTGGACTGGATACACCACAAGAGAAATAAATTTACCAGGTAAGCATAAATTATGTTTTCTCTTGTAAGGTGTATCCAGTCCACGGATCATCCATTACTTGTGGGATACCAATACCAAAGCTAAAGTACATGGATGAAGGGAGGGACATGGCAGGTACTTAACTGAAGGAACCATTGCTTGTAAAACCTCTCCCCCAAAAATAGCCTCCGAAGAAGCAAAAGTATCAAATTTATAGAATTTGGAAAAAGTATGAAGCGAAGACCAAGTCGCCGCCTTGCAAATCTGTTCAACAGAAGCCTCATTTTTAAAGGCCCATGTGTAAGCCACAACTCTAGTAGAATGAGCTGTAATCCTTTCAGGAGGCTGCTGGCCAGCAGTCTCATAAGCTAAGCGTATTATACTTCTTAGCCAAAGCGAAAGAGAAGTTGCCGAAGCCTTTTGGCCTTTCCTCTGTCCAGAGTAGACAACAAACAAAGCAGATGTTTGACGAAAATCTTTAGTAGCTTGTAAACAATACTTTAAAGCACGAACGACGTCAAGATTGTGTAATAGACGTTCCTTCTTTGAAGAAGGATTAGGACACAATGACGGAACAACAATCTCCTGATTGATATTCTTATTAGATACCACCTTAGGTAAAAACCCAGGTTTGGTACGCAAAACTACCTTATCTGCATGGAAGATCAGATAAGGGGAATCACATTGTAAGGCAGATAACTCGGAAACTCTACGAGCCGAGGAAATAGCTACCAAAAATAGAACTTTCCAAGATAAAAGTTTGATATCTATGGAATGAAGAGGTTCAAACAGAACCCCCTGAAGAACTTTAAGAACCAAATTTAAACTCCATGGTGGAGCAACAGGTTTAAACACAGGCTTGATTCTAACTAAAGCCTAACAAAATGCCTGAACGTCTGGAACATCCGCCAGACGCTTATGCAAAAGAATAGACAGAGCAGAAATCTGTCCCTTTAAGGAACTAGCTGACAATCCCTTTTCCAATCCTTCTTGGAGAAAAGATAATATCCTGGGAATCCTGACTTTACTACATGAGTAACCCTTGGATTCATACCAATAAAGATATTTACGCCATATCTTATGATAGATTTTCCTGGTGACAGGCTTTCGTGCCTGAATTAAGGTATCAATGACTGACTCGGAGAAGCCACGCTTTGATAAAAACAGAATTTATGTTTACCTGATAAATTACTTTCTCCAACGGTGTGTCCGGTCCACGGCGTCATCCTTACTTGTGGGATATTCTCTTCCCCAACAGGAAATGGCAAAGAGCCCAGCAAAGCTGGTCACATGATCCCTCCTAGGCTCCGCCTTCCCCAGTCATTCGACCGACGTAAAGGAGGAATATTTGCATAGGAGAAATCATATGATACCGTGGTGACTGTAGTTAAAGAAAATAAATTATCAGACCTGATTAAAAAACCAGGGCGGGCCGTGGACCGGACACACCGTTGGAGAAAGTAATTTATCAGGTAAACATAAATTCTGTTTTCTCCAACATAGGTGTGTCCGGTCCACGGCGTCATCCTTACTTGTGGGAACCAATACCAAAGCTTTAGGACACGGATGAAGGGAGGGAGCAAATCAGGTCACCTAAATGGAAGGCACCACGGCTTGCAAAACCTTTCTCCCAAAAATAGCCTCAGAAGAAGCAAAAGTATCAAACTTGTAAAATTTGGTAAAAGTGTGCAGTGAAGACCAAGTCGCTGCCTTACATATCTGATCAACAGAAGCCTCGTTCTTGAAGGCCCATGTGGAAGCCACAGCCCTAGTGGAATGAGCTGTGATTCTTTCAGGAGGCTGCCGTCCGGCAGTCTCATAAGCCAATCTGATGATGCTTTTAAGCCAAAAAGAGAGAGAGGTAGAAGTTGCTTTTTGACCTCTCCTAGAAACAACTTCCGGAAGAAAACCAGGTTTAGTACGTAAAACCACCTTATCTGCATGGAACACCAGATAAGGAGGAGAACACTGCAGAGCAGATAATTCTGAAACTCTTCTAGCAGAAGAAATTGCAACCAAAAACAAAACTTTCCAAGATAATATCAACGGAATGTAAGGGTTCAAACGGAACCCCCTGAAGAACTGAAAGAACTAAATTGAGACTCCAAGGAGGAGTCAAAGGTTTGTAAACAGGCTTGATTCTAACCAGAGCCCGAACAAAGGCTTGAACATCTGGCACAGCTGCCAGCTTTTTGTGAAGTAACACAGACAAGGCAGAAATCTGTCCCTTCAAGGAACTTGCAGATAATCCTTTCTCCAATCCTTCTTGAAGAAAGGATAGAATCTTAGGAATTTTTACCTTGTCCCAAGGGAATCCTTTAGATTCACACCAACAGATATATTTTTTCCATATTTTGTGGTAAATTTTTCTAGTTACAGGCTTCCTGGCCTGAACAAGAGTATCAATAACAGAATCTGAGAACCCTCGCTTTGATAAGATCAAGCGTTCAATCTCCAAGCAGTCAGTTGGAGTGAGACCAGATTCGGATGTTCGAACGGACCTTGAACAAGAAGGTCTCGTCTCAAAGGTAGCTTCCATGGTGGAGCCGATGACATATTCACCAGGTCTGCATACCAAGTCCTGCGTGGCCACGCAGGAGCTATCAAGATCACCGATGCCCTCTCCTGATTGATCCTGGCTACCAGCCTGGGGATGAGAGGAAACGGCGGGAATACATAAGCTAGTTTGAAGGTCCAAGGTGCTACTAGTGCATCTACTAGAGTCGCCTTGGGATCCCTGGATCTGGACCCGTAGCAAGGAACCTTGAAGTTCTGACGAGAGGCCATCAGATCCATGTCTGGAATGCCCCACAGTTGAGTAATGTGGGCAAAGATTTCCGGATGGAGTTCCCACTCCCCCGGATGTAATGTCTGACGACTCAGAAAATCCGCTTCCCAATTTTCCACTCCTGGGATGTGGATTGCAGACAAGTGGCAGGAGTGAGTCTCCGCCCATTGAATGATTTTGGTCACTTCTTCCATCGCCAGGGAACTCCTTGTTCCCCCCTGATGGTTGATGTACGCAACAGTCATCATGTTGTCTGATTGAAACCGTATGAACTTGGCCTTTGCTAGCTGAGGCCAAGCCTTGAGAGCATTGAGTATCGCTCTCAGTTCCAGAATATTTATCGGTAGAAAAGATTCTTCCCGAGACCAAAGACCCTGAGCTTTCAGGGGTCCCCAGACCGCGCCCCAGCCCATCAGACTGGCGTCGGTCGTGACAATGACCCACTCTGGTCTGCGGAAGCTCATCCCCTGTGACAGGTTGTCCAGGGACAGCCACCAACGGAGTGAATCTCTGGTCCTCTGATTTACTTGTATCGTCGGAGACAAGTCTGTATAGTCCCCATTCCACTGACTGAGCATGCACAGTTGTAATGGTCTTAGATGAATGCGCGCAAAAGGAACTATGTCCATTGCCGCTACCATCAAACCTATTACTTCCATGCACTGCGCTATGGAAGGAAGAGGAACGGAATGAAGTATTTGACAAGAGTTTAGAAGTTTTGTTTTTCTGGCCTCTGTCAGAAAAATCCTCATTTCTAAGGAGTCTATTATTGTTCCCAAGAAGGGAACCCTCGTTGACGGAGATAGAGAACTCTTTTCTACGTTCACTTTCCATCCGTGAGATCTGAGAAAGGCCAGGACAATGTCCGTGTGAGCCTTTGCTAGAGGAAGGGACGACGCTTGAATCAGAATGTCGTCCAAGTAAGGTACTACTGCAATGCCCCTTGGTCTTAGCACCGCTAGAAGGGACCCTAGTACCTTTGTGAAAATCCTTGGAGCAGTGGCTAATCCGAACGGAAGTGCCACGAACTGGTAATGCTTGTCCAGGAATGCGAACCTTAGGAACCGATGATGTTCCTTGTGGATAGGAATATGTAGATACGCATCCTTTAAATCCACCGTGGTCATGAATTGACCTTCCTGGATGGAAGGAAGAATTGTTCGAATGGTTTCCATTTTGAACGATGGAACCTTGAGAAACTTGTTTAGGATCTTGAGATCTAAGATTGGTCTGAACGTTCCCTCTTTTTTTGGGAACTACGAACAGATTGGAGTAGAACCCCATCCCTTGTTCTCCTAATGGAACAGGATGAATCACTCCCATTTTTAACAGGTCTTCTACACAATGTAAGAATGCCTGTTTTTTTATGTGGTCTGAAGACAATTGAGACCTGTGGAACCTCCCCCTTGGGGGAAGCCCTTTGAATTCCAGAAGATAACCTTGGGAGACTATTTCTAGCGCCCAAGGATCCAGAACATCTCTTGCCCAAGCCTGAGCGAAGAGAGAGAGTCTGCCCCCCACCAGATCCGGTCCCGGATCGGGGGCCAACATCTCATGCTGTCTTGGTAGCAGTGGCAGGTTTCTTGGCCTGCTTTCCCTTGTTCCAGCCTTGCATTGGTCTCCAGGCTGGCTTGGCTTGAGAAGTATTACCCTCTTGCTTAGAGGACGTAGCACTTGGGGCTGGTCCGTTTCTACGAAAGGGACGAAAATTAGGTTTATTTTTGGCCTTGAAAGACCTATCCTGAGGAAGGGCGTGGCCCTTGCCCCCAGTGATATCAGAGATAATCTCTTTCAAGTCAGGGCCAAACAGCGTTTTCCCCTTGAAAGGAATGTTAAGCAATTTGTTCTTGGAAGACGCATCCGCTGACCAAGATTTTAACCAAAGCGCTCTGCGCGCCACAATAGCAAACCCAGAATTTTTCGCCGCTAACCTAGCCAATTGCAAAGTGGCGTCTAGGGTGAAAGAATTAGCCAATTTGAGAGTACGGATTCTGTCCATAATTTCCTCATAAGAAGGAGAATTACTAGTGATCGCCTTTTCTAGCTCGTCGAACCAGAAACACGCGGCTGTAGTGACAGGGACAATGCATGAAATTGGTTGTAGAAGGTAACCTTGCTGAACAAACATCTTTTTAAGCAAACCTTCTAATTTTTTATCCATAGGATCTTTGAAAGCACAACTATCTTCTATGGGTATAGTGGTGCGTTTGTTTAGAGTAGAAACCGCCCCCTCGACCTTGGGGACTGTCTGCCATAAGTCCTTTCTGGGGTCGACCATAGGAAACAATTTTTTAAATATGGGGGGAGGGACGAAAGGTATACCGGGCCTTTCCCATTCTTTATTTACAATGTCCGCCACCCGCTTGGGTATAGGAAAAGCTTCGGGGGGCCCCGGGACCTCTAGGAACTTGTCCATTTTACATAGTTTCTCTGGGATGACCAAATTCTCACAATCATCCAGAGTGGATAACACCTCCTTAAGCAGAGCGCGGAGATGTTCCAACTTAAATTTAAATGTAATCACATCAGGTTCAGCTTGTTGAGAAATTTTCCCTGAATCTGAAATTTCTCCCTCAGACAAAACCTCCCTGGCCCCCTCAGACTGGTGTAGGGGCCCTTCAGAAACAATATCATCAGCGTCCTCATGCTCTTCAGTATTTTCTAAAACAGAGCAGTCGCGCTTTCGCTGATAAGTGGGCATTTTGGCTAAAATGTTTTTGATAGAATTATCCATTACAGCCGTTAATTGTTGCATAGTAAGGAGTATTGGCGCGCTAGATGTACTAGGGGCCTCTTGTGTGGGCAAGACTGGTGTAGACGAAGGAGGGGATGATGCAGTACCATGCTTACTCCCCTCACTTGAGGAATCATCTTGGGCATCATTTTCTCTAAATTTTGTGTCACATAAATCACATCTATTTAAATGAGAAGGGACCTTGGCTTCCCCACATTCAGAACACAGTCTATCTGGCAGTTCAGACATGTTAAACAGGCATAAACTTGATAACAAAGTACAAAAAACGTTTTAAAATAAAACCGTTACTGTCACTTTAAACTTTAAACTGAACACACTTTATTACTGCAATTGCGAAAAAGTATGAAGGAATTGTTCAAAATTCACCAAAATTTCACCACAGTGTCTTAAAGCCTTAAAAGTATTGCACACCAAATTTGGAAGCTTTAACCCTTAAAATAACGGAACCGGAGCCGTTTTTATATTTAACCCCTTTACAGTCCCTGGTATCTGCTTTGCTGAGACCCAACCAAGCCCAAAGGGGAATACGATACCAAATGACGCCTTCAGAAAGTCTTTTCTATGTATCAGAGCTCCTCACACATGCATCTGCATGTCATGCTTCTCAAAAACAAGTGCGCAATACAGGCGCGAAAATGAGACTCTGCCTATGATTAGGGAAAGCCCCTAGAGAATAAGGTGTCCAATACAGTGCCTGCCGGTTATTTTACAAAATTCCCAAGATTAAAATAATTCCTCAAGGCTATGGAGTATAAAATATGTTTATATATAAATCGATTTAGCCCAGAAAATGTCTACAGTCTTAAAAAGCCCTTGTGAAGCCCTTATTTACTGTCTGTAATAAAATGGCTTACCGGATCCCATAGGGAAAATGACAGCTTCCAGCATTACATCGTCTTGTTAGAATGTGTCATACCTCAAGCAGCAAAAGTCTGCTCACTGTTCCCCCAACTGAAGTTAATTCCTCTCAACAGTCCTGTGTGGAACAGCCATCGATTTTAGTAACGGTTGCTAAAATCATTTTCCTCTTACAAACAGAAATCTTCATCTCTTTTCTGTTTCAGAGTAAATAGTACATACCAGCACTATTTTAAAATAACAAACTCTTGATTGAATAATAAAAACTACAGTTAAACACTAAAAAACTCTAAGCCATCTCCGTGGAGATGTTGCCTGTACAACGGCAAAGAGAATGACTGGGGAAGGCGGAGCCTAGGAGGGATCATGTGACCAGCTTTGCTGGGCTCTTTGCCATTTCCTGTTGGGGAAGAGAATATCCCACAAGTAAGGATGACGCCGTGGACCGGACACACCTATGTTGGAGAAATCAAGCGTTCAATCTCCAGGCAGTCAGTCTCAGAGAAATTAGATTTGGATGGTTGAAAGGACCCTGAAGTAGAAGGTCCTGTCTCAGAGGCAGAGTCCATGGTGGAAAGGATGACATGTCCACCAGATCTGCATACCAAGTCCTGTGTGGCCACGCAGGCGCTATCAAGATTACCGATGCTCTCTCATGCTTGATTTTGGAAATCAGACAAGGGAGCAGAGGAAACGGTGGAAACACATAAGCCAGGTTGAAGGACCAAGGCGCTGCTAGAGCATCTATCAGCGTTGCCTTGGGGTCCCTGGACCTGGATCTGTAACAAGGAAGTTTGGCGTTCTGGCGAGACGCCATGAGATCCAGTTCTGGTTCGCCCCAACGTTGAACCAATTGTGCAAATACCTCCGGATGGAGTTCCCACTCCCCCGGATGAAAAGTCTGTCGACTTAGAAAATCCGCCTCCCAGTTCTCTACACCTGGGATATGGATAGCTGATAGGTGGCAAGAGTGAATCTCTGCCCAACGAATTATCTTTGAAACTTCCAACATCGCTAGGGAACTCCTTGTTCCCCCTTGATGGTTGATGTAAGCGACAGTCGCGAAGTTGTCCGACTGTGTCTGATGAACCTCATTGTCGCTAGCTGAGGCCAAGCTTGAAGAGCATTGAATATCGCTCTTAGTTCCAGAATGTTTATTGGGAGGAGGGTCTCCTCCTGAGTCCACGATCCCTGAGCCTTCAGGGAGCTCCAGACTGCCCCCCAGCCCAGAAGGCTGGCATCTGTCGTTACTATTGTCCAATCTGGCCTGGAAAAAGGTCATACCTTTGGACAGATGGACCCGAGATAGCCACCAGAGAAGAGAATCCCTGGTCTCTTGATCCAGATTTAGTAGAGGGGACAAATCTGTGTAATCCCCATTCCACTGACTGAGCATGCAGAGTTGCCGCAGTCTGAGATGTAGTGACATGGATGTTAAACTTTGCGGTCACGTGCAGTGACTATAATGCAATCCTCGCAGTGTGGACTTGGCGGTCACTTGTAGTGGTGGGAATTGAACTCGTGACCTTTAGGGTAAGAGAGGGAGATCTTAACCATTAGGCTATGTGTATCTCGCTTTCTGTGTTAGCCTAGTGGACTTGGTGGTCACTTGTAGTGACTGTAATGAGGTCTTTGCGGACACAGAGGTGACTAGTGGTGGGGTCTTTGCGGTCACAAGTGGTGACTAGGAGTAGAATCTTTAGCGGACATCAGTGATGTTATACAGCAAGGTCTATGCAGTCACAGATTGTGTGAATCTGTGACTGCAAAGACCTTGCTGTATAACATCACTGATATAATACAGCAAGGTCTATGCAGTCACAGATTGTGTGAATCTGTGACTGCAAAGACCTTGCTGTATAACATCACTGATGTCCGATAAAGATTCTACTCCTAGTCACCACTTGTGACCGCAAAGACCCCACCACTAGTCACCTCTGTGACCGCAAAGACCTCATTACAGTCACTACAAGTGACCGCCAAGTCCACTAGGCTAACACAGAAAGCGAGATACACATAGCCTAATGGTTAAGATCTCCCTCTCTTACCCTAAAGGTCACGAGTTCAATTCCCACCACTACAAGTGACCGCCAAGTCCACACTGCGAGGATTGCATTATAGTCACTGCACGTGACCGCAAAGTTTAACATCCAAGTCACTGAATGTGACCGCAAAGACCACACTAAAAGAGAAATCAGGTGTGCCAAGAGACCAGCGTAAGTTGCAATCTCCCCTAAGACTCCCTAATTACACACGGAATAGGGGGATACACATACAGATTAAAGTTTAAAAAAATTGCAACATAATAAGCACTTGACAGAATATCAAGGATCACTGGTTACATTACAACTATATTGAAACAGCTACGATCACAAGTGTGACGTAGGAAAAGTCACATGACATTTTTAAATACCAGTCTCTCACTAACGGACCGGTAACACACACCCGCCACAATAGCGGGGAGGTCATCTTGTTTGGATCTTTAAGTTTTTTTAATCCAATTTCTGGACATTATCATTTGTTACACTATATAACAGGTACCTGATTATCAAATAGCGGAAATATATACTACAGTTATTCAATTGTTTTCTCTGATGAAATCGATGTTATAAGGGAGACGTCCCTTTTTATTTTATGTATGCTTTTAACAAGTTATTAAATTTCTGTCTAATTATACAAATTTTTTATTAGTTTTTATATATAGATAAGCTCACATTAGACGACAAGTTTATATATATCAGTTGTATATACCTGTTTACATCTTTTTATTAACTGAATGTTGA
This sequence comes from Bombina bombina, assembly GCF_027579735.1. Lineage (NCBI taxonomy): Eukaryota > Metazoa > Chordata > Amphibia > Anura > Bombinatoridae > Bombina > Bombina bombina. The sequence continues at coordinate 230,647,748 of NC_069504.1, read as the reverse complement.
TAAATACTTAGGATTACCTACAATAAATATATAATAACAACATTGCAGTACATACACTAGGTCTCCAGACCGACTTGGACTGGGCAAAAGTTCCCTCTTGCTTTGTATTAGAGGAAGTTGATGCCGCACTTGCCTTGAAGTTTCGAAAGGCACGAAAATTAGACTGTTTGGCCCTTGATTTGGACCTATCCTGAGGAAGGGCATGACATTTTCCTCCAGTGATATCAGAAATGATCTCCTTCAAACCAGGCCCGAATAGGGTCTGCCCCTTGAAGGGAATATTAAGCAGCTTAGACTTTGAAGTAACGTCAGCTGACCATGATTTAAGCCATAGCGCCCTACGCGCCTGAATAGCAAAACCAGAATTCTTAGCCGTTAGTTTAGTCAAATGAACAATGGCATCAGAAACAAAAGAATTGGCTAGCTTAAGTGCTCTAAGCTTGTCAAATATATCATCCAATGGGGTCTCTACCTGTAAAGCCTCTTCCAGAGACTCAAACCAGAAGGCCGCAGCAGCAGTGACTGGGGCAATGCATGCAAGGGGCTGTAGAATAAAACCTTGTTGAATAAACATTTTCTTAAGGTAACCCTCTAACTTTTTATCCATTGGATCTAAGAAAGCACAGCTGTCCTCGACAGGGATAGTAGTACGCTTAGCTAGTGTAGAAACTGCTCCCTCCACCTTAGGGACCGTTTGCCATAAGTCCCGTGTGGCGGCATCTATTGGAAACATTTTATTAAAAATAGGAGGGGGAGAGAACGGCACACCTGGTCTATCCCATTCCTTAGTAATAATTTCTGTAAACCTTTTAGGTATTGGAAAAACATCAGTGTAAACAGGTACTGCATAGTATTTATCCAATCTACACAATTTCTCTGGCACTGCAATTGTATTACAGTCATTCAGAGTAGCTAAAACCTCCCTGAGCAACACGTGGAGGTGTTCAAGCTTAAATTTAAAATGTTGAAACTTCAGAATCAGGTTGAATCCTTTTCCCTGAGTCAGATAAATCACCCACAGAAAGAAGCTCTCCTTCCTCAGCTTCTGCATATTGTGAGGGGTAACAGACAGCTACAAAAGCGTCAGTATGCTCTGTATTTCTTCTAACTCCAGAGCTGTCTCGCTTTCCTCGTAACCCAGGTAGTCTGGATAATACCGCTGACAGTGTATTATCCATGACTGCCGCCATGTCTTGTAAAGTAAACGCCATGGGCGCGCTAGATGTACTTGGCGCCTCTTGAGCGTGAGTCCCTTGAGCGGGATTTAAAGGTTCTGACACGTGGGGCGAGTTAGTCATCATAACTTCCCCCTCATCAGATTCCTCTGGTGATAAATTTTTTAAAGACAAAATATGGTCTTTATTACTTAAAGTGAAATCAGTACATTTGGTACACATTCTAAGAGGGGGTTCCACCATGGCTTCTAAACATAATGAACAAGGAGTTTCCTCTATGTCAGACATGTTTAAACAGACTAGCAATGAGACCAGCAAGCTTGGAAAACACTTTAAATCAAGTTAACAAGCAAAAAATAAAAACGGTACTGTGCCTTTAAGAAAAATAAAAAAGGTCAGAATTTGAAAAACAGTGAAAAAAAGCAGTAAATCAAACGAAATTTTTACAGTGTGTATAATAGGCTAACAGAGCATTGCACCCACTTGCAAATGGATGATTAACCCCTTAGTTTAAAAAAACGGATCAAAAAAATGAAATAGACGTTTAACAGTCACAACAAACTGCCACAGCTCTGCTGTGGCTCTACCTTTCCATACAAACAACTTTGGAAAGCCTAAAAGCCCTTTAGAGAGGTCCTGTAGCATTCAGGAGACTTCTTGAGGGAAGCTGGATGTCTCATTCTGCAAAAGTTACTGCGCAATTAAGGGCTAAATTAGGCCCCTCCCACTCATGTCTACACAGTGGGAGGCCTAAGAAAACTGTTTCTAGGCAAATTTAAGCCAGTCATGTGGAGAAAACTAGGCCCCAATAAAGTTTTATCACCAAAACATATATAAAAACGTTTAAACACTCCCAGCAAACGTTTTATATGACAGGAATTGAAAAATAATAAGAGTATTACCTCTGACAGTAAGCATGATACCAGTCGCTATTAAATCACTGTAATCAGGCTTACCTTAAATAAATCAGCAGCATTTTCTAGCATTTACATTCCTCTAGAAAAAATTTAAACTGCACATACCTCATAGCAGGATAACCTGCACGCCATTCCCCAGCTGAAGTTACCTCTCGCTTCAGTTATGTGTGAGAACAGCAATGGATCTTAGTTACAACCTGCTAAGATCATTAGAGACCACAGGCAGATTCTTCTTCTATTTTCTGCCTGGGACCAAAATAGTACAACTCCGGTACCATTTAAAAATAAACTTTTGAATTGAAGAAAAAACAACTACATTTCACCACATCTCTCTTACTGCTTCCATGCTTGTCGAGAGTTGCAAGAGAATGACTGGAGGTGGCAGTTAGGGGAGGAGCTATATAGACAGCTCTGCTGTGGGTGATCCTCTTGCAACTTCCTGTTGGGAAGGAGAATATCCCACAAGTAATGGATGATCCGTGGACTGGATACACCTTACAAGAGAAAAACTTTTGCTTGAGAAATAAAAAACTACCATTTTTGTCACCACACTCGCTCTGCCCTTCCTAGTACTTAGAGTAGGCAAAGAGAATGACTGGGGGGTGGAGCTAAGGGAGGAGCTATATAGACAGCTCTGCTGTGGGTGCTCTATTTGCCACTTCCTGTAGGGAAGGAGAATATCCCACTAGTAAGGATGAATCCGTGGACTCGATACATCTTACAAGAGAAATATATATAATCTCATAACAAAAGGGTTACCCCTCCAAATCTGAACCATAAAGTTGTCTGGTTTTTAAAAGAAAAATCCTAATCACTTCTTGTTGACCAAAAACCCTATAAATATTTCCCTTCTAAATATTGGGGATGAAATCAATACCCTGCACTTTGAAAAGCGATGGATCAGAGCTATGTTATTTCAGAAAATGCCTTTCGGTTGGGGTCTACCACTCAGGGTTTTCTATACCCCTTTTATTTTATGGTTTAGACAGAGCACATAATGACTGTTAAACAACTTCCAAATGTATGCCTATTCTCCAATTTGCTTCATTCTCTTTGTACCTTTAGTTTAAAAACATACCTAGGTAGGCTCAAAAGCAGTGATACATTACTGGGAGCTAGCTGCTGATTGGTGGCTACACATACAAGCCTCGTCACTGGGTTACGAGATGTCTTCAACTTACTCCCATTAGTGCATAGCTGCTCCTTTAACAAAGGATACCAAAAGAATGAAGAACATTTGATAACATAAGCACATTGGAAAGTTGTTTAAATCCACACGCTCTATCTGAAGCACGATTAAGGGTTTAATAATCCTTTAAATACTAGTTTCCTAGCTAGCAAAATAACTACAATTAATAAAGGCAGTTGTATCCTGTATATACCCAAATAGATTTTTTTTTTCAATGGGTTGTAAAAAAAAAAAAAAAGTGTCAATGAAATAATTAAGATACTCATTAAGTGACCTTATATCAGCCACTATGGGGTGCCCAGAAGGTCTCTCTCCATGCTCTTGTGGAATTTTGATAAATAATGAAAAAGATAGGAGTAATGGGAACCAAAGTTTCTGCCACAGGTTTGGTTAAAACGCCATCAAATACTGCATGATCAATATGTTCCATAATAAATTACAGTACCAAACAGTAGGATCAGACTTTAGTGATTAGCCTCAGCCAAATAATCATCATAGTTAAGAACCGCATTCTCCTCTCATATCACTCAACTTATTTCAGGTCTCCTCCTCCATCCTAGTTAGATTAAGAAGTACAGTATGGTTATTGCTCTCTATTACTCCAACGTCAAGTTAACTGGGTAAGTTGTGTCAACCATATAATCGAAAAACTAGAAATTTGAGCCCGACTATGAATTTGATTAGATTAACTTCGCATTCTTTGGGCCCCAATTTCTCACCTTTATTTTCAACACATTGTGACCGCAAACTGAAGATGAAGAATGGTATCAATCGTGAAGATAAACAATCGTTGACCCCAATGAAGCACGTTCAGTCATTAGCTGGATACCCAGCTCCCCATAACGCTTATTATAAAAAATCCATCTTAAAGCTGTTGATATCTAGTATAGTTTTAAATAAGTCAAAATAACTTTGTCCACTGCCCAAAAACCCTGTATTCCACCTCCAATTAAGAGCTATTAGAGAGATTCAGATTATTTCAAATGCAAAGAAATTAAAAAATAACTTTCAGAACCCTAATGTTTCTTACAAAATACATTTTGTGTGCCACTAGCATTTTTCAGTGTATACTCTATATAAAAAAAAAAAAAAAAAAAAAAAAAAAAAAAAATTGCAATCTACTACAGCCACCTAACATATCTCTAAAACCAGTTTTATACTACACAATGTCTGTAAAAAGTTTTTGGAGTTACCTTGACGATTAACTTCATTTTGAAGGAGTTCTTCCATAGGCTCTTCCTCAGCAATATCCAAAGGTGTATCTCCTTCACTATTAACTGCACCAACATTTGCTCCATGACTAATTAAATACCTATGGAAACAATAAATAACATTGACTGATAAATAAAATCCCCTCTAAAAGTTTTTATTTCCTGAGATCTACCTGAAACCCAGATTATTAATATGTTGACCATTATAATGCTCTCTTTTCTTTCTATGCATTTTAATGCAAACCAACCCTTAAAAAAATAAAAAATAAAAATAAATTAACTTTCTGTAATTTATCCAACTACAAATTTTGTTCTCCTTACCATTCAAATTTTGGAAATTTAAAAGAAAAACTTAAAAAAAAAAATATAATATTTGATTAGTATAAAAATGAGGAAATGTCAACTTGAATGAATTCAGCCAAAGTAACAAATCTAAAAGATAATTGTTTCTTTAACAAAAGGATTGAAATTTAAAATTGTAGAATTCATCAGGACTTCCAAAACTAAATAAAAAAATAGACAGTAAACATCTTGTATTATTAAAGAACACTTTTTTTATTTTTGTTTTAAACCTTGTTTACGGCAATTGTTTTTCATTAACCAAACTGCACCATTTGCCTTATTAGGAAGAGCCAAGCTGAGCTACAGGCTAGTCACTGTCATTATGTTAGTATAAAGTAAATTGTTTTGCAGCTGTTATGTTAGACAGTTAGGGTATAATATATATTAAGTTTAGTCAGCATTGTAAGCTCTGAGAAATAGAAAACAATTCATGCTTACCCGATTAATTCATTTTGGTGAGGATCCATGATCAATTACTCCTGGGAATTGTTCTTCCCTACCACTAGGAGGTGGTAAAGATTCCCAAAAGCTATATAAACCCCTCCCATTTTACAGGGACATCAGTCAAACATACAGCCAAGCAAAATGAGGTAGGAAAAGAAATAAGAGCAAAATAAAAAAGACTCGGAGAAAAAGATGGGCGCAAAAAAATAAACACACCAGTCCCATGGACTTTCGCCATCCTGAAAAATTAATTTATCAAGCAAGCATAAACTATATTTTCATACAGGTGGTGAGAGTCCATGATCCATTAACACAGGGAACTAATACCCAAGTGGTAAAGTCCAATAAAAATGGATGAGATTTAAAAAACTTTTTTTTTTATATATAACTGAGAAAACTAAATGCACAACCATACAAAAAAAGGCATTTTCTTTTCTCTTTTTAATGCAATAAAAATTAATCATCGACCAAAAATAAATCAAGCTGAGACATTACCCAAAGAACTTTCCTACCAAAAGGTGCCTTAGAAGAACAAGAAAAACATAAAATTGGTAGAATTTAGTAAAAGTATGCAAAGAAGATCAAGTAGCTGCCTTCCAAATTTGATCTTGAAGAATGAGCAGTTATCTGCTTATGTGGAGGCTAACCTGCCTGAAAGTAAGCCTGATCAATCAAGAGTTTCAAACTTTCTGTCCTTTCCTAGAACCAGAAAAGTTAAACTGAAATCCATAGTAGCATCAATCTAATACTTCAATGCACTTAACATCCAAATTATGCAAAGATCTCAGTGAAGCATTCTTGGGATTAGGAGACAAAGGACAACCATTTCCTGACTGATATTGTCTGAAGACACAACTCTAATGTAGTCATTAAGACTGCATTATCCTGATGGAAAAAAAAAAAATTTTAAAAAATGATGAGGATCACAAGAAAAAGCAGACAATTAAAAAAAAAAAACTCTTCTAGCAGAAGAGATAGCAAAAAGGAACAAAAACTTCCAATAAAGAAGCTTAATATCCACGTTATGCCTAAACTCAAAAGGAGGAGCCTGCAGAACCTTTAATACCAAGTTAAGATTCTAGGGAGGAGAAATTAGCTGGATCACAGGCTTAATTCGTGCCCAAGCCTAAACAAAACCATTAATGTCAGGAAGATTAGAAATCTTCCTATGAAATAACTGGCCGAAAGGCCCTTATCTAAACCATTCTGTAAGAACTGTAAAATTCTAGGGATTCTGAAATGCCAGGAAAGGCCATGATCTATACACCAAAAAATAAAATCCTACTAGATCTTATGATAAATCTTTATTGTCACAAGATAACGAGCTTGGATCACAAAGTCAATCACAGAATCTGAGAAACCTCTATGCTTAAGAACCATTTATCAGGTAAAATCTCCATGACATCAAGCTTACAGATTTGAGGTCCGGATTAAAAAATAAAAAAATCTTCACACAGGTCTGGTCGCAGCGGAGGAGGCCAAGGAGGGCAACTGGACATCTGAACCAGATCTGCAAACCAAATCCTGCAAGGCCAAGCTGGGAAGTCGAAACAGAGGAAGAAACAGATAAGCAATCTGAAATGTACAATGAGCTACCAGAGCATCCACAAACTCCACCTGAGGGTCCCCTGGACCTCGCCAAGTACCTGGTAAGTTTTTAGTTTAAACGAGAAGCTATCAGATCTATCTCTGGGAGAACCCCTTACTTGGCAGGATCAGACTGATATACTTCAGGAAAGTTTTCTTCTGTGAAAAGCACACTGGTCTAAAAGAGGCTGCTCCTGGGTGGTAAAATCCCCATAGAACTAGCTGATGAGCTGTTGTTCGTTCCTGGTCAAGCAATTGTCTCTTTGTATTCTTTCCCAAAGCTATATATTTATAATTAATATATAATTACAATTGCCCAAACAAGGCTACTGAGTGTCACATAAGAAACAAAAATTATGTAAGAACTTACCTGATAAATTCATTTCTTTCATAGTGGCAAGAGTACATGAGCTAGTGACATATGGGATATACATTCCTACCAGGAGGGGGCAAAGTTTCCCGAACCTCAAAATGCCTATAAATACACTACCCACCACACACATACCTTAGTTTAACCTATAGCCAAGTAGTGAGGTATAAAAAGAAGTAAAAAAGCATACAAAAAGAGGAACTGGCAAAATTATGTGTTTTTACAAAAAAAATCATAACCACCAAAAAAAGGGTGGGTCTCATGGACTCTTGCCACTATGAAAGAAATGAATTTATCAGGCAAGTTCTTACATAAATTAGGTTTTCTTTCCTGTAAGTGGCAAGAGTCCATGAGCTAGTGACGTATGGGATATAATACCCAAGATGTGGAAAACCACAGAGTCACTAGAGAGGGAGGGATAAAATAAAAACAGCTATTTGCACTGAAAAAAATTAAATTCAAATAATTAAGTTTTCTTAAATTTCCAAAAAACTTAAATCATAGGCAAAAGGAATCAGAGACAGCTGCCTGAAGAACTTTTTTTTACCAAAGACTGCTTCTGAAGAAGCAAATAAATCAAAATGGTAAAATTTAGTAAATGTATGCAAAGACCACCAAGTTGCTGCTTTGCAAATCTGATCAACTGAAGCTCCATTCTTAAAAGCTCAAGAAGTGGCAACTGATCTAGTAGAATGAGCTGTAATTCTCTGAGGCAGAAACTGCCCCGCCTCCAAATAAGCCTTGTGAATCAAAAGTTTCAACCAAGATGCCAAAGAAATGGCAGAGGATTTCTGACCTTTCCTGGAACCAGACAAAATAACAAATAGACTTGAAGACTCTCTGAAATCCTTAGTAGCCTCAACATAGTATTTCAAAGCTCTTACCACATCCAAAGAATATAGAGATCGCTCAAGAGAATTCTTAGGATTAGGACACAAGGAAGGGACAACAATTTCCCTACTAATGTTGTTAGAATTCACAACCTTAGGCAAAAATGTAAATGAAGTCCGTAAAACCGCTTTAATCTTGATGGAAAAAATCAGATAATGAGACTCACAAGAGAGCTGACAACTCAAACTGTTCTAGCAGAAGAGATAGCCAAAAGAAGTAACACTTTTCAAGAAAGCAGTTTAATATCCAAAGAATGCGTAGGCTCAAAAGGAGGAGCCTGCAAAATCCTTAAAACCAAATTGAGACTCCAAGAAGGAGAAATAGACTTAACCGGTTTGATATGAACCAAAGCCTGAACAAAACAGTGAATATAAGGAAGTTTAGCAATCTTTCTATGAAATAAAACAGAAAGAGCAGAGATTTGTCCCTTCAAAGTATTTGCAGACAAACTCTTATCCAAACCATACTGAAGAAACTGTAAAATCCTAGGAATTCTGAAAGAATGCCAAGAAAAATTATGAGAGGAGCATCATGAAATATAGGTTTTCCAAACCTGATAAATCTTCCTCGAAACAGACTTACAAGCCTGTAACAGTGTTAATCACGAAGTCAGAGAAACATCTTTGACTAAGAACTAAGCGTTCAATTTCCATGCCTTCAAATTTAGAGATTTGAGATTCCTATGGAAAAATGGCCCTTGAGACAGAAGGTCTGGACTTAAAGGAAGTGGCCAATATTGGCAACTGCACATCCAGACAGGACCTGCATACCAAAACCTGTGAGGCCATGCTGGTGCTATCAGAAACACATGAGATTGTTCAATTATGATCTTGGAGATCACCCTTGGAAGAAAAACTAGAGGTGGAAAAATGTAAGCAGGTTGGTAAAACCAAGGAATTGCTAAAGCATGGAAAGATATCTGGGAAGTTTCCCGTTCAAACGAGAGGCCATCAGATATATTTCTGGAAGACCCCACATCTGTACAATCTGATGAAATATCTGGATGGAGAAACCACTCCCCTGGATGCAAAGTCTGACGACTGAGATAATCTGCTTCCCAATTGTCTACACCTGGAATATGAAACAGAGAGATTAGATAAGAGTTGGACTCCTCCCAAGTAAGTAGCCTGAAGAGCTCTGAAGATAGCACAGAGTTCTAAAATATTGATTGGTAACCTCGCCTCTTAAGGTTTCCAAACCCCTTGTGCTGTCAAGAGACCCCCAAACAGCTCCCCAACCTGTAAGTCTTGCGTCCGTTGAGATCATAGTCCAGGAAGGAGTATAATCTCTGCACCATTGATTCAGCATACAAAGCTGCAGAGGTCTCATATGAAAATGAGCAAAGGGGATCGCGTCCGATGCAGCAGTTATGAGACCTTAAACTTCCATGCACATAGCCACTGAAGGGAACTATCGAGACTGAATGTTTAGACAAGCTAAAACCAATTTCATTTGCCTCGTCTGTTAAAGACAGAGTCATGGACACTGAATCTATCTGGAAACCTAAAATGGTGACCCTTGTTTGAGGAATCAAGAAACTCTTTTGTAAAATGATCCTCCAACCATGCCTTTGAAGAAACTACACTAGTTTTGTGTGAGATTCTGCTAAATGAAAAGACTGAGCTAGTACCAAGATATCGTCCAAATAAGGAAACACCGCAATACCCTGCTCTCTGATTAATAATAGAAGGGGACCGAGAACCTTCAAAAAGATTCTTGGAGCTGTCGCTACACCAAATAGAAGAGCGAAAAACTGGTAATGTTTGTCTAGAAAAGAGAATCTCAGAAACCAAAAGTGGTCTGGATGAATTGGAATATGAAGATAAGCATCCTGTAAGTCTATTGTGGACATAAAATGCCTTTGCTGAACAAAGGGCAGAGTAGTCCTTATAGTCACCATCTTGTTGGGACTCTTACAAAATGATTTAAAAGTTTCAGATCCAGAACTGGTCTGAAAGAATTCTCTTTCTTTGGGACAATGAATAGATTTGAATAGAATCCCAAACCCTGATCACGTAGAGGAACTGGAACAATCACCCCAGAAAAGCTCCAAATCTGAAATACATTTCAGAAAAGCCTGAGCCTTCACAGGATTTGTTGGAACATGAGAAAGAATCTTCCCACTGGAGGTTTCATTCTGAAACCTATCCGATACCCTTGAGACACAATATTCTGAATCCACCGATTCTGAACAGAACCTGACCAAAATTTCCTGAAATAATTTCAATCTGCCCCCCACCAGCTGAACTTGATTGAGGGCCGTACCTTCATGCAGTCTTGGGGGCTGGATTAGTTTTTTTTATAAGGCTTGGTTTTATTCCAATTTGAAGATGGTCTCCAATTGGAACCAGAGGCTTTAGGGGAAGGAGTCAACTTTTTTTTTTCTTATTCTGACGAAGGGAACAAAAACGATTAGGAGCCTTAAATTTACCCTTAGACTTTATCTTGGGGTAAAAAACTAAATTTATGCTTACCTGATAAATTTCTTTCTTTTGCGATATACCGAGTCCACGGATTCATCCTAACTTGTGGGATATTGTCCTTCCTGATAGGAAGTAGCAAAGAGAGCACCACAGCAGAGCTGTCTATATAGCTCCTCCCTTAACTCCACCCCCCCCCCCCCCGTCATTCGACCGAAGGCCAAGGAATTAAAGGAGAAACTATAAGGTGCAGAGGTGACTAAAGTTTACATAAAAAAAATACTGTCTTGAATAGACAGGGCGGGCCGTGGACTCGGTACATCGCAAAAGAAAGAAATTTATCAGGTAAGCATAAATTTTGTTTTCTTTTGCATGATGTACCTAATCCACGGATTCATCCTAACTTGTGGGATACCAATACCAAAGCTTTAGGACACGGATGAAGGGAGGGACAAGACAGGAACCTAAAAGGAAGGCACCACTGCTTGTAAAACCTCTCCCCCAAAAATAGCCTCCGAAGAAGCAAAAGTATCAAATTTATAAAATTTTGAAAAGGTATGAAGCAAGTCGCAGCCTTACAAATCTGTTCAACAGAAGCATCATTTTTAAAAGCCCACGTGGAAGCTACCGCTCTAGTAGAATGAGCTGTAATCCTTTCAGGAGGCTTCTGTCCAGCAGTCTCATAAGCCAAACGGATGATGCTTTTCAGCCAAAAGGAAAGAGAAGTCCGCGTAGCCTTTTGACCCCTACGCTTTCCAGAATAGACAACAAACAAAGAAGATGTTTGACGAAAATCTTTGGTTGTCTGCAAATAAAATTTCAAAGCACGAACCACGTCCAAGTTGTGCAACAGACGTTCCTTCTTACAAGGAGGATAAGGACACAGAGAAGGAACAACAATTTCTTGATTGATATTCCTGTTAGTAACAACCTTAGGTAGGAACCCAGGCTTGGTACGCCAAACCACCTTATCAGCATGGAACACAAGATAAGGAGAGACACATTGTAATGCAGATAGTTCAGAAACTCTTCGAGCTGAAGAGATAGCAACTAGGAACAAAACTTTCCAAGATAAAAGCTTCATATCTATGGAATGCATGGGTTCAAACGGAACCCCCTGAAGAAGTCTAAGAACTAAATTTAGACTCCATGGCGGAGCAATAGGTTTAAACACAGGCTGAATTCTAACTAAAGCCTGACAAAAAGCCCGAACGTCTGGAACATCTGCCAGACACTTGTGCAACAAAATAGACAGAGCAGATATCTGTCCCTTTAGGGAACTAGCTGATAATACTTTCTCCAATCCTCTCTTGGAGAAAAGACAAAATCCTAGGAATCCTGATTTTACTCCAGAAGCCTTTTTTTTGGATTTGCACCAAAAAAGATATTTACGCCATATCTTATGATAAATTTTCCTGGTAACAGGCTTTCGAGCCTGAATCAAGGTATTTATGACTGACTCAGAGAAACCCCGCTTTGATAGAATCAAGCGTTCAATCTCCAAGCAGTCAGTTGCAGAGAAATTAGATTTGGATGCTTGAATACACCTTGAATCAGAAGGTCCTGTCTCAATGGCAGAGACAATGGTGGAAGGGATGACATGTCCACCAGGTCTGCATACCAAGTCCTGCGTAGCCACGCAGGCACTATCAAAATCACTGATGCTCTCTCCTGTTTGATTCTGGCAATCAGACGTGAAAGGAGAGGGAAAGGTGGAAACACATAAGCCAGGTTAAAAGACCAGGGTACTGCTAGAGCATCTATCAGTACAGCCTGAGGATCCCTTGAACTGGAGCCGTAACGAGGAAGTTTGGCGTTCTGACGAGACGCCATCAGATCCAACTCTGGTGTGCCCCATAGCCGAGCCAGTTGAGCAAACACCTCCGGATGGAGTTCCCACTCCCCCGGATGAAAAGTCTGACGACTTAGAAAATCTGCCTCCCAGTTCTCTACACCTGGGATATAGATCGCCGACAGATGGCAAGAGTGAGCCTCTGCCCATTGGATTATCCTTGAGACCTCTATCATCGCTAAGGAACTCTTTGTTCCGCCCTGATGATTGATATAAGCCACAGTCGTGATGTTGTCCGACAAACCTGATGAATCTGGCCGAAGCCAGCTGAGGCAATGCCTGGAGAGCATTGAATATCGCTCTTAATTCCAAAATATTTATCGGTAGGAGAGCCTCCTCCCGAGTCCACAAACCCCGAACTTTCAGGGAATTCCAGACTGCACCCCAGCCCAGAAGACTGGCATCTGTCGTCACTATAACCCATTCTGGCCTGCGGAAACACATTCCCTGGGACAGATGACCCTTTGACAACCACCAAAGAAGAGAGTCTCTGGTCTCTTGATACAGATTTATCTGAGGAGATAAATCCACATAATCCCCATTCCACTGATTGAGCATGCATAATTGCAGTGGTCTGAGATGCAAGCGAGCAAATGGAGCTATGTCCATTGCCGCTACCATTAGTCTGATTACCTCCATACACTGAGCCACTGACGGCCGGGGAATGGAATGAAGAGCTCGGCAGGTGGACAAAATCTTTGATTTCCTGACCTCCGTCAAGTATTTTCATGTCCGAGTCTATCAGAGTCCCTAGAAATGAAACTCTTGTGAGGGGAGAAAGAGAAATCTTTTTTACGTTCACTTTCCACCCGTGAGACCTTAGAAAGGCCAACACTAAGTCAGTGTTAGACTTGGCTAGTTGGAAGGACGACGCTTGAATTAGAATGTCGTCTAGATAAGGCGCCACTGCTATGCCCCGTGGCCTTGGAACCGCCAGAAAGGACCCTAGCACCTTTGTGAAGATTTGCGGCGCCGTGGCCAACCCAAAAGGAAGAGCCACAAACTGATAATGCTTGTCCAGAAAGGCGAACCTGAGGAACTGGTGATGATCTTTGTGGATAGGAATGTGCAGATACGCATCCTTTAAGTCCACGGTGGTCATATATTGACCCTCCTGGATCAATGGTAAGATAGTCCGAATGGTCTCCATCTTGAAAGATGGAACTCTTAGGAATTGGTTTAGGATCTTGAGATCCAGAATTGGTCTGAAGGTTCCCACCTATTTGGGAACTATAAACAGATTGGAGTAGAACCCCTGCCCCTGTTCTGCTTTTGGAACTGGGCAGATCACTCCCATGGTAAAAAAGTCTAATACACAGCGTAAGAACGCCTCTCTTTTTGTCGGGTTTACAGACAATTGAGAAAGATGGAACCTTCCCCTTGGAGGGGAATCCTTGAAATCTAGAAGGTATCCCTGGGTTACAATTTCTACTGCCCAGGAATCCTGAACGTCTCTTGCCCAGGCCTGAGCAAAGAGAGAGCGAGTCTGCCCCCTACTAGATACGGTCCCGGATCGGGGACTACCCCTTCATGCTGACTTAGTGGCAGCAGCAGGCTTTTTGCCCTGTTTACCCTTGTTCCAAGCCTGATTAGGTCTCCAGGTTGGCTTGGATTGAGCTAAGTTCCCCTCTTGCTTTGCAGCAGGGGAAGAGGTAGAGGGACCACTCTTGAAGTTTTGAAAGGAACGAAAATTATTTTGTTTGGTCCCTGTCTTATTTGACTTATCCTGAGGGAGGGTATGACCCTTCCCTCCAGTAATGTCTGAAATGATCTCTTTCAATGCAGGCCCGAATAGGGTCTTACCTTTGAAAGGGATGGACAAAAGCTTAGATTTAGATGACACATCAGCTGACTTAATCCATAACGCTCTACGCACTAAAATGGCAAAACCTGAATTCTTAGCCGCTAATTTAGCAAGTTGAAAAGCTGCGTCTGTAATAAAAGAATTAGCCAACTTAAGAGCCTTAATTCTGTCATCTAGTGGGTTCTCCATCTGAAGAGCCTCTTCTAGAGCCTCAAACCAAAAGGCAGCTGCAGTGGTTACAGGAACAATGCATGCTATAGGTTGAAGAAGAAAACCTTGATGAACAAAAATTTTCTTTAGGAGACCCTCTAATTTTTATCCATAGGATCAATGAAAGCACAACTGTCTTCAATAGGTATAGTTGTATGCTTAGCCAGGGTAGAAATAGCTCCCTCCACCTTAGGGAATGTCTGCCATGAGTCCAGAAATGGGAAACATTTTCTTAAAAACAGGAGGGGGAGAGAACGGAATACCTGGTTTATCTCCTTAGTAACAATGTCCGAAATCCTCTTAGGGACCGGAAACACATTAGTGTAAACAGGAACCTCTAAATATTTGTCCATTTTACACAATTTCTCTGGAACTACAATAGGGTCACAATCATCCAGAGTAGCTAAAACCTCCCTGGGCAATAAGCGGAGGTGCTCTAGCTTAAATTGAAATGCCGTCATATCTGAATCTGTCTGAGAGAACAATCTTTCCTGAATCAGAAATCTCTCCCTCAGACAGCAAATCCCTCATCCCTACTTCAAAACATTGTGAGGGAATATCGGATACGGCTACTAAAACGTCAGAATGCTCAGCATTTGTTCTTAACCCAGAGCTACTGCGCTTCCCTTGCAACCCAGGCAGCTTAGATAAAACCTCTGTGAGGGTAGTATTCATAACTGAAGCCATATCTTGCAAG
Organism: Bombina bombina; assembly: GCF_027579735.1. Taxonomy (NCBI): domain Eukaryota; kingdom Metazoa; phylum Chordata; class Amphibia; order Anura; family Bombinatoridae; genus Bombina; species Bombina bombina. The sequence continues at coordinate 230,632,639 of NC_069504.1, read as the reverse complement.
GTGAAAGCATTAGACGCACTAGAAGTACTTGGCGTCGCTTGTGCGTGCGTTACTGTTTGTGACAGTTGGGGAGAACTAGATGGCAAAACCTGATTTCCTTCTGTCTGAGAATCATCTAATGCCAAACGTTTATAAGTCAAAATATGCTGTTTGCAATTTATAGACATATCAGTACAAGTGGGACACATTCTAAGAGGGGGTTCCACAATGGCTTCTAAACAAATTGAACAATGAGTTTCCTCAGTGTCAGACATGTTTAACAGACTAGTAATAAAGCAAGCAAGCTTGGAAAACACTTTATTTAATGAAAAAAAACACAATTTGCAAAAACGGTACTGTGCCTTTAAGAGAAAAAAAAAGGCATACACAAACTGCAAAACAGGTTAAAATTGCTTCAATTTTTCAGAAATTTTTTCAGTGTACCCACTAAGATTTAGAAGGATTGCACCACAAGTTAATAAGCAATAAACCCCCAAATGAAAAAACCTGATTGAAATATTATTATTATTATTATCATCAGGTATTTGTAGAGCGCCAACAGATTCCGCAGCGCTGAAATAGGTCTAAAACCGGTTAAAAACCACTAAAGCACCTTGCCACAGCTCTGCTGTGGCCCTACCTGCCCTTAGGAAGCGATAATATGGGGTTTAAAGCTTCAATTAGGCCCTCAGAAGACTATCAGGACCTCAGGAGAAGTTGCTTGCTGCTTGTAAATGCAGGTCCCGCCCACCTCACTCGATGTTGCTGGGGCCTACACAAAACTAACAAACCCTGCCTGAAAGCCATGTGGGTTATAAACAACCCCAAAGAACCCTCAAGCAAATGTCCCATAAAACAGAAAACGTTACTCCCAGACACAAAAACGTTTGTCCCAAATTCACATAACAAACTAAGTGCCCACAAAAAAATTACCCTTTATGCAAGCTAGTAAAAACCTCTGATAACACTAGGATTACTGCTTACCCTTCCCCTAATGGGGACACTGTCAGGCTTTCTGAGTTAACACAGTCTCTGCAGAAAATATGACTGAACATACCTCATTACTGTATAGCAAGAAACCGTTCCTCACGCTGAAGTTTTCCAGTACTCGTCAGCTTCTGTGGGAACAGCAGTGGACCTTAGTTACAAATGCTAAGATCATCATCCTCCAGGCAGAAATCTTCATCTATGTCCTGCCTGAGAGTAAATAGTACAACACCGGTACCATTGAAAAATAACAAACATTTGATTGAAGATAAAATAAAACTAACAGTTTAACACCTCTTCTCTTTACTCTTCCTGCTTAGAGCCAGCAAAGAGAATGACTGGGGGGTGGAGTTAAGGGGGGATTAATATAGACAGCTCTGCTGTGGTGCTCTCTTTGCTACTTCCTGTCAGGAAGGACAATATCCCACAAGTTAGGATTAATCCGTGGACTAGGTACATCATGCAAAAGAAACCCCTGTCCCTGTTCCTGAATTGGAACGGGACAGATTACTCCCATGGAGAAGAGGTCTCCTACACAACGAAAGAACACCTCTCTTTTCATCTGGTTTACAGATAATCGTGAAAGAAGAAACCTTCCTCTGGGGGGAAGAATTTCTGAACTCCAGTTTGTATCCCTGAGAGACTCTCTCTATTGCCCAGGGATCCTGAACGTCTCTTATCCAAACCTGGATGAAGAAAGAAAGTCTGCCCCTTACTAGATTCGGTCAGGGATCAGGGGCCAACCCTTCTTTTTTTGGATTGTTTACCCTTGTTCCAAGACTGGATGGGTCTCCAGGTAGACTTGGTTTGTGAATAATTCCCTTCCTGCTTAGAGGAAGCGGAGGGGAGGGGATTCGCTTGAAATTTCAAAAGGAACGAAAATTACTTTGTCGACTTCTCTGTTTGGATTACAAAAAAACAGTGCACATATTCGCCTCAACAGCTCTGCTGAGGCGCCTACCTGCTCCCACAGAACACTGACCACTTCAACAGTCCATCCGAATGCCTAAGACCGCCTGCTTTTCATCTAACCATGCGGTCTGAGCAAACACCGGAACCTGCAAGCTTACAGCATGACAGATGTCAGGATCCCGTATGAGAAAACAGCTGCGCGGCTTCTCAAGCGTGCAAAGTTAAGTCCCGCCCTTCGTGGGCGGCAATGGAAGCTACTGCAGAATCCGGCTAAATAAAAATAAACGCCGGTCAAAACGAAACCTCAGTAAAACACACAGCCTTACACCAGAGTACCAAACTCCGAAAAACAATGTCCCCAGCGTCTCGCCCACAGCACCAATTCACAGGGCTGATAAGTCAATAAGAGCCCATAACATTACAGTCTGTCACAACTCATGAAAGTCGAGAGACACAGAGAAATGAGGGAAACCCTTGCTAATAAAAGTTTAATTTCCCCACTTATTAGATAGGTAAACATACAGCCGTTTCTGAGTTAATCTATGTCTCAGAAAAAATAAAAGAGTGCACATACCTTTATGCTGAGCGACAGCATGACACTTCCCACAGGATCAAGAGGTCTTCTTCCTCCTGTCGTTTAGTGGAGAAATACAGGGCCTTAATTAACATTTGCTAAGACCATAATCAAAAGGGCAGCACTCCGTATGGGAGGCGCAGTGAGCGTATTGTGCCACCAGTTCCCATTGCTTTAAAGCCACCTGTAGCTCTACTCTAGAGTCTGACAAGGAATACAGCTACACCCTACAATAAAATAGCACTCACTGATACCATTTTAAAAATAACAAACTCTTGATTGAAGAATCTAAACTAACACCTCACTTTACCTCTTCCTATCACTAACACAGGCAGAGAATGACTAGAGTGGGAGGGTCTATATATACAGCTCTGTTGTGGTGCTCTTTGCCTCCTCCTGCTGAGCAGGAGGCATAATCCCACAAGTAAGGATGAAATCCGTGGACTCGTGTCTTTAAAAAGAAATTTATATTGTACTATGCAATTTATTTGCGCTTTGAATAGCTAAAACAAAATTTATGCTTACCAGGTAAATTCCTTTCTTTCCTGGCAGGGAGAGTCCACAACTTCATTCCTTATTGTTGGGAAATACAAAACCTGGCCACCAGGAGGAGGTAAAGACACCGCAGCCAAAGGCTCAAATTTCCCTCCCAGTTCCCCCATCGACCCCCCCGACCCCCCCCCCCCCGTCATTTGGCAGAGAGAACAAGGAACAGTAGGAGAAACATCAGGGTATAAAGGTGCCAGAAGAAAAACAAAAAAAGAATAACTTACAGGCGGGGTCAGTCATGGACTCTCCCTGCCAGAAAAGAAATTAAATTTATCTGGTAAGCATACATTTTCATAAGGCAGGGAGAGTCCATGACTTCATTCCCTACTGTTGGGAAAACAATACCCAAGCTCCAGGCGGACACTGAAGTAATAACGGAAGGTAACAAAAAAGATGCAGACCCTAATCTGAGGGCACCACAGCTGGCAAAACCTCTCTCCCAAAAGCTGCTTCGGGCGAAGCAAAGATCAAACTTATAAAATTTAGAATAGGCCTTCGTGGAGAAAAGATAAGATTCTTGGAATTCTGACTCTACTGGTGTGAGTCTAAATGATTCTCTTGGAGTAAAGATATTTACGCCATATCTTATGGTAAATCTTTCTACGGACAGGCTTACAATCCTGCATCATGGTCTCAATGACCGATTCATAAACTCCACACTTAGCTAAAACCAAGAGTTCAATATCCAGGCTGTCAGCTTCAGAGAAACGAGATTTGGATGAAGGGCCCCTGAAGTAGAAGGTTCTTTCTCAGAGGGAGTCTCCACGGAGGTTGAGACGACATTTCTACTAGATCTGCATACTAGATCCTGCGAGGCCACGCAGGAGCTATTAGAATCACTGACGCTCTCTCCTGCTTGATCCGAGCGATGACTCGTGGAAGGAGAACAAATGGAGGAAAGAGATATGCCAACCTGAAGTTCCAAGAAACTGCCAGAGCATCTAGCAGAAAGGTCTGAGGATCTCTCAGCCTCAAACCGTACTTTGGTAGCTTAGTGTTCCAACGAGACGCCATCAGATCCAATTCCGGCAACCCCCATTTGGTTGTTAACTTGGAGAACACTTCCGGATAGAGTTCCCACTCCCCGGGATGGAAAGTCTGTCTGTTCAAAAAAAAACGCTTCCCAATTGTCCACTCCTGGGATCTGGATGGCAGATAAACAGCAATTGTGAGACTCAGTCCACTGAATGATTCGCGCCACCTCCTTCATGGCTAAGGAACTCCGAGATCCCCCCTGGTGGTTAATTTAAGCCATTGAGGTTATGTTGTCCGACTGGAACCTGATAAACCGGGATAGAGCCAGTTGAGGCAAAGCCATCAAGGCACTAAGAGCGCTTTCAACTCCAGAATGTTTATGGGGAGAGCAGATTCCTCCTGACACCAAAGTCCCTGCGCCTTCAACGACTCCCAGACTGCTCCCCAACCCATCAGGCTGGCGTCCGTGGTCACAATTATCCAAGAGGGTCTCTAAAAACACGTCCCCTGGGACAGATGTTCTTGAGACAGCCGCCACAGAAGATTCTACTAGTTGCAAAGATGGCGCCTGAACCAGAATGTCGTCCAGATAGGGTGCCACTGCAATTCCCTGGGACCAAATTACTGCCAATAGAGCTCCCAGGACCTTTGAGAAAATTCTGGGAGCTGTGGAGAGGCCAAATGGAAGCGCTACAAATTGAAAGTGTTTGTCCAGATAGGAAAATCTCAGAAATTTGTGATGATCCCTGTGAATGGGAACATGTAGGTACGCATCCTTCAGGTATATGGTTGTCATGAATTGACCCTCCTGAACCAGAGGCAGAATGGAACGGATAGCCTCCATCTTGAAGGAGGGCACCCTTGAGAAATTTGTTGAGTAACTTAAGATCAAGAATGGGCCTTAAAGTTCCCTCTTTTTTGGGAACGACCAACAGGTTGAAGTAAAACCCGAGACCCTGATCCTGTATTGGGACTGGAACTATCATTCCCAAGATGGAAAGATACTGTAAACATTTAAAAACGCCTCTTTATCTCGTCTACAGATAATCTTGAGAGGTGGAGCCTGCCCCTAGGTGGAAAAGTTTTGAAATCTAACTTGTAACCCTGGGAAACTATGTCCACTACCCAAGGGTCTGGAACATCTCGTTACTAAGCTTGCGAGAACTGAGAGAGTCTGCCCCCCACTTGATCTGGTCCCGGATCAGGGCAGACCATTCATGCCGACTTAGAATCAGCTGCAGGTTTTTTAGATTGCTTCCCCTTGTTCCAAGGCTGACTGGGCTTCCAAGAGGGCTTGGATTTATCCTGCTTGGTAGAGGAGGTAGAAGGCTTACCTCTGAAGTTACAAAAGGAACGAAAATTACTCTGACGTCCTTTCGATTTGTTCTTCTTGTCTTGAGGCAGAAAAGAACCTTTACCACCCGTGATATCGGAAATAATTTCTGCCAATGCTGGCCCAAACAAGGTCATATGTATGGGATTGCCAAAAGCTTAGATTTAGAAGAAAAACCTGTTGACCAAGATTTAAGCCATAGCACTCTACGCGCTAAGATTGTAAAGCCAGATATTTTGGCTCCCAGCTTGATGACCTGCAAAGAAGCATCAGTGATAAAGGAATTGGCTAACTTGAGAGCCTTTATCCTATTCTGAATCTCCTCCAAAGGAATCTCAGCTTGGAGGGACTCTGACAAGGCATCAAACCAATAAGCTGTCACACTTGTTACCGTGGCAATACACACCATTGGTTGCCATTATAACCCCTGATGAATATACATCTTCTTTAAAAAGGCCTCCAGCTTCTTATCCATAGGGTCCTTGAAAGAGCAACTATCCTCAATAGGAATAGAAGTTCTCAGCCAATGTGGAAATCGCCCCTTTCACTATGGGAACCGTCTGCCACGACTCCTTGGAGTCAGCCACCGGGAACATTTTCCTAAAAACTGGAGAGGGGGAAAAAGGAATTCCTGGTCTCTCCTATTCCCGGGCAATAATCTCCGTAGCACGGTCTGATACTGGAAACAGCTCCCCAGGGGAGGGAACATCAAAATATCTATTTAATTTGCTAGACTTTTTAGGGTTGACAACTATAGCCGTGTCGGAGTCGTCCAAAGTAGCTAAAACCTCCTTTAGTAAAATACGATGGTGTTCAAGCTTGAATCTGAAGGAAACTACTTCAGCATCAGAAGAAGGAATTATACTATCCAAATCTGAGATTTCACCCTCAGAGGCTACTGAGGTATCCTCTGCTGACTTATGGGAAAAAGCAACCTGGTTAGCCTGAACCGGATCCGATACCTTACTATCTGATTTTAAAATCTTCCTCTTACGTTTCCCCTGCAGACTGGGGATGGCCCGCTAGTGCCTCAGATACCGCTGAGGATACCTGGGCCGCAATTTCGGCCTTCAAGTACACTCCATCAGGAGATTGAAAGGAAACGCAGGGTAATACATGTGACGATAATACAGTTTGGGACTTTTGTGGAAGAGGCTGAGGCATTGCCTTGAGGGAATGGTGGCTCAGAATCAAACAGTCTGTCTTTGTACATTAAAGTTCTTTCAATACAAGAACTACAAAAAAGGTAAAGGGGGTTCAAATTGGGCATTCAAGCAATAATGCCCCCATATGGACCACAAAGTTCTGACGACTGCAATAGAGGTAGTCTAACCCCAATAAAGTTAAAAACACAGTGACTGTATAAAATTTTGTCCTGAGCCACCAATAAAGCCCTTTCTCCATCAGGCATAATTAACCTCTAGGACTCTGGCGTCCTGTATCCACAGAGTGCCCTGCTATCCTGTCTACTAGTATCCTGACTCTCAGGATAAAGGTCCCAATTAAGGTGCAGACTATTAACTTCTGAGTGTCAAACTTTTTTCTCCACTTTTAGAAATAAAATGGCACTTACCTGCACCCTTGCCTGTCAGACAGGGAGACAGCTCACCTGGAATGAGAGGAAGCCACTCCTTACAGAGACCTGTGGATAAAAAGGAACAGAGTAAGCCTACTCTGGCATTCTGTTGCAGGGCAGCAATCTTGTCAGGAAAACACAGTGAGGCCCACCCTACAAGTTCCTAACCGCTTAAAAGCTACCACAGCCCCACTGAAGAGACTAACGTGGAATACAGCTAGACCCAGAGTGTCAGGGAAGATCAGAGCAAGCCTGCTCAGACTTCCAAAATAAAAAAACATAATTTATGTAAGAACTTACCTGATAAATTCATTTCTTTCATATTAGCAAGAGTCCATGAGCTAGTGACGTATGGGATATACATTCCTACCAGGAGGGGCAAAGTTTCCCAAACCTCAAAATGCCTATAAATACACCCCTCACCACACCCACAATTCAGTTTCACGAATAGCCAAGAAGTGGGGTGATAAGAAAAAAGTGCGAAAGCATATAAAATAAGGAATTGGAATAATTGTGCTTTATACAAAAATCATAACCACCACAAAAAAAGGGCGGGCCTCATGGACTCTTGCTAATATGAAAGAAATGAATTTATCAGGTAAGTTCTTACATAAATTATGTTTTCTTTCATGTAATTAGCAAGAGTCCATGAGCTAGTGACGTATGGGATAATGATTACCCAAGATGTGGATCTTTCCACACAAGAGTCACTAGAGAGGGAGGGATAAAATAAAGACAGCCAATTCCTGCTGAAAATAATCCACACCCAAAATAAAGTTTAATGAAAAACATAAGCAGAAGATTCAAACTGAAACCGCTGCCTGAAGTACTTTTCTACCAAAAACTGCTTCAGAAGAAGAAAATACATCAAAATGGTAGAATTTAGTAAAAGTATGCAAAGAGGACCAAGTTGCTGCTTTGCAAATCTGATCAATCGAAGCTTCATTCCTAAACGCCCAGGAAGTAGAAACTGACCTAGTAGAATGAGCTGTAATCCTCTGAGGCGGAGTTTTACCCGACTCAACATAGGCAAGATGAATTAAAGATTTCAACCAAGATGCCAAAGAAATGGCAGAAGCTTTCTGGCCTTTTCTAGAACCGGAAAAGATAACAAATAAACTAGAAGTCTTTCGAAAAGACTTAGTAGCTTCAACATAATATTTCAAAGCTCTAACAACATCCAAAGAATGCAACGATTTCTCCTTAGAATTCTTAGGATTAGGACATAATGAAGGAACCACAATTTCTCTACTAATGTTGTTGGAATTCACAACTTTAGGTAAAAATTCAAAAGAAGTCCGCAACACCGCCTTATCCTGATGAAAAATCAGAAAAGGAGACTCACAAGAAAGAGCAGATAATTCAGAAACTCTTCTGGCAGAAGAGATTGCCAAAAGGAACAAAACTTTCCAAGAAAGTAATTTAATGTCTAATGAATGCACAGGTTCAAACGGAGGAGCTTGAAGAGCCCCCAGAACCAAATTCAAACTCCAAGGAGGAGAAATTGACTTAATGACAGGTTTTATACGAACCAAAGCTTGTACAAAACAATGAATATCAGGAAGAATAGCAATCTTTCTGTGAAAAAGAACAGAAAGAGCAGAGATTTGACCTTTCAAGGAACTTGCGGACAAACCCTTATCTAAACCATCCTGAAGAAACTGTAAAATTCTCGGTATTCTAAAAGAATGCCAAGAAAAATGATGAGAAAGACACCAAGAAATATAAGTCTTCCAAACTCTATAATATATCTCTCTAGATACAGATTTACGCGCCTGTAACATAGTATTAATCACAGAGTCAGAGAAACCTCTTTGACCAAGAATCAAGCGTTCAATCTCCATACCTTTAAATTTAAGGATTTCAGATCCTGATGGAAAAAAGGACCTTGTGACAGAAGGTCTGGTCTTAACGGAAGAGTCCACGGTTGGCAAGAGGCCATCCGGACAAGATCCGCATACCAAAACCTGTGAGGCCATGCCGGAGCTACCAGCAAGAACAAACGAGCATTCCTTCAGAATCTTGGAGATTACTCTTGGAAGAAGAACTAGAGGCGGAAAGATATAGGCAGGATGATACTTCCAAGGAAGTGATAATGCATCCACTGCCTCCGCCTGAGGATCCCGGGATCTGGACAGATACCTGGGAAGTTTCTTGTTTAGATGAGACGCCATCAGATCTATTTCTGGAAGTTCCCACATTTGAACAATCTGAAGAAATACCTCTGGGTGAAGAGACCATTCGCCCGGATGCAACGTTTGGCGACTGAGATAATCCGCTTCCCAATTGTCTATACCTGGGATATGAACCGCAGAGATTAGACAGGAGCTGGATTCCGCCCAAACCAAAATTCGAGATACTTCTTTCATAGCCAAAGGACTGTGAGTCCCTCCTTGATGATTGATGTATGCCACCATAGTGACATTGTCTGTCTGAAAACAAATGAACGATTCTCTCTTCAGAAGAGGCCAAAACTGAAGAGCTCTGAAAATTGCACGGAGTTCCAAAATATTGATCGGTAATCTCACCTCCTGAGATTCCCAAACTCCTTGTGCCGTCAGAGATCCCCACACAGCTCCCCAACCTGTGAGACTTGCATCTGTTGAAATTACAGTCCAGGTCGGAAGCACAAAAGAAGCCCCCTGAATTAAACGATGGTGATCTGTCCACCACGTTAGAGAGTGTCGTACAATCGGTTTTAAAGATATTAATTGAGATATCTTTGTGTAATCCTTGCACCATTGATTCAGCATACAGAGCTGAAGAGGTCGCATGTGAAAACGAGCAAAGGGGATCGCGTCCGATGCAGCAGTCATAAGACCTAGAATTTCCATGCATAAGGCTACCGAAGGGAATGATTGTGACTGAAGGTTTCGACAAGCTGAAATCAATTTTAGACGTCTCTTGTCTGTTAAAGACAGAGTCATGGACACTGAATCTATCTGGAAACCCAGAAAGGTTACCCTTGTCTGAGGAATCAATGAACTTTTTGGTAAATTGATCCTCCAACCATGATCTTGAAGAAACAACACAAGTCGATTCGTATGAGATTCTGCTAAATGTAAAGACTGAGCAAGTACCAAGATATCGTCCAAATAAGGAAATATCACAATACCCTGTTCTCTGATTACAGACAGAAGGGCACCGAGAACCTTTGTAAAAATTCTTGGAGCTGTAGCTAGGCCAAACGGCAGAGCCACAAACTGGTAATGCTTGTCCAGAAAAGAGAATCTCAGGAACTGATAATGATCTGGATGAATCGGAATATGCAGATATGCATCCTGTAAATCTATTGTGGACATATAATGCCCTTGCTGAACAAAAGGCAAGATAGTCCTTACAGTTACCATTTTGAACGTTGGTATCCTTACATAACGATTCAATATTTTTAGATCCAGAACTGGTCTGAAGGAATTCTCCTTCTTTGGTACAATGAAGAGATTTGAATAAAACCCCATCCCCTGTTCCGGAACTGGAACTGGCATAATTACTCCAGCCAACTCTAGATCTGAAACACAATTCAGAAATGCTTGAGCTTTCACTGGATTTACTGGGACACGGGAAAGAAAAAATCTCTTTGCAGGAGGTCTCATCTTGAAACCAATTCTGTACCCTTCTGAAACAATGTTCTGAATCCAAAGATTGTGAACAGAATTGATCCAAATTTCTTTGAAAAAACGTAACCTGCCCCCTACCAGCTGAGCTGGAATGAGGGCCGCACCTTCATGTGGACTTAGAAGCAGGCTTTGCCTTTCTAGAAGGCTTGGATTTATTCCAGACTGGAGAAGGTTTCCAAACTGAAACTGCTCCTGAGGATGAAGGATCAAGCTTTTGTTCTTTGTTGAAACGAATGGAACGAAAACGATTATTAGCCCTGTTTTTACCCTTAGATTTTTTATCCTGTGGTAAAAAAGTTCCTTTCCCACCAGTAACAGTTGAGATAATAGAATCCAACTGAGAACCAAATAATTTGTTACCCTGGAAAGAAATGGAAAGTAGAGTTGATTTAGAAGCCATATCAGCATTCCAAGTCTTAAGCCATAAAGCTCTTCTAGCTAAAATAGCTAGAGACATAAACCTGACATCAACTCTGATAATATCAAAAATGGCATCACAGATAAAATTATTAGCATGCTGAAGAAGAATAATAATATTATGAGAATCATGATCTGTTACTTGTTGCGCTAAAGTTTCCAACCAAAAAGTTGAAGCTGCAGCAACATCAGCCAATGATATAGCAGGTCTAAGAAGATTACCTGAACACAGATAAGCTTTTCTTAGAAAGGATTCAATTTTCCTATCTAAAGGATCCTTAAACGAAGTACCATCTGACGTAGGAATAGTAGTACGCTTAGCAAGGGTAGAAATAGCCCCATCAACTCTAGGGATTTTGTCCCAAAATTCTAATCTGTCAGATGGCACAGGATATAATTGCTTAAAACGTTTAGAAGGAGTAAATGAATTACCCAATTTATCCCATTCTTTGGAAATTACTTCAGAAATAGCATTAGGAACAGGAAAAACTTCTGGAATAACCACAGGAGATTTAAATACCTTATCTAAACGTTTAGAATTAGTATCAAGAGGACCAGAATCCTCTATTTCTAAAGCAATTAGTACTTCTTTAAGTAAAGAACGAATAAATTCCATTTTAAATAAATATGAAGATTTATCAGCATCAATCTCTGAGACAGAATCCTCTGAACCAGAAGAGTCATCAGAATCAGAATGATGATGTTCATTTAAAAATTCATCTGTAGAGAGAGAAGTTTTAAAAGATTTTTTTATGTTTACTAGAAGGAGAAATAACAGACATAGCCTTCTTGATGGATTCAGAAACAAAATCTCTTATGTTATCAGGAACATTCTGCACCTTAGATGTTGAAGGAACAGCAACAGGCAATGGTACATTACTAAAGGAAATATTATCTGCATTAACAAGTTTGTCATGACAATTAATACAAACAACAGCCGGAGGAATAGCTACCAAAAGTTTACAGCAGATACACTTAGCTTTGGTAGTTCCAGCACTAGACAGCGATTTTCCTGAAGTATCTTCTGACTCAGATGCAACGTGAGACATCTTGCAATATGTAAGAGAAAAAACAACATATAAAGCAAAATTTATCAAATTCCTTAAATGACAGTTTCAGGAATGGGAAAAAATGCCAAAGAACAAGCTTCTAGCAACCAGAAGCAATGAAAAATGAGACTTAAATAATGTGGAGACAAAAGTGACGCCCATATTTTTTTAGCGCCAAATAAGACGCCCACATTATTTGGCGCCTAAATGCTTTTGGCGCCAAAAATGACGCCACATCCGGAACGCCGACATTTTTGGCGCAAAAGAACGTCAAAAAATGATGCAACTTCCGGCGACACGTATGACGCCGGAAACGGAAAAGATTTTTTGCACCAAAAAAGTCCGCGCCAAGAATGACGCAATAAAATGAAGCATTTTCAGCCCCCGCGAGCCTAACAGCCCACAGGGAAAAAAAAGAGTCAAATTTTTTAAGGTAAGAAAAAATGATTGATTCAAATGCATTATCCCAAATATGAAACTGACTGTCTGAAAATAAGGAATGTTGAACATTCTGAGTCAAGGCAAATAAATGTTTGAATACATATATTTAGAACTTTATAAAAAAGTGCCCAACCATAGCTTAGAGTGTCTCAGAAAATAAGATTTACTTACCCCAGGACACTCATCTACATGTTTGTAGAAAGCCAAACCAGTACTGAAACGAGAATCAGCAGAGGTAATGGTATATAAATAAGAGTATATCGTCTATCTGAAAAGGGAGGTAAGAGATGAATCTCTACGACCGATAACAGAGAACCTATGAAATAGACCCCGTAGAAGGAGATCACTGCATTCAAATAGGCAATACTCTCCTCACATCCCTCTGACATTCACTGCACGCTGAGAGGAAAACCGGGCTCCAACTTGCTGCGGAGCGCACATCAACGTAGAATCTAGCACAAACTTACTTCACCACCTCCATAGGAGGCAAAGTTTGTAAAAACTGAATTGTGGGTGTGGTGAGGGGTGTATTTATAGGCATTTTAAGGTTTGGGAAACTTTGCCCCTCCTGGTAGGAATGTATATCCCATACGTCACTAGCTCATGGACTCTTGCTAATTACATGAAAGAAAAAAAATCTTGATAGAAGAAATCTTTGACACCTAAACTTCACCTCTTCCTAGCACTGAAGGCAAAGAGAATTACTGGGGGTTGTGGGAAGGGAAGTGATTCTTAACAGCTTTGCTGTGGTGCTCTTTGCCTCCTCCTGCTGCCCAGGAGTGATATTGCCAACAGTAATTGATGATGATCCGTGGACTCACTGTATCAATGGAAAGAAATAACAGACTTACCCTCTAGGATCTATGCTGTGGAACAGATACAGCCTCTCAAGTGTGACAGCCTTGTAGCGATGCTCTGAAAGGGACCCAAATGTGGAAAAGCAAACATCGTAACTCGTTAACACTGATTGCTCAGGAGTTGTTAGACAGTCTGGCCTCTCTTGAAAGAAACATACCCATTACAGGACTATCCGAATCTTCTGATACTTCTCTGCCATCATCCTTTAGTGATGAAAGGCAAAGAATAACTGGGACTCTGAACGATGGGACTCTGAGAAACTTGTTTAGACACTTGAGGTCTAAGATGGGTCTGAAAGTGCCCTCTTTTTTGGGAACCACAAACCGATTTGAGTAAAACCCCTGTCCTTGTTCCGATTTTGGAACTGGACAAATTACTCCCATGGTAACAAGGTCCTTTACACAGCGTAAGAACGCCTCTTTTTATCTGGTCGGCAGATAATCTTGAAAGATGAAATAACCTTCTTGGGAGAAAATCCTTGAAATCTAACTGATAACCGTGGGTCACTTTCTAGTGCCCAGGGGTCCTGAACATCTCTTGCCCAAGCATGGGCAAAGAAAGTCTGCCCCCTACTAGATCCGGTCCCGGATCGGGGGCCACCCCTTCATGCTGTCTTTGTAGCAGCAGCGGGCATCTTGGATTGTTTACCTTTATTCCAATTCTGGTTGGGTCTCCAGACTGACTTAGATTGGGTAAAATTCCCTTCCTGCTTTGTGGAGCAAGAGGAAGCAGAAGGTCCTCCCTTAAAATTCCGAAAGGAACGAAAATTCTGTTTACCCCTCATCCTAACAGACTTATCCTGAGGTAGGGCATGGCCTTTACCTCCTGTAATGTCAGAAATGATTTCCTTCAATTCTGGACCGAAAAGGGTCTTACCTTTAAAGGGAATAGCCAAAAGCTTAGTTTTTGATGACACATCAGCAGACCAAGATTTGAGCCACAATGCTCTATGCGGTAGAATAGCAAATCCTGCATTTTTCGCCGCTAATTTAGCAATTGAAAAGCAGCATCAGTAATAAAAGAATTAGCTAACTTGAGAGCCTTAATTCTATCCAAAATGTCATCTAACTGAGTTTCAACCTTCAAAGACATTTCCAGAGCTTCAAACCAAAAAGCTGCTGCAGTAGTTACTGGAACAATGCAAGCAGTACGTTGTAAAAGAAAACTCTGATTAATAAACAATTTCATTAGAAGACCCTCTAATTTTTTTTAACCATAGGGTCTTTGAAAGCACAACTGTCCTCAATGGGTATAGTTGTACGCTTAGCCAGGGTAGATATAGCTCCCTCCACCTTAGGGACCGTTTGCCACAAGTCCCGAATGGTGTCTGATATAGGAAACATTTTCTTAAAAGTAGGAGGGGGAGAAAACGGTATACCTGGTCAATCCCATTCCTTCTTTATAATTTCCGAAATTCTTTTAGGAACCAGAAAAACATCAGTGTAAGTAGGCACTTCCAGATATTTGTCCATCTTAAACAAATTTCTCTGGTGGTATCATAATAGGATCACAATCATCCAGAGTCGCTAAAATCTCTTGAAGCAACAGACGGAGGTGTTTAAGCTTACATTTAAAGGACATAACGTCCGAATCTGTCTGAGGTAACACATTCCCTGAAATTTCTCCCTCAGACAGCGATTCCCTGACCCCCAACTCACAACACTGTGAGGGTACATCGGAAATAGCTAATAAAGCATCAGAGGATTCAGTATTTACATTAATACCTGACCTACTGCGTTTACCCTGTAACACTGGTAATTTAGATAATACCTCTGTAAGGGTAGTTGACATAACTGCAGCCATCTCCTGCAGAGTAAAGGAATTAGACGCACTCAAGGTACTTGGCGTCGCTTGTGTGGGCATAAAAAGTTGTGAGACTTGGGGAGAATTGGATGGCATATCCTGATTCTCTTCAGATTGAGAATCATCCTTAGGCACACTATCTTGACCTAAAATATGGTCTTTACAATGTAAGGCCCTTTCAGTACAAGAGGTACACAATGTAAGAGGGGATTCCACAATAGCTTCTAAACACATAGAACAATGAGATTCCTCAATGTCAGATATCTTGATCAGACTAATAATAGCCACAGAAGTAGTTTAAACACTATTTATTGCTTTACATAAATCTTTGAAAAACGTGTACTGCGCCTTTAAGAAAGAGTGAACAATGTTTCCAAAACAGCTTAAATAACGTTAATTTGTTTAAAAAATTAACTAAAACTTATTGGTATACTCAAAAATAATTGCACCCTATGAGTAAGGTGATAATTAAGGCTCTAATGTGAAAAATATATCAGTTTACACAAACATAATTTATGCTTACCTGAAATTTCTTTCTCTTGTGATATATCGAGTCCACAGATTCAACCTTTCTTGTGGGATATTCTCCTTCCCAACAGGAAGTGGCAAAGAGAGCACCCACAGCAGAGCTCTCAATATAGTTCCCCCCTTAGTTCCACCCCCCAGTCATTCGACCGAAGGCTAGGAAGAAAAAGGAGAAACTACAGGGTGCAGTGGTGACTGAAAGTATATGGCTGTCTTAAAAAACAGGGTGGGCCGTTGACTCGATACATCACAAGAGAAATAAATTTATCAGGTAAGCATAAATTATGTTTTCTTTTGTAAGATGTATCGAGTCCACGGATTCATCCTTACTTGTGGGATACCAATACCAAAGCTTTAGGACACGGATGAAGGGAGGGACAAGACAGGGACCTTAAACGGAAAGCACCACTGCTTGTAGAACCTCTCTCCCAAAAATAGCCTCCGAAAAAGCAAAAGTATCGAATTTGTAAAATTTGGAAAAAGAATGAACCGCGAAGACCAAGTCGCCGCCTTACAAATCTGTTCAACAGAAGCCTCATTTTTAAAAGCCCATGTGGAAGTCACAGCTCTAGTAGAATGAGCAGTAATTCTTTCAGGAGGCTGCTGTCCAGCAGTCTCATAGGCAAAACGGATGATGCTTTTCAGCCAAAAGGAAAGAGGTAGCCGTAGCCCTTTGACCTCTCCGTTTACCAGAATAAACAACAATGAAGATGTTTGACAGAAATCTTTAGTTGCTTGTAAGTAGAACTTTAAAGCACGAACCACATCAAGATTGTGTAACAGACGTTCCTTCTTTGATGAAGGATTAGGACACAGAGAAGGAACAACAATCTCTTGATTGATATTCTTATTAGAAACAACCTTAGGAAGAAACCCAGGCTTGGTACGCAAAACCACCTTATCTGCATGGAAAACAAGGTAAGGGGAATCACATTGTAAAGCAGATAGCTCAAACTCTTCGAGCCGAAGAGATAGCTACTAAAAACAAAAAACTTTCCAAGATAGAAGCTTGATATCTATGGAATGCATAGGTTCAAACGGAACCCCTTGAAGAACTTTAAGGACTAAGTTTAGGCTCCAAGGCAGAGCAACTGGCTTAAATACAGGCTTAATTCTGACCAAAACCTGACTAAATGCTTGAACGTCTGGGACATCTGCCAGACGTTTGTGTAGTAGAATAGACAAAGCAGATATTTGTCCTTTTAGGGAACTAGCAGATAATCCCTTCTCCAAACCTTCTTGGAGAAAAGACAATATTCTAGGAATCCTAATCTTACTCCATGAGTAACCTTTGGATTAACACCAATAAAGATATTTGCGCTAAATCTTATGATAGATCTTCCTGGTGACAGGCTTTCTAGCCTGAATCAGGGTATAAATGACCGACTCAGAGAAACCACGCTTTGATAGAATCAGGCGTTCAATCTCCAAGCAGTCAGACGCAGAGAAATTAGATTTGGATGCGTGAACGGACCTTGGATTAGAAGGTCCCGCCTCATTGGCAGAGTCTACGGTGGAACCGAGGACATGTCCACTAGGTCTGCATACCAAATCCTGCGTGGCCACGCAGGTTCTATGAGAATTACCGAAGCTCTCTCCTGCTTGATTCTGGCAACCAGACGTGGGAGAAGAGGAAAAGGTGGAAATACATAGGCCAGATTGAAGGACCAAGGCACTGCAACTATCAGTACCGCCTTGGGATCCCGGGACCTGGACCCATAACGAGGAAGTTTGGCATTTTGACAAGACGCCATCAGATCCAATTCTGGTGTGCCCCATAGCTGAATCAGCTGGGCAAATACCTGCGGATGGAGTTCCCACTCCCCCGGATGAAAAGTCTGATGACTTAGAAAATCCGCCTCCCAGTTCTCTACCCCTGGGATGTGGATTGCTGAGAGATGGCAAGAGTGATCCTCTGCCCACCGGATTATTTTGGTTACCTCCATCATCGCTAGAGGACTCTTTGTTCCTACTTGATGATTGATATAAGCTAAAGTTGTGATGTTGTCCGACTGAAATCTGATGAATTTGGCCGCAGCAAGCTGAGGCCAGGCCTGAAGCGCATCGAATATCGCTCTCAGTTCTAGAATGTTTATCGGGAGGAGAGCTTCCCTGTGCTTTCAGGGAGTTCCAGACTGCACCCCAGCCTAGCAGGCTGGTATCTGTCGTTACAATGAGCCACTCTGGCCTGCGGAAACACATTCCCTGAGACAGGTGGTCCTGAGACAACCACCAGAGAAGAGAATCTCTGGACCCCTGGTCCAGATGTAATTGAGGAGATAAATCTGCATAATCCCCATTCCACTGTTTGAGCATGCATAGTTGCAGTGGTCTGAGGTATAGGCGGGCAAAAGGAACTATGTCCATTGCCGCTACCATGAGTCCGATTACCTCCATACACTGAGCCACTGATGGCCGAGGAATGGAATGAAGAGTTCGGCAAGTGGTTAAGAGTTTTAATTTTCTGACCTCCATCAGAAATATTTTCATTTCTACCGAGTCTATCAGAGTCCCTAGGAAGGAAACTCTTGTAAGGAAGAGAGAACTCTTAATGTTCACCTTTCACCCGTGAGCTCTAAGAAAAGCCAACACGATGTCCGTGTGAGACTTGGCTAGCTGGAAAGTCGACACCTGAATTAAGATGTCGTCTAGCTAAGGCGCCACTGCTATGCCCCGTGGTCGCAGAACCGTCAGAAGGGACCCTAGCACTTTCGTGAAAATTCTGGGAGCTGTGGCCAACCCGAAGGGAAGGGCTACAAACTCGTAATGCCTGTTTAGAAAGGGGAATCTGAGAAACTGTTGATGATCTCTGTGAATAGGGATGTGAAGATACGCATCCTTTAAGTTCATGGTAGTCATATATTGACCCTCCTGGATCAGAGGTAGAATAGTACGAATAGTCTCCATCTTGAATGATGGAACCTTGAGGAACTTGTTTAGAATTTTGAGATCCAAGAATGGTCTGAAAGTTCCCTCTTTTTTGGGAACCACAAACAGGTTTGAATAAAACCCTAGCCCCTTTTCCTCTATTGGGACTGGGCGGATCACCCCCATGGTATGTAGGTCTTCTACACAGCGTAAGAATGCCTCTCTCTTTGTCTGGTTTACAGACAATCGAGAAATGTGAAATCTCCCCCTTGGAAGGGAGCCCTTGAATTCCAGAAGATACCCCTGGGACACAATTTCTAAAGCCCAGGGATCGTGAACATCTCTTGCCCAAGCCTGAGCGAAGAGAGAGAGTGTATGCCCCCTACTAGAACCGGTCCCGGATCGGGGGCTACCCCTTCATGCTGTTTTAGAAGCAGCTGCAGGCTTCTTGGCCTGTTTACCCTTGTTCCAAGCCTGGTTAGGTCTCCAGACTGACTTGGATTGGGCAAAATTCCCCTCTTGCTTTGCAGTAGAGGAAGCTGAAGCGGGACCACTCTTAAAGTTCCGAAAGGAACGAAAATTATTCTGTTTGGTCCTCATCTTACTTGATCTATCCTGAGGGAGAGCATGACCTTTCCCTCCAGTGATGTCTGAACTAATCTCTTTCAGTTCAGGCCCGAATAGGGTCTTACCTTTGAAAGGGATGTTCAAAAGTTTAGATTTAGATGACACATCAGCAGACCAGGACTTAAGCCATAACACCCTGCGTGCTAAAATGGCAAAAGCTGAATTCTTTGCCGCTAATTTAGCCAGTTGAAATGCGGCATCTGTAATAAAAGAATTAGCCAACTTAAGGGCCTTAATTCTGTCCATAATCTCCTCTAATGGAGTCTCCATTTGAAGAGCCTCTTCTAGAGCCTCAAACCAGAAAGCAGCTGCAGTTGTTACAGGGACAATGCACACAATAGGTTGGAGAGAAAAACCTTGATGAACAAAAATTTTCTTCAAGAGACCCTTTAATTTTTTATCCATAGGATCTTTGAAAGCACAACTGTCTTCGATAGGTATAGTTGTACGCTTAGACAGAGTAGAAATAGCTCCCTCCACCTTAGGAACTGTCTGCCATGACTCCCTTATGGTGTCAGATATGGGAAACATTTTCTTAAAAACAGGAGGGGGAATAAACGGAATACCTTGTCTATCCCACTCCTTAGCAATTATATTCACAATCCTCTTAGGGACTGGAAAAACAGGAACCTCTAAGTAGCTATCCATTTTACACAATTTCTCTGGGACCACTATAGGGTCACAATCATCTAGAGTTGCTAATACCTCCCTAAGCAATAAGCAGAGGTGTTCAAGCTTAAATTTAAAGGCCGTCATATCAGAATCTGTCTGAGGAAGCGTCTTTCCTGAATCAGAAATTTCTCCCTCAGATAACAAATCCCTCACCCCTTCAGAGCATTGTGAGGGCATATCAGATACAGCTACTAAAGCATGAGACGGCTCAGCATTTTTCCTTAACCCAGAGCTGTCCCGCTTCCCTTGTAAACCAGGCAGTTTGGATAAAACCTCTGTGAGGGTTGTATTCATAACTGTGGCCATGTCTTGTAAAGTAAATGAATTTGACACACTAGAGGTACTTGGCGTCACTTGTGCGGGCGTTACTGGTTGTGACACTTGGGGAGAGCTAGATGGTGAACCCTCATTAACTTCTGACTGAGAATCATCTATTGCTCCATTTTTAAGTGCTAAAATATGCTCTTTATAATTTATAGACATATCAGTGCAAGTGGGACACATTCTAAGAGGGGGTTCCACAATGGCTTCCAAACATATTGAACAAGGATTTTCCTTCGTGTCAGACATGTTAAACAGGCTAGTAATGTAACAAGCAAGCTTGGAAAACACTGTAATCAAAGTAAATAACACTTAGAAATAAAACTGTACTGTGCCTTTAAGAGAAAAAAAAAGCTGCACAAGTTCTGCAAAACAGTGTAAAAAAGCAGTAAACTTAATGAAATTTTTGCAGTAGTATCTTACAGCCTTACTAACTTTGCACAGCTATGCAAATAAACAATTAACCCCTTAATGGCAAAACCGGATTGAAAAAACATCAAAACTGGTAAAAGACTTTCAGCACCTTGCCACAGCTTTGCTGTGGCGCCTACCTGCCCTTCAGAACGATTTGTGGGTAAAAAGCCTCCTTTACAGCCCTCAAACACAGCAGGAACCACTGGAGAAGCAGTTGGATGTCTCAAAGGAAAAGAAACTGCGCAACTGAGGCGCGAAAATAAGCCCCTCCCACCTCACTCGATGTTTTGAGGCATATTAAAAAAACACCTGAGAGTCTCTTAATTAACCATGTGGGTTAAAAACCCTAAAACAAGCCACAATGACCCCTTTAGTCCATTCAAAAAAACTTTATATTTGCATCATTTACTAAACAAACAAAAACGTTTTTTCCTAACAGTGTCACCAGTAAATTATGAGCCCTTCAAGCAAGCTGAAATTCCTATCCAAGTGTCTGAATACAGCTTACCCTTCCCTCATGGGGATATTGCCAGCCTTTTCTAGAATTAACAGTCTGTCTAGAAAAAATATAGACTGAACATACCTCATTTGCAGCTTAGCATGCAAACCGTTACCCCAACTGAAGTTTTCCTGTACTCTTCAGCCCTTGTGAGAACAGCAGTGGATCTCAGTTACAAAGTGCTAAGATCATAATCCTCCTTGCAGAAATCTTCATCCCTTTTCTGCCAGAGAGTAAATAGTACACACCGGTACCATTTAAAATAAACTTTTGCTTGAGAAATAAAAACTACCATTTTTGTCACCACATTCGCTCTGCACTTCCTAGTTTCTTAGAGTAGGCAAAGAGAATGACTGGGGGTGGAGCTAAGGGGGGAGCTATATAGACAGCTCTGCTGTGAGTGCTCTCTTTGCCACTTCCTGTTGGGAAGGAGAATATCCCACAAGAAAGGATGAATCCATGGACTCGACACATCTTACAAGAGAAATACCCTCTGCACCTCGCCACAACACTGCTGTGGCGCCTACCTGCCCCCAGGGTACTTCGTAATGAATAGCCAACACTCCAGGCCAGAGACTACTGTCCAGGAGCAACCGGAGTTACTGCTTGCTGCTTCTCTGTCAGAAGGAAGTGCGCATCTGAGCGCGCGAAAACAAGCCCCGCACCTTATGGCCGATGTCAGAGTAGGCCCAAACACAACCGCATGGAGAAGCGGTTTTTCACACAGCTAAGTGGAACACAAAAACACACCCCAAACACATCCCAGCAAGTCATGCTGGATATATAATAAAAAATAGCTCAATCGTTTAACTGCTTTATCAATTCACTGCCTTTATGCCTCTCCCAGAGTGTCATATCATGACCTTATGTCAGCTCAAAAAAATAAAAACAAGGGACTCCAGTAACACCCTTCTGTGTAACAGGTCTACTGCTTACCCCATTCCCATACAGGGAAATAAATGCCAGCCAGTTCTGATATATCAAGTCTCTTCAGAAATAAAAGGCTGCATATACCTTAATCTCCACACTGAAGATGTCTCATGTGTTACCTACAGAAGTCTTGTAGGGACCAGCGTGGATCTTAGTTACATCTAAGATCATCAAAACTCAGGGCAGAAATCTTCTTCCATAACCCCCCGAGGAAAATAGTACACACCGGTACCATTTAAAATAAAAAAACTTCTTGATTGAAGAAAATAAAACTAACACCTCACTTTACCTCTTCCTAGTATAACACAGGCAAAGAGAATGACTGAGGGTGGAGGGGAAGGGAGGGGCTATATATACAGCTCTGCTGTGGTGCTCTTTGCCACTTCCTGTTAGCAGGAGATTAATATCCCACAAGTAAGGATGAAATCCGTGGACTCGTCATATCTTTGTAAAAGAAATCTTATCCCAAATTATAGGAAACAAAATAATCAAATATGAGGTGGCGAGTGAGGGAGGCCTGCTAAAGTTGAAAATTAATTGTGGTACTATATGTCATTAAGAAAAACAACCTTCCTGCTGCGGCATGGTATATACTTTCACAGGGTTTGTCAGATCCCAAGGCTGACACGCGGGTATAAGTTATGTTTGGGAAGCCTGCATAGCTGAGCAGCAATGGCAGTTCAAGAAAATTTCATAGGGCTGCTAAAGCATGCTACACCAAAAGGATTCATTTACCATCAATTATTTGTACATAAACATTTCAGGCTCCATGAGGCACTTGTAAGTAAGGGGGAGTGAATATTGTTTATATTTAGCTATTTTATATTTTTTGTACATAGGTATTGATATTTAATATATAGATGTCAATATTTAGGAACAAAGGCTTACTCAGCAATGTCAATATATCCACAGGAAGAAGCAGCATGCAGTGGTATCCAGCCTTCGTTATCTGGTTGATTAATACTGGCTCCATTTTCCACAAGAAATTTTACCATATCTAGGTTATCGTCAATGCAGGCCTAAAAGAAAAGGGGGGGGGGGGGACACATTTCATACATTAGTGAAGTGTCATTTGTTATACTGACCAATATACCACTTAAAAAGGGATATGAAACTAAAAGTTTATTTTTTGATTCAAACAGAAGCTACAATTTTTATAAAGTTTCCAATGTACTTCTATTATGAAATTTGCATAATTCCCATGATATTCTGTGTTGAAGAGATACCTAGGGTAGGTATCTGAAGAACTACATGGCAGGAAATAGTGTTGCCATCTAGTGCTCTTGCAAATTGATAACATTCTTGCAAAACTGCTGCCATAAACTGCTCCAGAAATGGGTCGGGCTCCTAAGCATACAAACCTACTTTTCAACAAAAGATACCAAAAGAACAAAGAAACATTGACAATAGAAGTAAATTAAAAAGTTGTTTAAAAGCTAATGCTTTATCGGAATCATACAAAAATACACACACTAAAAGCAGCACTATTTTAAGCAATCTCCCAATATATCATCTACTTTATTTGATTGGAGTGTATTATTAGTCTCCAAATTATAATAATGTTCTGCTTTGGGAGTGGTGCTTGCATTAATAAATATTAGAAATAAGTTTTTTTGATAAGATTCCAAGAGTGATGGATATTACAGACTAATGTGAGGCTAGAAAATAAATAAAAACATAATTTATGCTTACCTGATAAATTTATTTCTCTTGTAGTGTGTTCAGTCCACGGGTCATCCATTACTTATGGGATATATTCTCCTTCCCAACAGGAAGTTGCAAGAGGATCACCCAAGCAGAGCTGCTATATAGCTCCTCCCCTCACATGTCATATCCAGTCATTCGACCGAAACAAGACGAGAAAGGAGAAACTATAAGGTGCAGTGGTGACTGGAGTAATAATTTTAAAATTTAGAACCTGTCTCAAAAAAAGAAAGGGCGGGCCGTGGACTGAACACACTACAAGAGAAATAAATTTATCAGGTAAGCATAAATTATGTTTTCTCTTGTTAAGTGTGTTCAGTCCACAGGTCATCCATTACTTATGGGATACCAATACCAAAGCTAAGTACACGGATGATGGGAGGGACAAGGCAGGAACATTAAACAGAAGGAACCACTGCCTGTAGAACCTTTCTCCCAAAACCAGCCTCCGAAGAAGCGAAACTGTCAAATTTGGAAAATTTGGAAAAAGTATGAAGTGAAGACCAAGTTGCAGCCTTGCAAATCTGTTCAACAGAGGCCTCATTCTTAAAGGCCCAGGTGGAAGCCACAGCTCTAGTGGAATGAGCTGTAATTCTTTCAGGAGGCTGCTGTCCAGCAGTCTCATAGGCTAAACGTATTATGCTACGAAGCCAAAAAGAGAGAGAGGTAGCCGAAGCCTTTTGACCCCTCCTCTGTCCAGAGTAAACGACAGAGAAGAAGTTTGTCGAAAATCTTGAGTTGCCTGTAAGTAGAACTTCAGAGCACGGACCACGTCTAGATTATGCAAAAGACGTTCCTTCTTTGAAGAAAGATTAGGACATAACGATGGAACAACAATCTCTTGATTGATATTCCTGTTAGAAACAACCTTAGGTAAAAACCCAGGTTTAGTACGCAGAACTACCTTGTCTGAATGAAAGATCAGATAAGGAGAATCACAATGTAAGGCAGATAACTCAGAGACTCTTCGAGCCGAGGAAATAGCCATCAAAAACAAAACTTTCCAAGATAAAAGCTTAATATCAATGGAATGAAGGGGTTCAAACGGAACACCCTGAAGAACTTTAAGAACCAAGTTTAAGCTCCACGGAGGAGCAACAGCTTTAAACACAGGTTTAATTCTAGCCAAAGCCTGACAAAAGGCCTGGACGTCTGGATGCTCTGCCAGATGTTTGTGTAAAAGAATAGACAGAGCTGAAATCTGTCCCTTTAGCGAACTAGCGGATAAACCCTTTTCTAAACCCTCTTGTAGAAAAGCTAATATCCTAGGAATCCTAACCTTACTCCATGAGTAACTCTTGGATTCGCACCAATATAAATATTTATGCCATATCTTATGGTAAATTTTTCTTGTCACAGGTTTCCGAGCCTGTATTAATGTATCAATAACCGAATCCGAAAACCCACGCTTTGATAGAATCAAGCGTTCAATTTCCAGGCAGTCAGCCTCAGAGAAATTAGGTTTGGATGGTTGAAAGGACCCTGAATTAGAAGGTCCTGCCTCAGAGGAAGAGACCATGGTGGACAGGACGACATGTCCACTAGGTCTGCATACCAGGTCCTGCGTGGCCACGCAGGCACCATCAGAATTACCGATGCCCTCTCCTGTTTGATCCTGGCAATCAGCCGAGGTAGCAACGGAAATGGTGGAAACACATAAGCTATGTTGAAAACCCAAGGGGCCGCTAATGCATCTACCAGCACCGCTCCCGGGTCCCTGGACCTGGATCCGTAACAAGGAAGCTTCGCATTCTGGCGAGATGCCATGAGATCCAGATCCGGTTTGCCCCAACGACGAATCAGTTGAGCAAATACCTCCGGGTGAAGTTCCCACTCTCCCGGATGAAAAGTCTGGCGACTTAGGAAATCCGCCTCCCAGTTCTCTACGCCTGGGATGTGAATCGCTGACAGGTGGCAAGAGTGAGACTCTGCCCAGCGAATTATCTTCGAGACTTCCAACATCGCTAGGGAACTCCTGGTTCCCCCTTGATGATTGATGTAAGCCACAGTCGTGATGTTGTCCAACTGAAATCTGATGAACCTCAGCTTTGCTAACTGAGGCCAAGCCAGAAGAGCATTGAATATTGCTCTTAATTCTAGAATGTTTATTGGGAGGAGTTTCTCCTCCTGAGTCCACGATCCCTGAGCCTTAAGGGAATTCCAGACTGCTCCCCAGCCTAGAAGGCTGGCATCCGTTGTTACAATCGTCCAATCTGGCCTGCGAAAGGTCATTCCTTTGGACAGATGAACCGGTGACAACCACCAGAGAAGCGAATCTCTGGTCTCCTGGTCCAGATTTAGCAAAGGGGACAGATCTGAGTAATCCCCGTTCCATTGACTGAGCATGCATAGTTGCAGCGGTCTGAGATGCAGGCGCGCAAATGGCACTATGTCCATTGCCGCTACCATTAAGCCGATTACCTCCATGCACTGAGCTACCGATGGACTTGGAATGGAATGAAGGACACGGCAAGCATTGAGAATCTTTGATAACCTGGACTCCGTCAGGTAAATCTTCATCTCTACAGAATCTATAAGAGTCCCTAGAAAAGGAACCCGTGTGAGTGGTAACAGAGAACTCTTTTCCACGTTCACTTTCCACCAATGCGACCTCAGAAATGCTAGAACTATCTCTGTATGAGACTTTGCATTCTGAAAATTTGACGCTTGTATCAGAATGTCGTCTAGGTACGGAGCCACCGCTATGCCTCGTGGTCTTAGTACCGCCAGAAGTGAGCCCAGAACCTTCATAAAAATTCTCGGGGCCGTGGCTAACCCGAAGGGAAGAGCCACAAACTGGTAATGCCCGTCTAGAAAGGCAAACCTCAGGTACCGATAATGATCTTTGTGAATCGGTATATGAAGGTAAGCATCCTTTAAGTCCACCGTGGTCATATATTGACCCTCTTGGATCATGGGTAGGATGGTTCGAATGGTTTCCATCTTGAACGATGGTACCCTTAGGAATTTGTTTAAGATCTTTAAGTCCAAGATTGGTCTGAAGGTTCCCTCTTTTTTGGGAACCACAAATAGATTTGAGTAAAATCCTTGTCCCTGTTCCGATCGCGGAACTGAGTGGATCACCCCCATGATTAAGAGGTCTTGTACACATTGTAGAAATGCCTCTCTCTTTACTAGGTTTGTCGATAACCTTGAAAGATGGAACCTCCCTTGTGGAGGAGAGGATTTGAAATCCAGAAGGTATCCCTGAGATATAATCTTTAACGTCCAGGGATCCTGCACATCTCTTGCCCAAGCCTGGGCAAAGAGAGAAAGTCTGCCCCCCACTAAATCAGTCTCTGGATAGGGGGCCCTGACTTCATGCTGTCTTAGGGGCGGGAGTAGGCTTTCTGGTCTGCTTGCCCTTGCTCCATGACTGGTTGCCTTTCCAACCTTGTCTGGAACGAGCAGTAGTTCCTTCCTGTTTTGGAGCGGAGGAAGTCGATGCTGCTCCTGCCTTGAAGTTACGAAAGGCACGAAAATTAGACTGTTTGGCCTTTGGTTTGGCCCTGTCCTGAGGAAGGGCGTGGCCCTTACCTCCCGTAATGTCAGCAATAATTTCCTTCAAGCCGGGCCCGAATAAGGTCTGCCCTTTGAAAGGAATGTTAAGTAGTTTAGACTTGGAAGTTACATCCGCTGACCAGGATTTAAGCCAGAGCGCTCTGCGCGCCTGTATGGCGAATCCGGAATTTTTAGCCGTAAGTTTGGTTAGATGTACTACGGCATCTGAAAAAAACGCATTAGCTTGCTTAAGGGTTCTAACTTTGCTCAAGGCCTCATCCAACGGCTCTGTGCGAATCGCCTCTTCTAGAGACTCAAACCAGAATGCCGCTGCAGCCGTGACAGGCGCAATGCATGCAAGAGGCTGCAATATAAAACCCTGTTGAACATACATTTTCTTAAGATAACCCTCTAATTTTTTATCCATTGGATCTGAGAAAGCACAGCTATCCTCCACCGGGATAGTGGTACGCTTGGCTAACGTAGAAACTGCTCCCTACACCTTAGGGACCGTCTGCCATAAGTCTCGTGTGGTGGCGTCTATAGGGAACATTTTTCTAAATATCGGGGGAGGGGAAAAAGGCACACCGGGTCTATCCCACTCCTTACTGATAATTTCTGTAAGTCTTTTTGGTATAGGAAAAACGTCAGTACACACCGGTACCGCATAGTATCTATCCAACCTACACAATTTCTCTGGAATTGCCATCGTGTCGCAATCATTCAGAGCCGCTAATACCTCCCCTAGTAACACACGGAGGTTCTCAAGCTTAAATTTAAAATTTGAAATTTCTGAATCCGGTCTCCCCAAATCAGAACCGTCACCCACAGAATGAAGCTCACCGTCCTCATGTTCTGCAAGTTGTGACGCAGTATCAGACATGGCTCTCGTGTCATCAGCGTGCTCTGTCCTTAACCCAGAGCTATCGCGTTTGCCCCTTAATTCGGGCATATTATATAATACTTCTTTCATAACATTAGCCATATCGTGTAAAGTGATTTGTAAGGGCCTAGATGTACTAGGTGTCTCAATCCTACGCATCTCCCGAGCGGGAGACGCAGGTACTGACACGTGAGGAGAGTTAGGCGGCATAACTTCCCCCTCGTTGTCTGGTGATAGCTTCTTTATCGGTACAGATTGACTTTTATTCAAAGCAATATCAATACAATTGGTACACATCGTTCTATTGGGCTCCACATTGGCTTTTGAACATGATGAACAAACAGTTTCCTCTGAATCAGACATGTTAAAACAGACTTAGCAATGAAACTAACAAGCTTGGAAATCACTTTCAATAAGTTTTACAAGCAATATAAAAAACGCTGCAGCGCTTCAAAAATACAAATATAATTAAACAATTCTTAACAAGACGTGTACTATTAGCAGAGGATTGCACCCATTAGCAAAAGGATGATTAACCCCTCGATACCCAAAACGGATAAAACAGATATCAATTAAGATTTCACGCTTTTAATCACAGTCAGCACACTGTCACAGATCTGCTGTGACCGATTACCTCCCTCACAAATGAAATTTGCAGACCCCTGAGCTCTCTAGAGACGTCCTGGATCAAGGAGGAAGAAGCAGAAAGACTGTGCAATAATTTTAACTGCGCAACAAGGCGCTAAAACAAAGGCCCTCCCACTCCAATCACAACAGTGGGAGCCCTGATATAACGGTTTCCATGCAGAAAAATATGTTAGCCATGTGGAAAAAATCATGCCCAAAGCGATTTATCACCAAAGTACCTCACAAAAAAAAACGAATAACATGCCAGTAAACGTTTTATTAAAAAACAACATTTTTCAATGTCATGCAAAACTATCACTAAGCCTGCTACCAGTCGCTACCACTGCAGAGAAGGCTTAAGTATTATTTCAGTGTTAACAGTATTTTCTCAGTCAAATTCTAGTCCCTAGAATATAACTCGACTGCGCATACAATTATCAGCCTGATACCAGTTGCTACTACTGCATTTAAGGCTGTACTTACATCATACGGTAACAGCAGTATTTTCTTAGTCAATTCCATTCCCAGAAAATAAAGTACCGCACATACCTCATTTGCGGAGGACCCCGCATGCTATTCCCAGTCTGAAGTTACCCCACTCCTCAGAATGTCGAGAACAGCCAGTGGATCTTAGTTACGCCTGCTAAGATCATAGATAAAAAACGCAGGCAGTTTCTTCTTCCAAATACTGCCTGAGATAAAAAAAACAGCACACTCAGGTGCCATTTAAAATAACAAACTTTTGATTGAAGAATAGTTAATAGTTAAGTAAAAACTCCAGCTCCTCTCGCGACCTCCTTCTTTGTTGAGGGTTGCAAGAGAATGACTGGATATGACATGTGAGGGGAGGAGCTATATAGCAGCTCTGCTTGGGTGATCCTCTTGCAACTTCCTGTTGGGAAGGAGAATATATCCCATAAGTAATGGATGACCCGTGGACTGAACACACTTAACAAGAGAAACATAACTTATTAAAACTAAATATAAAAAATGGGAATATGATTAAAAACTGGTGCGAGTCTAGCTGCTAGTTATTATATCCTAATTTAGCAATTGAGAAGTTTGCCATGTCTATGCCTTGAAAATATGCTCCAATTATGCCAAAAAGTACCGGATTATTGATTTGGTATTATGTTGCATGCTCAATAAATTAACAGTGTGTGGGAACCGAATTTATTTACAAATAGTTATATTCTGAGAGCTTACATAAAAATGTACTGATAAAAAAAAAAAAATCAAATGTGATTCTCGCATAGAATATAACAAATATTTACGGTGTTAAAATGATGCGTAGATATAAGAGTAGGTAAGTTTGTATTATATGTTCAGTTTTAAAATTGGTATAGAGCTGCGACTATTACCATATAGTGAACAATTAATAATAAAGTAGTGATTCCTCTAATAGTACAATAATATCTGAAAAATTGTGACACCGAGTACTCAGTAAGTTTGTAATGTAAACTCCAGTCACGAGCGCTGCTTTGTCTTGCAGTTCGGTTAGGTTAGTTACATAAAAACTATATTTGTTGCCATTCAGTGAACAAATATTCTTACGGCAATAACTAACCTATGAACAGCCATAACGCTATAAATTTAAAACTGAATGTATTGTAAGTTCTAATCACAGGCACCACAACTTGCAATCCTGCTCAGAGGACACATACACACAATTTTATTTGTGCCACACACGCACAAATCGGTCAAAGAAATTTAAGCAGATGTCAAATCTAATGGTTCTAGTTTTGTAATACAAGATTGTGTTATAATGTAATGTTTAGTAGGCTATTATCAAACCGAGATACAACCGCTTAGAACAGTCTGCAAAAACTGGAATTATACTGAATCAGCGTTCGAATGAAGCCAAGCAGCAGTTACTCTGCAAAATTAAAATAGTATGGACCCCATTACCCCTGCTGACGTGGTTTAGGCTTTATCAAAGATTGCGGCCAACCATACTCATTGGGTTATAATTACTTCCACAACCGGAAGTTTCACCTCTCTGATTACCGTTTGATTAATATACATTGTCAAATTATTATCATCTCCATAGGATAAATCTTTGATTGTGACAAACAGATTTAGGTCTCTATGTATCAAGCTACGGCAGACAGGGGTGAACATATGCACCCCTGTCCACCCCAGCTCTCCTCTGGAGGGTAGAAATTTGCTGCCAGAATTCAGCATTGCACACAAGCAATATTTTGTGCTTGCATGCAACAGTGCCCGCACACATCCAATCACTTGCGGGCAGGAGCTGTCAATTTCCCCGGTCGAATGAGACCGGGGAGATTTTAAATTCTGGAGAAGAGATTAGGAAGCAGCGGTCTGCTGCTTGATAAATACTGGACTACAGGTTCTCTTGAGAACCTGCAGTCTTAGGGGGGGGCAAACGGCTTGTGTATATATATATATATATATATATATATATATATTTCAAAGAAGGATGTCGTGGCTCCAGTGTATCCTTAAAACAAACTTTTATTGAAGCAATCCACAATAAAAAAACATGTATGCACTAGCCGTACATAAATAGCAGCTCCTGTAGCAGACAGGCAATGGAGACAACTGGGTCAAGAAGCAGCAGACATGTTTCGTGCCTTCCGGCACTTGTTCACTGCTGACAGGTGACCCAGTAATCTCACTTTAAATAGGGATTCCAATTAAAATAAAAGGTATATACATTCTCCATATAAGCCTATATAAATTAATTTCTAACCTTCTGTTAATCACATTTAACACTACTAGCGTAATGTATTCATCATTATTTAAGTCTAACTTGTAGTATACTTATTACAGGTAGCCCTCAGTTTACGCCGGGGTTAGGTTCCAGAAGGAATGGTTGTAAATCAAAACCGTTGTAAATTCAATGGGAAGTGAAGGAGATAGGTTCCAGGCCCCTCTCAAAATTGTCATAAGTAACACTTAATAAATTATTTTAACCCCTTAATGACCGGACCATTTTTCAATTTTCTTACCCTTAATGACAATGGCTATTTTTACATTTCTGCAGTGTTTGTGTTTAGCTGTAATTTCCCTCTTACTCATTTACTGTACCCACACATATTATATACCGTTTTTCTCGCCATTAAATGGACTTTCTAAAGATACCATTATTTTCATGATGTCTTATAATTTAATTAAAAAAAAATAATAAAATATGAGGAAAAAATGGAAAAAAAAACACACTTTTTCTAACTTTGACCCCCAAAATATGTTACACATCTACAATCACCAAAAAACACCCATGCTAAATAGTTTCTAAATTTTGTCCTGAATTTAGAAATACCCAATGTTTACATGTTCTTTGCTTTTTTTGCAATTTATGGGGCAATAAATACAGTAGCACTTCGCTATTTCCAAACCACTTTTTTTTTCAAAATTAGCGCTGGTTACATTGGAACCCTGATATCTGTCAGGAATACCTGAATATACCTTGACATGTATATATTTTTTTTTAGAAGACAACCCAAAGTATTGATCTAGGCCCATTTTGGTATATTTCATGCCACCATTTCACCTCCAAATGCGATCAAAAAAAAAAAAAGTTCACTTTTTCACAAAATTTGTCACAAACTTTAGGTTTCCCACTGAAATTATTTACAAACAGCTTCTGCAATTATGGCACAAATGGTTGTAAATGCTTCTCTGGGATCCCCTTTTTTCAGAAATAGCAGACTTATATGGCTTTTGGGTTGCTTTTTGGTAATTAGAAGGCCGCTAAATGCCGCTGCGCACCACACGTGTTTTATGCCCAGGAGTGAAGGGGTTAATTAGGGAGCTTGTAGGGTTAATTTTAGCTTTAGTGTAGTGTAGTAGACAACCCCAAGTATTGATCTAGGCCCATTTTGGTATATTTTATGCCACCATTTCACCGCCAAATGCGAGCAAATAAAAAAAAAAAACTTTACATTTTTCACAATTTTAGGTTTCTCACTGAAATTATTTACAAACAGCTTGTGCAATTATGGCAGAAATTTTTGTAAAGGCTTCTCTGGGATCCCCTTTGTTCAGAAATAACAGACTTATATGGCTTTGGCGTTGCTTTTTGGTAATTAGAAGGCCGCTAAATGCTGCTGCGCACCACACGTTAATTATGCCCAGCAGTGAAGGGGTTAAATTAGGTAGCTTGTAGGGAGCTTGCAGGGTTAATTTTAGAGATCAGCCTCCCACCTGACACATCCCACCCCCTGATCCCTCCCAAACAGCTCTCTTCCCTCCCCCACCCCACAATTGTTCCCGCCATCTTAAGTACTGGCAGAAAGTTTTTTTTTGTGTTTTTTTTAAATAAAAATAATAAAGTATTTTAGCTGTGATGGACCCCTGCCTTAGCCCCAACCTCCCTGATCCCCCCTCCAGCTCTCTAACCCTCTCCCCTACCTAATTACCACCATCTTGGGTACTGGCAGCTGTCTGCCAGTACCCAGTTTGGCCCCAAAAACCCCCCAAAAAGTATTTTTATTTTATTTTTACTTAAAAAACTATTTCTGTAGTGTAGCAGCCCCCCACAATACCCCCACCCAGATCCTTTTATATATTTTTTTTTTTTTTAAATCCCTTTTTTTTTCCCCTTTCTGCATCATTCATTGGTGTCAGTGTGGCTAATGGGTGCACGTGCACATGCATGCTCACGTGCACACACGCGCATCGTGCACGCGCACCCTCACACCCGGCACTATCGCTACCGGTGCAGAGAGGGCCACAGAGTGGCTCTCTCTGCATCGGGGGCTTGTAAAGTGGTATTGCAGGATGCCTCCATATCGAGGCATCACTGCAATACCCTCAGAGCTGCTGGAAGCATTTGTGATCGCTTCCAGCACTCTGTTAGACAACTGACGTACCAGGTACGTCCATTGTCATTAACTGCTTGTTAATGCATGACGTACCTGGTACGTCAGTTGTCATTAAGGGGTTAAAAGCTTTGAAATGAAGACTTTAAATGCTAGGCAGCATTATAAACCTAATAAAATAGTCACACAACACAGAATATATAATTAAACTAAGCTAAATGAACAAAAACATTTGCTAAACAGCATTATAAACCTAATTAAGTATAATGTATATACTTAACAATAAAAATAATGGGTATGTTCACACATATAGTTGTTAATGGGGCATTAAACACATAGATCTAGGTCTCTTCTAACGTTAAGGTCATGGGGGATACTTGTATTGAGAGTAAAGATCCAAAATATTTCTCTGGTATTTAATTTTGCCTCTCTATCCCCACCTCTCTTCCATAATGGTACATGATCTATGGCTTGTATACTGAGTAAATTGGGATACATATATATATATAAATAAATCCTCCGTGTGCCTGCACTCACAATACAGTAGGGTCATCAACCAGGGTGCTCAGTCAAAAGTTCACACAGTCTTACTTCAATCAAGGACTGCACTCGCTGGATTCAACTCAAAGAGTCTTTAAATCTTTATTGTGGTAACGTTTCGGGGTTCGCAGACTCCTTCCTCAGTGCAAGTGAACAAACCGTGCAATATATAGCAACAAACCCCACCCACCAAACAATTAGTGAAAATTGCGCCAAAAACAGAAGTAACCATGGTAACACACAATTGGCCACAGTAGCAAATAATCTTCTAAATGAAATAATTGACAACTAACATTAAAGTGAAGGTCAATTTTATCTAAATGCAATACACCCATAGAAACCTTAACATCAACGTATTACAGTCGCTAACTTTATATTTCAAAAAAATTAGTCATTTTCAAATAAAACAAATAAATATAATACCTCCGTTATCGATATTTGCCCCTTCCCTACCACACTTCCTTATTTTTCTTTAGTGACGTAGCTATCGTTCCTACAAGTTCCCTACGCTCGTGCACAACAACCTTTTTGAAATGCGCATGCGTATTTTTCACTGTGTAGCGCATGCGTTTCCTTTTCAACTGTTACGCAATACTGTTAGTCACTCACTCGCTCGTATCCAAAATAATGAGAGAGCGGACTACGCATGCGTGCTTCATGCACGAGCATGACGGTGATGACGCTCACATTTTTTATACGCATGAGCATAATTGAGTAATGACGCTATAGAAAAGGGGCAGGACGCCACGGAGGTAAAAAATAGATTGGATAGAACATATTAAAAAACTGTCAATTACGGCAATATGGCGGGCGGATAATACAAGTGACACAGATGCGATTTAAAAGGTAAAGATACAACTTTTATTATTAGTTATAAAGAATTTGATGACTTAACATCATACTTAATTTAGCTAATCTTGCTAAAACTGTTAACCACTAAGCCAGACTTGACCTTCACTTTAAAGTAGATATGTGCACCACATGAACCATATCCCTATGACATATGTGAATACTAAAAACAGAATATAAACAATTGTGTCAAACAAAAAAGTGTGTATACATTTCACCTGATATTTAAATATCATGAGAAACAAACTAACCCTATCTAGAAGTCTACAACTCTGCAGAGAATAATGTATAACAGCTCTATGGCTCTAATCCTATTTGTGTCTATCGCCGTTTCCAGTATCAGTAGTCAACATATTACTAACAGCCCAGACAATATGATATAGTAATCGAGACGTCGTGCTGGTATGCATATCACTAGCCTTAACTGCCCGCAAGAATCCAAAATGACAGCGTAATCAGTCTGTCTAATTGCTTTATCTGATCTCATACAGGGTATAAGTGTAATGTGTGGAACGTAATCACTACTACCAGGATAGAAGATACAGGTTTATAGTGTACAAGCTTACAATATAGGTACAATTCAAAAGTTCACATATGGGACAATAATGTGTGTGAGGTGTAAGCACTACTAAAAACGATGGTGACATACCGGGCTATACAATCTACTGGTGGCAATTGTATACAGGCCGATGCAACGATGGGCGTTAGTAGAGAAACAGGTGCGGCTCAGTCAAACCCGAGGTCTGTGTAGTGTAAACATAATAAGCATGGCTAATTAGCATAGCCTGCTGTTGTCAGAGCGGGAGCGCATGCTCGGTAGAGTGACTATGTAGAGCCAGGCGCGGATCAGCCTGATCCGTTTGTGAATCGAAAACCAGACAGACAGCATGGCTAATTAACATAGCCTGCTGACGTCAGGAAAAGGGCGGGTGTACTCTGCAGAGTGGCGGCCAGCTGTTAAGGCAGGATACAGAGGGATAAAAACAAGGATTACGTGTGTGCAATCTATTACAAACATAAACAGGCTCAAGTGTGATATAAGTGAAAGTTATTAATCACTGGTTCATAGGCTATTTAAGTGTGATATAAGTGAAAGTTATTAATCACTGATTCATAGGCTATGTAATGGTCTATATGCAAATTAATTACGTAGTGTTACAATAAAAACACGTCAGTCATAGGATCTGTATTCTAAATATCCATACATCAATAATCAAAAGGTACCAGCAGTTACCCAACAAATAAGTATTTCGAAACTGCAATGATACATATCAAAAGACGAACAGGGATAGAATTAAACTGGTAAGTCAATACATCCCTGGCATTACAACAAGTCAAATACATCCCTAGAATTCACTTGTGCCCGAGTCTAAGATTACTCGTACAGAGGGACCTCAAATATATCATCATAACTTTCACTTATATCACACTTAAATAGCTTATGAACCAGTGATTAATAACTTTCACTTATATCACACTTGAGCCTGTTTATGTTTGTAATAGACTGCACACACGTAATCCTTGTTTTTATCCCTCTGTATCCTGCCTTAAAAGCTGGCCGCCACTCTGCAGAGTACGCCCGCCCTTTTCCTGACGTCAGCAGGCTGTGTTAATTAGCCATGCTGTCTGTCTGGTTTTCGATTCACAAATGGATCAGGCTGATCCGCGCCTGGCTCTACATAGTCACTCTACCGGGCATGCGCGCCCGCTCTGACGACAGCAGGCTATGCTAATTAGCCATGCTTATTATGTTTACACTACACAGACCTCGGGTTTGACTGAGCCGCGCCTGTTTCTCTACTAACGCCCATCGTTGAATCGGCCTGTATACAATTGCCACCAGTAGATTTTATAGCCCGGTACGTCACCATAGTTTTTAGTAGTGCTTGCACCTCACACATATTATTGGCCCATATGTGAACTTTTGAATTGTACCTATAGTGTAAGCTAGTACACTATAAACCTGTATCTTCTATCCTGGTAGTAGTGATTACGTTCCACACATTACACTTATACCCTGTAAGAGATCGGATAAAGCAATTAGACTGATTACGCTGTCATTTTGGATTCTTACATGCAGGCAGTTAAGGCTAGTGATATGCATACCAGCACGGCGTCTCGATTACTATCTCATATTGTCTGGGCTGTAAGTAATATGTTGACTACTGATACTGGAAACGGCGATAGACACAAATAGGATTAGAGCCATAGAGCTGTTATACATTATTCTCTGCAGAGTTGTAGACTTCTAGATAGGGTTAGTTTGTTTCTCATGATATTTAAATATCAGGTGAAATGTATACACGTTTTTTTGTTTGACACAATTGTTTATATTCTGTTTTTAGCATTCACATATGTCATAGGGATATGGTTCATGTGGTGTACATATCTACTATAATGTTAATTGGCAATTATTTCATTTAGAAGATTGTTATTTGATCCTGTGGCCAATTGTGTGTTACCATGGTTACTTATGTTTTTGGCTCAATTATCACTAATTGTTTGGTGGGTGGGGTTTGTTGCTATATATTGCACTGTTTTCTGGTCTGAGGAAGGGGTCTGCGAACCACGAAACGTTACCACAATAAAGATTTAAAGACTCTTTGAGTTGAATCCAGCGAGTGCAGTCCTTGATTGAAGTAAGCCTATACATACACACACACACACACACTTATTATATACATATATTTATTATATACATACACACAGTTGTGCTCATAAGTTTACATACCCTGGCGGAATTTATGATTTCTTGGCCATTTTTCAGAGAATATGAATGATAACACACAAACTTTTCTTTTACTCATGGTTAGTGTTTGGTTGAAGCCATTTATTATCAACTGTGTTTACTCTTTTAAATCATAATGACAACAGGAAGTACCAAAATGACCCTGATCAAAAAAGTTTACATACCCTGGTGATTTTGGCCTGATAACATGCGCATAAGTTGACACAAAGGGGTTTGAATGGCTATTAAAGGTAACCATCCTCACCTGTGATCTGTTTTCTTGTAGTGTGTGTGTGTGTGTGTGTGTGTGTGTGTGTGTGTGTGTGTGTGTGTGTGTGTGTATGTATAAAAGGTCAATGAGTTTCTGGACTCCTAACAGACCCTTGCATCTTTCATCCAGCGCTGCACTGACGATTCTGAGTCATGGGGAAAGCAAAAGAATTGTCAAAGGATCTGCGGCAAATCAGCAGTGTTCAAACTTAAGAAGTGGAAAATGAAGGGTTCTGTTGAAACCAAACCACAGTCAGGTAGACCAACCAAAATATCAGCCACAACTGCCAGGAAAATTGTTCGGGATGCAAAGACAAACCCACAAATAACTTCAGGTGAAATACAGGACCATGTGGTGTGGCTGTTTCAAGATGAACAATAAGGAGGCACTTGAAGAAAGATGGGCTGCATGGTTGAGTCGCCATAAGAAAGCCATTACTACGCAATTGCCACAAAGTATCCCACTTACAATACGCCAAACAGCAGAGACAAGCCTCAAACCTTCTGGCACAAAGTCATTTGGAGTGATGAGACTAAAATTTAGCTTTTTGGCCACAACCATAAATGCTACATTTGGAGAGGAGTCAACAAGGCCTATGATGAAAGGTACACCATTCCTACTGTGAAACACGGAGGTGGATCACTGATGTTTTGCGGATGTGTGAGCTACAGAGGCACAGGAAATTTGGTTAGAATTGATGGCAAGATGAATGCAGTATGTTATCAAACAGAACGCCTCATTTTCCAGAATTGTCAGTGCAGCACTGGATGAAAGATGCAAGGGTCTGTCAGTAGTCCAGAAACTCATTGACCTTTTATACACACACTAATTACAAGAAAACAGATCACAGGTGAGGATGGTTACATTTAATAGCCATTCAAACCCCTTTGTATCAACTTGTGTGCATGTTATCAGGCCAAAACCACCAGGGTATGTAAACTTTTGATTAGGGTCATTTGGGTAGTTTCTGTTGTAATTATGATTTAAAAAGAGTAAACACAGTTGGAGCAGCCACTTCAGGGATTATATGTTTGTGGTAAATTTGAGCATATTGTCTCTTTAGAAACTCATATTGGAGTTCTGGAGGAACGAATTGCAACACTACATGAAACTAAGACACTTGAAAGGGAAATGGATAGGACTAAGCTAATTGTTAATGGTTCTAGCAGTGGGAATGGGGAGGAGACTCCAGGATGTAGCTGGGTCACAGTTAGAGGGCGAGGTAAAGGTAAGCGGAAGAGACAGGCCAGTTCTGAGCTGGTACACCAACAGATTTGCCAGATTAAGTGAAGATGTTGGGGATATCAGTTCAGGGGTGGCAGTGTCAGAGAGGGCTGTGTTGCCTAGTATAGTGAACAGTCCTTCAGTTGTGGAAGAGCAGCATACTATGGCGGGCAGTCCTTCAGTCATGGAAGAGGGGCATACAAGACAGGGCCTGAGACAGATGTTGGTGGTAGGAGACTATTATTAGGAAGGTTGATAGGGTAATTTGTCATCCAGACCCTTTAAATAGAACAGTTTGCTGTCCTCCAGGGGCTCGTGTTAGGCATATTGTGGAGCGTATTGATAGATTGTTAGAAGGACGTGGGTCTGATCCTGCAGTCATGGTACATATTGGTACTAATGAAGGAATCAGCGGGAGATGGAGAGTCCTAAAAAATGACTTTAGGGAGTTAGGTAGCAAGCTTAAAGCAAGGACCTCCAAAGTAATATTTTCTGACATATTACCAGTGCAGTGTGCTAATTCAGTAAGGCAGAAGGAGCTAAGGTCTGTTAATTCATGGTTAAAAACATGGTGTAAAAATGAGGGGTTTGACTTTTTAGAGCACTGGGCTGACTTTTCACTTGGGTACAATTTGTACAGTAAGGATGGATTGGATCTGAATGACATGGGTGCAGGTGTGTTGGGGGAAAGGATGGTAGCAAGTTTAGAGAATCTTTTAAATTAGGCAAAGGGGGGGAGGGTCAGTTAGAACACAATAGAATAGAGAGATCAGTCTGTGAATCTGTCAGTCCTTTGATATCTCAAGGAAGAGATGACTTAAAGGGACACTGTACCCAAATTTTTTCTTTTGTAATTCAGAAAGAGCATGCAATTTTAAGCAACTTTCTAATTTACTCCTATTATCAATTTTTCTTCGTTCTCTTGCTATCATTATTTGAAAAAGGTATCTAAGCTTTTTTTTGGTTTCAGTACTCTGGACAGCACTTTTTTATTGGTGGATGAATTTATCCACCAATCAGCAAGGACAACCCAGGTTGTTCACCAAAAATGGGCCGGCATCTAAACTTACATTCTTGCATTTCCAATAAAGATACCAAGAGAATGAAGAAAATTTGATAATAGGAGTAAATTAGGAAGTTGCTTAAAATGTCATGCTCAATCTGAATCACAAAAGAAAATGTTTGGGAACAGTGTCATTTTCATATAACTGCATGTAATAGACACTACTATAAAGAATAAGATGCACAGATACTGATATAAAAATCCAGTATAAAATGGTTTAAAAACGTACTTAGAAGCTTTCAGTTTAGCTCTGTTGAAAAGGCTGTTGGAAAGCCCACTGCAAGTGGGAAATAAGACACTCCCCCCTCCCCCTTCTTTTGCATATGAAAAGACCCTTTACACACACGAAAATTAAATGTATGACGACAACAAATGCAAGAAGCATGACAGGTAAAATGGGGGAGCTGACGCTCTTAGTTGCAGAAGAGGACTATGATGTTATCAGTATAACTGAAACTTGGTGGGATGATTCACGACTGGGCAGTTAACTTAGAGGGTATACTTTATTTAGGAGGGACAGAAATAATAAAATGGGTGGAGGAATCTGCATGTATATTAAACCTAACCTTAAACCTACAATAAGGGAAGATATTTCTGATACAGGTGACAACGTAGAGACCCTGTGGATGGAAATAAAGAGTGGGGAGAAAAATCCTAAAAAAATATTACTAGGAACATGCTACAAACCCCCCAACATTAGTGACCTGGATGAAACTCAACTACTAATACAAATAGGTAAGGCTGCTAATAACAGTGCTGTAATTATGGGAGATGTTAACTACCCTGATATAAACTGGGCCAATGAAACTAGTAATTCAGCGAAGGGGGATAAATTAATAAATGTTCTCAGGGATAACTTCTTGTCACAATTAATAGAGGAGCCAATATCAAACATAGAAGTCAAAGAACATTTGGGTAACAGTGATCATAACATGGTCACATTTGAAATTTCTTTTCATAAGCAGTGTCTTAAAGGACCAGTCAACACAGTAGATTTGCATAATCAACAAATGAAAGATAACAAGACAATGCAATAGCACTTAGTCTGAACTTCAAATGAGTAGTAGATTTTATTTCTGATCATTTTAAAAGTTATGTCTTTTTCCACTCCCCCTGTACCATGTGACAGCCATTAGCCAATCACAAATGCATACACGTACCATGTGACAGCCATCAGCCATTCACAAATGCATACACACTTATTCTTGCACATGCTCAGTAGGAGCTAGTGACTCAAAAAGTTTAAATATAAAAAGACTGTGCACATTTTGTTAATAATATAAATGTGTTAAGAGAAATTAGGAAAAAATGTAGGGCATTTAAATTATTGAAAGAAAATAGTACAGACTCAAAATTCCATATTTATAAAGAATGTAACAAAGCATGCAAAAAAGCAATCAAATTAGCCAAAATTGAAAATGAAAAATTAATTGCAAAGGATTCTAAATCTAACCCTAAAAGGTTCTTTAAGTACATAAATAGCAAAAAATCTAAGAAAGACAATATAGGTACATTAAAATGCGGGGAGGGTAGCATGATTAACAGTGAGAAGGCTGAGATACTAAACCAGTTTTTTTCTTCAGTATACACAAGAGAGGAACCATTGGATGATACTTTGGAACAAAATAGAACATGCCAGACCATACCATTAATTGGGTTATGTATAGAGGACATCAGGAACAAATTGGATAATATTAAGGTAAATAAAACTCCAGGCCCAGATGGAATACACCCAAGGGTGTTAAGGGAACTTAGCACTGTTATAGACAAACCTCTACTCTTAATTTTTCAAGACTCATTATCCTCAGGCATGGTACCCAAGGATTGGCGTAAAGCTGATGTGGTGCCACTCTTCAAAAAGGGAAGTAGGGATGATCCAGGAAGCTATAGACCAGTTAGTCTGACATCAATAGTGGGGAAGATATTTGAAGGTATTATAAGGGATTATATTGATGAGCATATTTGTGTAAACAAGATTATGAGTTCTAATCAGCATGGTTTTATGAGAAATAGATCATGTCAAACTAATCTAATTAGATTCTATGAGGAAGTAAGTAAAAATATAGATAAAGGGGGATCAGTTGATGTGATATACTTAGATTTTGCAAAGGCG
Source organism: Bombina bombina (assembly GCF_027579735.1). Classification (NCBI taxonomy): domain Eukaryota; kingdom Metazoa; phylum Chordata; class Amphibia; order Anura; family Bombinatoridae; genus Bombina; species Bombina bombina. Next base: position 230,590,423 of record NC_069504.1, on the reverse strand, counting down.
TTTGATACAGTGCCACATGAGAGATTAATGCACAAAATTAAGGGACTGGGAATAGCTGAAAATGTTAGTTTGTGGATAAATAACTGGATAAAAGATAGGGAGCAACGAGTAGTAGTAAATGGATCATACTCAGATTGGACAAAGGGAATCAGTGGAGTACCCCAGGGATCAGTGCTGGGCCCTATTCTTTTTAATATTTTTATAAATGACTTGGAGCTAGGATTAAATAGCGACATCTCTATTTTTGCAGATGAGACCAAGTTAAGTAAGCTCCTTAGGTCAGAGCAGGATTAACTTTCGTTACAAAGGGACCTGCAAAAATTAGAAGTATGGGCAGGTAAATGGAAAATGATATTTAATACGGGAAAATGCAAGGTTATACATTTTGGAAGTAAAAATAAGCAGGCATGGCTAAAGCAGAAATTGAGTGATTTTTTCTTTTACAAGAGTATAAAAAACATAATTTATGTAAGAACTTACCTGATAAATTCATTTCTTTCATATTAGCAAGAGTCCATGAGCTAGTGACGTATGGGATATATACATTCCTACCAGGAGGGGCAAAGTTTCCCAAACCTCAAAATGCCTATAAATACACCCCTCACCACACCCACAAATCAGTTTAACGAATAGCCAAGAAGTGGGGTGATAAGAAAAAAAGTGCAAAAGCATAAAAAATAAGGAACTGGAATAATTGTGCTTTATACAAAAAAATCATAACCACCACAAAAAAAGGGTGGGCCTCAAGGACTCTTGCTAATATGAAAGAAATGAATTTATCAGGTAAGTTCTTACATAAATTATGTTTTCTTTCATGTAATTAGCAAGAGTCCATGAGCTAGTGACGTATGGGATAATGACTACCCAAGATGTGGATCTTTCCACGCAAGAGTCACTAGAGAGGGAGGGATAAAATAAAGACAGCCAATTCCTGCTGAAAATAATCCACACCCAAAATAAAGTTTAAATGAAAACATAAGCAGAAGATTCAAACTGAAACAGCTGCCTGAAGTACTTTTCTACCAAAAACTGCATCAGAAGAAGAAAACTCATCAAAATGGTAGAATTTAGTAAAAGTATGCAAAGAAGACCAAGTTGCTGCTTTGCAAATCTGATCAACCGAAGCTTCATTCCTAAATGCCCAGGAAGTAGAAACTGACCTAGTAGAATGAGCTGTAATCCTCTGAGGCGGAGTTTTACCCGACTCAACATAGGCATGATGAATTAAAGATTTCAACCAAGATGCCAAAGAAATGGCAGAAGCTTTCTGGCCTTTTCTAGAACCGGAAAAGATGACAAATAGACTAGAAGTCTTTCGGAAATTCTTAGTATCTTCAACATAATATTTCAAAGCTCTAACAACATCCAAAGAAAGCAATGATTTCTCCTTAGAATTCTTAGGATTAGGGCATAATGAAGGAACTACAATTTCTCTACTAATGTTGTTGGAATTCACAACCTTAGGTAAAAATTCAAAAGAAGTTCGCAACACTGCCTTATCCTGATGAAAAATCAGAAAAGGAGACTCACAAGAAAGAGCAGACAATTCAGAGACTCTTCTGGCAGAAGAGATGGCCAAAAGGAACAAAACTTTCCAAGAAAGTAATTTAATGTCCAATGAATGCATAGGTTCAAACGGAGGAGCTTGAAGAGCCCCCAGAACCAAATACAAACTCCAAGGAGGAGAAATTGACTTAATGACAGGTTTTATACGAACCAAGGTTTGTACAAAACAATGAATATCATGAAGATTAGCAATCTTTCTGTGAAAAAGAACAGGAAGAGCAGAGATTTGACCTTTCAAGGAACTTGCGGACAAACCTTTATCTAAACCATCCTGAAGAAACTGTAAAATTCTCGGAATTCTAAAAGAATGCCAGGAAAAATGATGAGAAAGACACCAAGAAATATAAGTCTTCCAGACTCTATAATATATCTCTCTAGATACAGATTTACGAGCCTGTAACATAGTATTAATCACAGAGTCAGAGAAACCTCTTTGACCAAGAATCAAGCGTTCAATCTCCATACGTTTAAATTTAAGGATTTGAGATCCTGATGGAAAAAAGGACCTTGCGACAGAAGGTCTGGTCTTAACGGAAGAGTCCACGGTTGGCAAGAGGCCATCCGGACAAGATCCGCATACCAAACCTGTGAGGCCATGCTGGAGCTACCAGCAGAACAAACAAGCATTCCTTCAGAATCTTGGAGATCACTCTTGGAAGAAGAACTAGAGGCGGAAAGATATAGGCAGGATGATACTTCCAAGGAAGTGATAATGCATCCACTGCCTCCGCCTGAGGATCCCGGGATCTGGACAGATACCTGGGAAGTTTCTTGTTTAGATGAGAAGCCATCAGATCTATTTCTGGAAGTTCCCACATTTGAACAATCTGAAGAAATACCTCTGGGTGAAGAGACCATTCGCCCGGATGCAACGTTTGGCGACTGAGATAATCCGCTTCCCAATTGTCTATTCCTGGAATATGAACCGCAGAGATTAGACAGGAGCTGGATTCCGCCCAAACCAGAATTCGAGATACTTCTTTCATAGCCAGAGGACTGTGAGTCCCTCCTTGATGATTGATGTATGCCACAGTTGTGACATTGTCTGTCTGAAAACAAATGAACGATTCTCTCTTCAGAAGAGGCCAAGACTGAAGAGCTCTGAAAATTGCACGGAGTTCCAAAATATTGATCGGTAATCTCACCTCCTGAGATTCCCAAACCCCTTGTGCTGTCAGAGACCCCCACACAGCTCCCCAACCTGTAAGACTTGCATCTGTTGAAATTACAGTCCAGGTCGGAAGAACAAAAGAAGCCCCCTGAACTAAACGATGGTGATCTGTCCACCACGTCAGAGTGTCGTACAATCGGTTTTAAAGATATTAATTGAGATATCTTTGTGTAATCCCTGCACCATTGGTTCAGCATACAGAGCTGAAGAGGTCGCATGTGAAAACGAGCAAAGGGGATCGCGTCCGATGCAGTAGTCATAAGACCTAGAATTTCCATGCATAAAGTCATGGACACTGAATCTATCTGGAAACCCAAAAAGGTTACCCTTGTCTGAGGAATCAATGAACTTTTTAGTGAATTGATCCTCCAACCATGATTTTGAAGAAACAACAAAAGTCGATTCGTATGAGATTCTGCTAAATGTGAAGACTGAGCAAGTACCAAGATATCGTCCAAATAAGGAAATACCACAATACCCTGTTCTCTGATTACAGATAGAAGGGCACCGAGAACTTTTGTAAAAATTCTTGGAGCTGTTGCTAGGCCAAACGGCAGAGCCACAAACTGGTAATGCTTGTCTAGGAAAGAGAATCTCAGAAACTGATAGTGCGCTGGATGAATCGGAATATGCAGATATGCATCCTGTAAATCTATTGTAGACATATAATGCCCTTGTTGAACAAAAGGCAGGATAGTCCTTACAGTTACCATTTTGAATGTTGGTATCCTTACATAACAATTCAATATTTTTAGATCCAGAACTGGTCTGAAGGAATTCTCCTTCTTTGGTACAAGGAAGAGATTCGAATAAAACCCCAGCCCCTGTTCCAGAACTGGAACTGGCATAATTACTCCAGCCAACTCTAGATCTGAAACACATTTCAGAAATGCTTGAGCTTTCGCTGGGTTTACTGGGACACGGGAAAGAAAGAATCTCTTTGCAGGAGGTCTTATCTTGAAACCAATTCTGTACCCTTCTGAAATAAATGTTCTGAATCCAAAGATTGTGAACAGAATTGATCCAAATTTCTTTGAAAAAACGTAATCTGCCCCCTACCAGCTGAGCTGGAATGAGGGCCTCACCTTCATGTGGACTTAGAAGCTGGCTTTGCTTTTCTAGAAGGCTTGGATTTATTCCAGACTGGAGATGGTTTCCAAACTGAAACTGCTCCTGAGGATGAAGGATCAGGCTTTTGTTCTTTGTTGAAACGAAAGGAACGAAAACGATTATTAGCCCTGTTTTTACCCTTAGATTTTTTATCCTGTGGTAAAAAAGTTCCTTTCCCACCAGTAACAGTTGAGATAATAGAATCCAACTGAGAACCAAATAATTTATTACCCTGGAAAGAAAGGGAAAGTAGAGTCGATTTAGAAGACATATCAGCATTCCAAGTTTTAAGCCATAAAGCTCTTCTAGCTAAAATAGCTAGAGACATAAACCTGACATCAACTCTGATAATATCAAAAATGGCATCACAGATAAAATTATTAGCATGTTGAAGAAGAATAATAATGTTTTGAGAATCATGATCTGTTACTTGTTGCGCTAAAGTTTCCAACCAAAAAGTTGAAGCTGCAGCAACATCCGCCAAAGATATAGCAGGTCTAAGAAGATTACCTGAACACAAATAAGCTTTTCTTAGAAAGGATTCAATTTTCCTATCTAAAGGATCCTTAAAGGAAGTACCATCTGCCGTAGGAATAGTAGTACGTTTAGCAAGGGTAGAGATAGCCCCATCAACTTTAGGGATTTTGTCCCAAAACTCTAATCTGTCAGACGGCACAGGATATAATTGCTTAAAACGTTTAGAAGGAGTAAATGAATTACCCAATTTATTCCATTCCCTGGAAATTACTTCAGAAATAGCACCAGGAACAGGAAAAACTTCTGGAATAACTACAGGAGATTTAAAGACCTTATCTAAACGTTTAGATTTAGTATCAAGAGGACCAGAATCCTCAATTTCTAATGCAATTAGGACTTCTTTAAGTAAAGAACGAATAAATTCCATTTTAAATAAATATGAAGATTTATCAGCATCAACCTCTGAAACAGAATCCTCTGAACCAGAAGAATCATTAGAATCAGAATGATGATGTTCATTTCAAAATTCATCTGGATAAAGAGAAGTTTTAAAAGACTTTTTATGTTTACTAGAAGGAGGAATAACAGACATAGCCTTCTTAATAGATTCAGAAACAAAATCTCTTATGTTATCAGGAACACTCTGAACATTAGATGTTGATGGAACTGCAACAGGTAATGGTATTTTACTAAAGGAAATATTTTCTGCATTAACAAGTTTGTCATGACATTTAATACAAACAACAGCTGGAGGAACAGCTACCAAAAGTTTACAGCAGATACATTTAGCTTTGGTAGTTCCAGCACAAGGCAGCGATTTTCCTGAAGTATCTTCTGGCTCAGATGCAACATGAGACATCTTGCAATATGTAAGAGAAAAAACAAAACAACATATAAAGCAAAATTGATCAAATTCCTTAAATGAAATGACAGTTTCAGGAATGGGAAAAAATGCCAAAGAACAAGCTTCTAGCAACCAGAAGCAATGAAAAATGAGACTTAAATAATGTGGAGACAAAAGCGACGCCCATATTTTTTTAGCGCCAAATAAGACGCCCACATTATTTGGCGCCTAAATGCTTTTGGCACCAAAAATGACGCCACATCCGGAACGCCGACATTTTTGGCGCAAAAGAACGTCAAAAATGACGCAACTTCCGGCGACACGTATGACGCCGGAAACAGAAAAGATTTTTTGCGCCAAAAAAGTCTGCGCCAAGAATGACGCAATAAAATGAAGCATTTTCAGCCCCCGCGAGCCTAACAGCCCACAGGGAAAAAGTCAAATTTTTTAAGGTAAGAAAAAATGATTGATTCAAATGCATCATCCCAAATATGAAACTGACTGTCTGAAAATAAGGAATGTTGAACATCCTGAGTCAAGGCAAATAAATGTTTGAATACATATATTTAGAACTTTATAAAAAAAGCGCCCAACCATAGCTTAGAGTGTCACAGAAAATAAGACTTACTTACCCCAGGACACTCGTCTACATGTTGTAGAAAGCCAAACCAGTACTGAAACGAAAATCAGCAGAGGTAATGGTATATATATATATATATATATATATATATATATATATATATATATATATATATATATATATATATATATATATATATATATATATATATATATATATATATATATATATATATATATATATATATATATATATATATATAAGAGTATATCGTCGATCTGAAAAGGGAGGTAAGAGATGAATCTCTACGACCGATAACAGAGAACCTATGAAATAGACCCCGTAGAAGGAGATCATTGCATTCAAATAGGCAATACTCTCCTCACATCCCTCTGACATTCACTTCACACAGAGGAAAACCGGGCTCCAACCTGTTGCGGAGCGCATATCAACGTAGAATCTAGCACAAACTTACTTCACCACCTCCATAGGAGGCAAAGTTTGTAAAACTGAATTGTGGGTGTGGTGAGGGGTGTATTTATAGGCATTTTGAGGTTTGGGAAACTTTGCCCCTCCTGGTAGGAATGTATATCCCATACGTCACTAGCTCATGGACTCTTGCTAATTACATGAAAGAAAGTATAAAGAGGTATGAAATATTTTGGGAGTCTTTCAAAGCAGTAATTAGGAGGCGAGATAAAATCTTATTTAATTGGGAAAAACGTGAATTGCAAAGAAAAGAAGCGCTGTTATCTAGTAGGGTGAGAAATTGTTATAACTCATTCCTCAGTGATACATCAAATAGTCTATGGTAAAATTATATTAGGGCAAAAAAAGAAAGAATTTTTTTACACAAAAAAATGGAGGCAGGAAGAAATAACGAGGGCATTCTATTATAGGTATAGTGGTAAAGCTAGGAATTTTTGGCCAACCTAGTTAAGCTTAAAAAGAAAAGACAATGTATAGAAGCAATCAAAGTTGGGAATGAAAGGTATGTAAATAATAGGGAGATAAGTAAGCAAGTATTGGAATTCTATTAAAAAGAATTATGCAGAAGGTACAATTTGTCAGGAAACGAAAATGCAATTTTGGGAGAAGATTAGGCTACCCAAATTAGACAAAGACAAGCTGGAGGTACTAAATAGTCCTATAACATTAGAAGAGATTAAAAAGGCAATTAAACGTACGTCAGCAAATAAAGTGCCTGGCCCATCAGCTTCCAATAGAACTTTATAAAATATTAGGGGAAGAAATAAGTCCAACGTTGGAAGGCTTATTTAACATAATTTATGTAAAAGGGGAATTACAATCTAAAGAAATTGTTGAGGCTGTAAAATACTTAATTTTAAAAAAGGGCAAAGACCCGGAAGATTTAAATGCATACAGACCCATTTCATTATTAAATAAGGACTACAAATTGTTGACGAGTATTATCGCACAAAGGTTAAAAACAATCCTGGCCCCAATGGTACACACAGACCAAGTGGGCTTCATGCCAGGCAGAAATTCAACTGCTAATTTGAGGAAGTTACAACTGACTATTGACTATTATTGGTCTAAAATTTATTAAAAAAAAAAGAATTATTCCTAGCACTGACATGGCTGTGACAGCAATTGACGCAGAAAAAGCATTTGATATGATAACATGGGATCATTTGCTCACTGCAATAGATAAATTTGCTTGTTGGAAATTTCTTCAAATTAATACAATTGATATATAAGAAACCTTTGGCAAATATTACAGTTAATGGGTGTAATACAATTAACTTCCCCCTACAGAGAGGGACAAGGCAAGGATGCCCGCTATCCCCATACCTGTTCAATTTAGCGATTGAACCATTGGCACTATATATCAGAAATGAAGTGGAAGGTATCTGGCTGGGTAAGAGTAAAATTACGTTGTTACTGTACGCAGATGACCTTCTAGTCTTTGTGAGAGACACTAGGAAAAATATGCCAATCTTAATTCAAGCTTTAGAAAGGTTTAGTGCATTTTCGGGATATAAAGCAAACTATAATAAATCAGAAGTTTTTTGGATATATAAAAATAAGTATAGCTATAAGGATTGCCCTTTTAAAGAAACAAAAGAGGAACTCAATTATTTAGGTATAAGGTTAGATAGAGACCCTAGTAAGTGGTATGCGGCAAACTATAATCATATATTTGCGAAAATTTATAATGACTTAGCAAATTGGGCGAAATATCCCTTAACTCTATCTGGTAAAATTAATCTGATTAAAATGGTGGCATTTCCAAAATGGTTATATTTATTGCAAAATGTACCTGTGTTCATCAAACGGAAAGATCTTCAGATATTTAATAAAAATTCCATAAAGTTTTTATGGGGGGAAAAACAGAGGGCATTCGCACTACAAAAAATGACATATTATAGAAAAGGAGGAGGATTGGCCATACCTGATATAGAATTGTACAACTTAGTTTGTATGGGAAAAATCGCTATGGATTGGTTAACAGAGACAGACCATCACTCTATATCCTGTCTGGAGGAACAATTGGTCAGTCCATATGCGTTGAAAGCTGCTATTACATTGTAAAGAGAATTTGCCGAATGAAGTCAAAAACTTGTCCTCTATTAAAAATGTAATATATGCATGGCATAAAATTGTTAAAATAGGGAGACCCTCTCCCGACCGCCTTGCTCTTCCCCCCTTGAAGATGCACCTTACTATGTGTGACTCGAGGTGCACTTCGTTTCTCTGACCCCTCCCCTCCCTCCCCTCCCCGCTCGACACCCCTACCTCCTTATCTAACACCCCCCCCCCCTTCCCTTTGAGAGAGGTGGGGGACTGATATCATTAATATCCTTCTTAGCTAGGCATACCACATGCCCCAACTATCCTACCTCGCTTAGATGTCAGGCTCACTAGGTATGGCGTATAGAACCATACGCTATCTAAAATACAGAATGTTAACAAAAAAAAAAATATATAAAAGAGAAACCTACTCCTTGACAAACCATTACACACCCACGGGAAAGTGAAATTACACAGCTGAAGTATGATTACTGGGCAAATTGGACTCCTTTTACAGGGCTGCCGGCCCTAATTTGAACGACATTTGTCTTCTGAAAAATCGCGTGTAATTGCGTTCACAAATATGTCAAATGAAAACTGTGTTGTGGTTCTGTATGATCATTGTTAATAAAAATTTACTTAAAAAAAAAAAAAAAAAAAAAATTGTTAAAATAGCACAAGGTAACCTGAGCTGGTCTAAATATCTTACAATAGTAGGTAATCTGAATTTTGAGCCAGCGCTAGGTTCAAGAGTTTTTCAAGGTTGGAAGTATCAAGGTCTTATCTATCTACAACAATTAAAAGAAATAGAGACAAGAAGGTGTAAAACTTTCCAAGCGCTAAAAAAATGAATTTAGGTTAGTAAAGAATTTTTCGCATATTTACAGGTGCAACACTACTTTAATAAAATGGTCGTAGAGAATGTGGAAGACAGCTCATGGAAATGTTTAGGACCAGTATTGAATATTTATAAAGCAGGAAATCACTCCATTTCTGTGTTATACAAAGTACTTAAAAATCTGCAGGGCAAAGAGAATATAGAGAAAATTGCAGATAAATGGTCACAATCAGTAGAGAGAATACAAAAAAGCTTACAGATCAAGCAACCCTGTTGATCGCATGGAGCGAATCCCATTTAAAAATGATAAATAGAATTTATATTATGCCTGCGGCAGACTTACAACATTGTTTATGGAGGTTTCCCAAAATACAAAAGTTTATTAGAGTGACAGAAGAAGATATCTTCTTCTATGAAGAACGAGTAGCGCAAGTGAGCAATACGTTTTTGAATACAATTTTTTTTGGGGGTATTTTGCTTGTTTTTTTGGGGGGGTATGTAGGGCTGTGCCTTGCAGGGCACAGCATGATCAGTGGCTTTGTGTGTAAGCGTTGTGTTATGAATGATGTAGTAGAATAAGACTGAAAATAATCCAACAGAGTGGTAGAATTGAACTTGGAGAAATAAGTTTGATAAATATAAGAGAAAGTTTTGTTGGTTTGGTGTTTTATTTTTTTCTCTTTTTGTGTTATCTAATGTTATTAAGATAATCATCATGCATAAATGGAACTGTACACTCTGTTGGATGATAAATAAAAAAAAAAAAAAAAAAAAAAAAAATATATATATATATATATATATATATATATATATATATATATATATATATATATATATATATATATATATATATATATATATATATATATATATATATATATATATATATATATATATATATAAGCGGATTTAAGTGATAATCTGTTGGCTCTTTTCAGCCTTTATCAATAGTTATCACAATGTAAGACACCAACAGGTATTAGTGGTGAACTATATTGTGAAGGGATCGTGATTAGTGTAGTTTATAAACTAGATGTGTCAATAAAAAAAGTATCGTTTGTAAATCAACCATGGCACTTAGGTAATATAAAGCTGAAGTCTTTATCTGAGAGAATTGTAAGATTGTATTTGCAGTCTAAAATAAAGCAAGTGAATTTCCTGACTAACCATAAAAAAAAAGGAAAAAAAATAAATAAATAATAAGCAGGCAACGTATTATTTAAATGGGACAAGACTTAGCCAAACACAGGAGGAAAGTGATTTGGGGGTAGTAATAGATAACAAGCTAAAGATGAATGCAGGGCAGCAGCTTGAAAGGCTAATAAGATACTAGCATGTATTAAGAGGCATTGACTCAAGGGAGGAAAGCATAATTCTGAGCCCTGGTAAGACCTCACCTTTAGTATGGAGTGCAGTTCTGGGGACCAACCGCAAAAAAAGATATTGCAGAACTAGAAAAAGTTCAGAGAAGGGCCACAAAGCTAATAAGGGGATTGGAGAATTTAACCTATGAGGAGAGGCTAGCCAAACTGGGTCTGTTTTCTTTTACAAGATATGACGAGTCCACTGATTTCATCCTTACTATGGGATATCGCCTCCTGGTCAGCAGGAGGAGGCAAAGAGCTCCACAGCAGAGATGCATAAATAGCTCCTCCCTTCCCCCCCAACCCAGTCATTCTCTTTGCCTGCGTTAGTGATAGGAGTGAGGTAAAGTGAGGTGTTAGTTTAGATTCTTCAATCAAGAGTTTTTTATTTTTAAATGGTGCCAAAGTGTACTATTTTATTACAGGGCAGCTTCTGAATTGCCTTTTTAGGCTATGGGAACAGGGTGGATTTTTGCCTCCACTGCGCCTCCCATGATTATGCTGTTTTTCCTGTATATGGCCTTAATAGTTGTAACCAAGACCCTTCTGCTTTCACAGGACCTCAGGATGAAGAGTGGACCTCTTGACACTGAGATTGACATGCTGTTCCTCAGCATGGAGGTAAGTGCAGTTTTTATTCTGGGGCAGCAGCAAATTTCAGAATAACTGTGCTTATACTGTTACAAGGGGTATGTAAAGAATTGTTTCCCCTTAACATTTGACATATTAACCAGACACTCTAGCATCGTTATAGTCTAGAAGCGCTGGGGTGTGTAAAGATAATGGACTTAGATTTCAGACACTCTGGCATGTTGTTAGCCTAGAAGCACTGTGACTTATCGTATGGTAACACATAACGGGCAATGGAATAGAGGGTTCCAATTGTTTTATTGAGGTGGCTGACGCTGGGGATAGTTCCGGAGGGGATATGTGTTTTACTATATTGCTCCGGTACATGGCGGCTTGATGCAAGGTTCTGTTTATTTATGCCCACTAAGGGCGGGGCTTAATTTCACACGCGCTTTAGACAGCACAGTTCAGATTTAGCAATCGGTTGAGTGGCATCTCCTCACGGCACCTAAATCCGCTTGTGGTCTTATTGCAAGCGACGTTAGGTGCGCCGTGCTCGAGGAGTTAAACTGAGTTGCGTGGAGGCAGGTAGGAGTCGCAGCAGAGCTACCAGTTTATTATTTCTGAGGCCTTCATGCAGGGTAGTGAAATTTGTGCTCTGCCTTAGACACAAAGTTTTATTTACCTTACGCTTAAAGACACAGTACTAAAATGAAGTGTTTTTTAATTATTAGACTGATATTTGCAACAAATTTTATTATCAGTATTTTAGACAAAGATTGCTACTTTGTTTGGGTTGTCATGGATGACCTTGAACAAAGTACATGCCCCATGTGTCTAGATGCAATTCTGGAACCTCCAGTTACACTTTGTCCCCCATGTATTGAGAGGGCCTTACAGTGTAAAGAAAACTTTTTTTTTTAATAAAGCTATATCTAATGAATGTCCTCAGACTGATGAAATTCAGGGTATGCTGCATCTTTCTCCCCAAGCGCCACAGCCTTTAACGCCCGCGCAGTTGACGCCATGTTCTTCTGTCATCTGCTTCATTTACTCTGCAGGATATGGCTGCAGTTATGTCATCCACTCTTAGAGAAGTTTTACCTAAGTTGCCAGTGTTACAAGGCAAACGCAGCAGGACAGAGGCCCACATGGTCCCTGCAACTTCTGATGCTTTAATAGCTATCTTCGATATACCTTCCCAGGGCTCTGAATTGGGGTGTAGGGAGGTCCTGTCTGAGGGGGAACTGTCTGACTCAGGAAGTGCATTACCCAAGACAGATTTGGACGTCATGTCCTTCAGATTTAAACTTGAACACCTCCGCCTTTTGCTACGAGAGGTTTTGGTGACTCTGGACGACTGACTATTGTGGTTCCGCCAGAGAAATTGAGTAAGACAGACAAATACTTAGAGGTCCCTTCTTATTCCGATGTGTTTCCAGTTCCTAAGAGAATTTCGGAAATTACTACAAGGGAATGGGAGAGACCGGGTATCCCGTTCTCGCCTTCCCCTATTTTTAGGAAAATGTACCCTATAGATGACACCGTTCGGTACTTATGGCAGACGGTCCCTAAGGTGAAGGGAGCTATCTCAACCCTGGCTAAGCGTACGACTATCCCTATTGCGGACAGTTGTGATTTCAAAGACCCTATGGATAAAAAGTTGGAAAGTCTTCTAAAAAAAACCATATATTCAACAAGGGTTTCTATTACAACCGACGGCCTGCATTGTAACAGTCACAACTGCGGCTGCCTTTTGGTTTGACGCTCTAGAAGAGTCCCTTAAGACTGAGACTCCCTTGGAAGAAATAATGGATAGAATTAAGGCCCTTAAGCTCGCTAATTCTTTTATTACGGATGCCACCTTTCATATCGCCAAATTGGTGGCTAAGAATTCAGGATTTTCCATTTTAGCGCGCAGAGCCTTATGGTTAAAATCTTGGTCTGCAGATGTGTCCTCTAAATCAAAACTTTTGGCTATTCCTTTCAAGGGAAAGACCCTATTTGGGCCTGATTTGAAAGAAATAATTTCTGATATTACGGGAGGTAAGGATCATCTCCTCCCTCAAGACAAAACATCTAAGCAAAGGGGATGACAGAGTAATTTTCATTCCTTTCGTAATTTCAAAGGAGTCCCCACTTCCTCTGCCACTAAACAGGAAGGGAACTATTCTCAAGCCAAAGCCACCTGGAGACCCAACCAGGCTTGGAACAAGGGTAAACAACCCAAAAAGCCCACTGCTGCTCCCAAGATAGCATGAAGGGTTCCTTTCCTGGGAACTCTAATAGACTCTGTATCCATGAAAATCTTCTTGACGGAGGTCAGAAAAGTTAAAGATTCTGAATACATGCCGAGCCCTTCAGTCCAATCCTCGGCCGTCAGTGGCTCAGTGCATGGAGGTAATTGGATTGATGGTGGTGGCAATGGACATCATTCAGTTTGCTTGTTTTCATCTCAGACCTCTACAACTGAGCATGCTCAGATAATGGAATGGAGATTATGCAAATTGGTCTCCTCCGATAGATCTGGATCAAGAGACAAGAGACTTTTCTTTGGTGGTTGTCACAGGATCATATATCCCAAGGGACGTGCTTCCGCAGACCCTCCTAGGTGATAGTGACAACGGACGCTAGTCTACTAGGATGGGGTGCAGTCTGGAATTCCCTGAAGACTCAGGGTGTGTGGACTCGATCGGAGTCTCTACTTCCAATCAATATTCTGGAGTTGAGGGCAATATTCAATGCTCTTCAGGCTTGGCCCCAGTTGGCTTCGGCAAAGTTCATCCGATTTCAATCGGACAACATCACGACACTGGCTTACATCAATCATCAGGGAGGAACAAGGAGTTCCTTGGCGATGACAGAAGTATCCAAGTTAATTCGGTGGGCGGAGGCTCACTTGTTATCTGTCAGCAATCTACATCCAAGGGGTAGACAATTGGGAAGCGGATTTTTGGAGCAGACAGACGTTTCATCCGGGGGAGTGGTGGGAACTCCGCCCGGAGGTCTTTGCCAACCTGATTCTCAGATGGGGCAGGCCGGAGCTGGATCTCATGGCGTCTCGTCAGAATGCCAAGCTCCCGAGATACGGATCCTGGTCCAGGGATCCTCAGGCCGAACTGATAGATGCCTTGGCAGTACCTTGGTCGTTCAACCTAGCTTATGTGTTCTCTCCATTTGCTCTCCTTCCCCGGGTGATTGCTCGAGTCAAACAGGAGAGTGCTTCGGTGATTCTCATCGCTCCTGCGTCGCCTCGCAGGACTTGGTATGCCGATCTGATGGACATGTCATCTCTGCCACCGTGGAAGCTTCCATTGAGGCAGGACCTTCTCATTCAGGGACCCGTTCATCATCCGAATTTAATTTCTCTGCAGCTGACTGCTTTCTCTGATGCGGTCATTGATACCTTGATTCAGGCACGCAAGCCTGTAACTAGAAAGATTTACCATAAGATATGGCGTAAATATATTTATTGGTGCGAATCCAAGGGCTACTCATGGAGTAGGGTTAGGATTGCCAGGATTTTATCTTTTCTCCAAGAAGGATTTGAGAAAGGGTTGTCAGCAAGTTCCTTAAAAGGACAGATTTCTGCTTTGTTTATTTTGCTACACAAGCGTCTGGCAGATGTTCCAGATGTTCAATCTTTTTGTCAGGCCCCGACTAGAATCAGACCTGTGTTTAGACCAATTGCTCCTCCTTGGAGTTTGAATTTAGTTCTTAATGTTCTTCAAGGGGTTCCGTTTGAACCTATGCATTCCATAGATATTAAGTTATCTTGGAAAGTTTTATTTTTGGTTGCTATTTCTTCTGCTCGCAGAGTTTGAGCTTTCGGCATTACAATGTGATTCTCCTCATCATATTTTCCATTCTGATAAGGTGGTGTTAAGTACCAAACCTGGCTTTCTTCCTAAGGTTGTTTCTAACAAGATTATTAATCAGGAAATTGTTGTTCCTTCCTTATGTCCTAACCCTTCTTCTAAGAAGGAGCGTCTGTACATAATTTGGACGTAGTCCGTGCCTTAAAGTTTTACTTGCAGGCGACTAAGGATTTTCGTCAAACATCTTCATTATTTGTTGTTTCTGCTGGGAAACGTAGGGGTCAGAAAGCTACGGCTACCTCTCTTTTTGGCTGAAGAGTATCATCAGTGTTGCATATGAGACTGCTGGACAGCAGCCTCCTGAAAAAATTACGGCTCATTCTACTAGGGCTGTGGCTTCCTCATGGGCATTTAAAAACTATGCTTCTGTTGAACAGATTTGCAAGGCTGCAACTTGATCGTCTCTTCACACTTTTTGCAAATTTTATACTTTTGCCTCGTCTGAGGCTGTTTTGGGAAAAAGGTTCTTCAAGCAGTGGTGCCTTCCGTTTAGGTTCCTGTCTTGTCCCTCCCTTTCATCCCTGTCCTATAGCTTTGGTATTGTATCCCATAAGTAAGGATGAAATCTGTAGACTCGTCGTAAAAGAAAAGGAAATTTATGCTTACCTGATAAATTTATTTCTTTTACGATATGACAAGTCCACGGCCCTCCCTGTCGTTTTTTCTAAAGACCGTTTTTTATTTTTTGTTAAACTTCAGTCACCTCTGCTCCTTGGCTTTTCCTTTCTCTTCTTAACTTCGGTCGAATAACTGGGTTGGGAGGGAAGGGAGGAGCTATTTATGAAGCTCTGCTGTGGAGCTCTTTGCCTCCTCCTGCTAACCAGGAGGCGATATCCCATAAGGATGAAATCCGTGGACTCGTCATATCGTAAAAGAAATAAATTTATTAGGTAAGCATAAATTTCCTTTTCAATAGAAAAAAGGCGCTTAAGAGGTGACATGATTACTTTACATAAATATATTCAAGGCCCATATACCAGAGGTCACAATTTAAGGTTGGAGGAAAGGAGATTTAATAATCTGCAACTGAAACGTTTTTTTCACTGTAAGAGCAATAAAATTGTGGAACTCATTACCAAAGGAGGTAGTGAATGTCAATACCCTATATACATTTAAAAATTATTTGGATACATTTCTGTCTATAAAAAATCATGGATATGATTGCTAGTATTAAATGGGTCACCTTTTAGTGGGATTATTTAAGCTTAACTGGAGCTTTTTGTATATAATTTAGATTTGTATAGGTTGAACTCGATGGACTTTGGTCTTTTTTCAACCTCATCTACTATGTTACTATGTTACAGTTGATTGATAATAAATGGCTTCAGTCAAACACTAACTTCTGCCAGGGTATGTAAATAGATATATATATATATATCTCAGGCATCTAAATACCAATGTGGGAGACATATAAACTCAGTGTATAGTAAATGATGATTGTCTTGTATTTCTTATCTCCCGCCGCGGTTGGCAAAGTTATCAGGGTGCGGTTTAGAAAGGGGTTAAAAGTGCATTAAAGAAGGTTGAGAAATTTGATGGGGATAGAAAGTGAAGTAATGACGTGTGCAGCCAGAAATGCCATGACACAGCACGCATGCACATTTAGGTAAGAAATTTTCAAACAGCTGATGTGACGTGGTTGGCTGATTTGTCGGGTTCGCTATTATGTACGAACACCAGTCATAAAGTAAATATAAAATAAATTGTTTTTCAGTTATCGGATTAAGCCAATTAGGGTCAGATATATTGCATGGTCAGCCTTGAGAAGACAGCATTCAAAGTTCTGAGAATTAGAAATTGCTTAAATTCATAGCAAAAGTACATGAAAATAATTCAAAACAAATATTGCAAAGTTGTTTCGTTATATGCATAACTAAATATTTTATATATAAATATTAAGGTGCTTACTCTTCCATTAAAACAAAGCAGGATATTTTTAGAAGAAGTTATAATCAATTATGCTATAGGGCAAACAAATGTCAACAATCTGTGTTTAAAATCTACATAATTCACTTTGTTCAAAATTATATCAATTACGTCTTTGAACTGATACCGAAAATTCAAATAGAACATATTTTATGATTTAATTAATGCCTTCAAGCTCTGTTATGGCCTTGCATAATGAGGGTGATTACATTGTACCATTTGCCAATATCTAGAAAAGGCAGAGTTTAAAATGTGATATAAACCAAGCGTAGAAAGTAAACTGAAAATTTTAATTGATTCACTTAGACAGAAAAACTTGGATAGGAGAATAAAGTTATTGTAAGCAAAGAACGTGTGTGTATTTTAATCATTAAAAGCAGTTATTCCAATGTATTATTCTTCTAATATGCTGTAACTAATTGTTTTGTTCATAAATATCAAATTATCAAGTTTGTCCTTTGTCTTATTCTACTAGTATAATGATAAATAAGGACTCACTTTTAAGGTGCCCTGGTGGGTACAGCAGACAAGAGGTATATATCTGTGGGAGACACTTTAAGGTCATTTTCTGTGTCTAGGGGAAACTAGAAAGGTGATGTTGTTAACCCCAACTGAATCAATTGACAAGCTCATATGTATTGCTGTGCATACAGAGCCAAAAAAATTAAAAAAAATCTGTAGTAGAGTCACAAAGCTTAGGTAACAGATATAGAAATGTAAATAGTGAACTTAAAAGGGCAAATCCCCAAAATTTTCAGAACCAACTCCACTGGCCATAAAATACAGATAAACATCTAAATCTACCTAAAATATTTCAAATGAAATCAATGCTGTACATATGGGGGGGATGCTTCCCTGCAGCACACTCCAGTTTGTATCTCAAGGATGTGATCGGTGTGTCTGTTTGCCATTTAAAGAAAATAGCTGTAACAGCATTTATCCCAAGCCTGGTACAGAAAACTAGCTTCTTTACAGGGCAAGCAGATAAACCACACACTTAGCCTTGTTACATAATTTGTAGGGGAGCTATCATATCCATTTTTGCATTTCATGTATCAAAGGAATTTGATACATCTATATGAATCAACTAATTCATGGAAGAAGTCCCCCCACCCCGCACACATCTCTTTTAACACCAAGTCTTAAGACACCAAATAACACAATTTATTAAACTTGCCTTTCACATAATATATTTCAAGAGACTTGATGAGTCATAAAAAAAGTAACCGATTATGAAGGACCAGATGGTTCTGTTTATTGTAATTATCATAGATCAATGGACACCAGGGCAAGATATGATTCCAGAAGACCCCGCTGTGCTTACCCTTGAATGGGGACCGGATGGCAGGATGAGCCATACAAACACCTTGCCATGTTGTCAACAACAATGGAAACTAGTAAGCTGAAAAGTCTGTTTACACCAGGACGTGGATGAAAGGAATCACACAGAGAATAACCCCCTGCTATGAAGAAGCTATGTAATTCTGCCTGTTATGTTTGGCTGACTAAAGAGCTTCTTGAACACACTGGCTGTTTTGGGCTGATACTGAACAAAGAACTCTCTCAGAATCAACTTTGGCACAAGCTCACTCAATATGACTGGCTGCGCTCACTCACTCTGGCTGGCTTCCTGAGATGCAGAACCTGCTCACCTCACTACAAACACAAAGGACATTCACTGAGAATTTCCTACAAAGCTTTCACTCCGCTTATACTAAGATACACAGAAACGATCAGCACTAAGCAAATTCTTCACAAAACCTCACAGAAGGAAAACTATTTGAATTCTGTTACTCATGGAAACAATTGTAAGAGAAGGAGAAGAAATTAGGGAAAGAGAAGGGCCACCTTTTTAGGTGGCAATAATGAAACCACTGATTAATTCTAGCTCCTCCACCTACTACAATGAAGCTTCCAATTTTGAGTCTGAGATTATTACTAAATGTATAGGTCACAAACATTAGGTGACAATTTGGCGAGTTAAGAGGATACTATTGTCCCCTTAAGTTTACAACCCCCTCCCCAGGTTAACAAGTGTATTCAGTCTAAGTTGGGAGCAATCCCTAAAACCATAACAACAAAAAACAAAACAAAAAAACTAAAATGATGGACAAATAATTGTTCAAAAAAGGTTCTCAAACCATGAATACACAAAGGGGGGTTTTTTTCGATCAGCAATGACATCCAAAGAGGAAGAGGTTTAGAAAACACATGGGTACCAGGGGAATTTAATATAATCAAGACTATTCTAGATGTTAACAAATTAATTAGAAATATTACATTAAGTAGGCCGAAATGAAAGTTGATTTAAATGAACAAACTAGAACTTTGGAGAGTAGTTCAGAAGTGAATTCCCTTTTATCCTTTTCTGATAGGCGCAGTTTGGTTACATTACAATCTCTGTACCATGAACAGAATGTGAATCTTTCCAATGATTTTGGAAGCCTCCAGGTTTTAAAGAGACACTGAACCCAATTTTTTTCTTTTGTGATTCAGATAGAGCATGAAATTTTAAGCAACTTTCTCATTTACTCCTATTAGCAATTTTTCTTTGTTCCCTTGCTATCTTTATTTGAAAAAGAAGGCATCTAAGTTTTTTGTTTATTTCAGTACTCTGGACAGCACTTTTTTATTGGTGGATGAGTTTTTCCACCAATCAGCAAGGACAACCCAGGTTGTTCACCAAAAATGGGCCGGCATCTAAACTTACATTCTTGCAGTTCAAATAAAGATACCAAGAGAATGAAGAAAATTTGATAATAGGATTAAATTAGAAATTTGCTTAAAATGTCATGCTCTATCTGAATCACAAAAGAAAAAATTTGGGTACAGTGTCCCTTTAAGACTAGGTCTAATTTTTACCCTGTACAATCTAGAGGAAAATCATTGGAACTTTTCCACAAGAGAGTTTGACGACTTGAACTGTATTAACAGGATGCTATTGTCTCTTTACAAAACAATTGATTGTAATTAAACAGTCTGACAAGGGTGGCAGTATTGTAGCTATGGATAGACTGTTCAATATTCATGAAGCAATAAGACAATTAAAAGGATCAAACATCTTATGTACTCTTAAAAGTAAAGCCACCCAAGATTTTCAAAATAAATTGAGGTTCTTGCTAGACTGATTGTGTATGGGAGTTGTTGATAGGAACACTATTACCTATTCTTAGAAAATCCAGTAATACCGATCTTCCACTATTTGCCTAGGGTTCATAAAAGTTTGGACAACATTAAGGGGCATCCCATTGTTGCGGGTATAGGCTCTCTTTGTGAACATCTTTTAGAGTGACTAGATGTATTTTGCAGCCCTTGGTCTTGTCCCTCCCTTGTTACCTTAAGGACACAACTCACATGTTTACCCTAGTTGAACCTTTGCTAGTGAAGGATGACATTAGTTGGTTAACTGTTGATGTAACAGCCCTGTACACATCATCAATACCACATTATTTCGGATTAGTAGCAGTTACATTTTTCCTGGAACAATTGACTAACTACAATGACGAGAACAGACACTCCCGAGAGTGACCAAATTTCTATTAGAAAATAACTATTTTTTGTTTAAAGGTACTTACTATCTCCAAAAGAGAGGCACGGCGATGGGTGCCAAATTTGCCCCACAATATGCCAACTTGTTCATGGGTTGGTGGAAATGTGCGTTCTTTTTTTGAGATATAAAACCATATTTTATTGGCATAAGGGATTACAAAGAGGTTTATAGACAAACTAATTTTTACATTTAGTCAACAAGAAGCTAGTTTATATGTGAACTTCTTAAATCAGGGCATTCCAAGTTTACCTTTGAGTGGCATAAGTCTGAGCCTCATTTTTTGGATATTGCTCTAAAAATTTGATGTCAATATATTGACATGAGCTTGCACTGTAAGCCAGTTTCTGGTAACGTGAGGTCTATTAGATACATACAATTAGCACCTTGACACCAAATGGTTTTAACTCGGAAAATTATATTCATTTTTTTAGAATAACAGATATATTCAATCACTTAGAAGCAAATTCACACATTGAATAGTAACATAACTCTTAAAAAGATATACAGTATATGTATCTTCACATAGATGTTGTTCCGAGCATAATGTCGAGTACACTATACCATGAACATATGGGACTATTTTGTTTGTTTGCTATTTGTCCATCTTTCTCCCTTTTGTCTTGAATAATTGAATTATTTGTCCATCTTTCTCCCTTTTGTTTTGAATAATTGAATCATGAGACTTGGTCTATGATTATGGCACTGTGTTGCCGAAACGTGTAAGACTTACTTTGTATTTGGAGTGTAGTCTTTGTAAACTTTTCAATAAAGTTTTTTGAAATGTTTTAAAGGCCTCTACGATTAGAACTTTGCTTTCTGAAGGAGCCATCACTCACACAGGCTCAGCAGACACAGAGGAATCACAAAGCCTGACCCATACTAAGCAGAAACTGTTTTTTGTTATTGCAAGTTGGAGCTGGTAATGTATTAGCATCTATGTATGGTTGCTATCTTAAATTTTATTAAATTTCTTAGAATTTGCCTACATGAATTATAAAATCTAACAATGTGTCTAATTTCTAATTCTTGTTTAAGAAATTTAAATATTTCTTTCATGTAATTGGCAAGAGTCCATGAGCTAGTGACATATGGGATATACAATCCTTCCAGGAGGGGCAAAGTTTCCCAAACCTCGAAATGCCTATAAATACACCCCTCACCACACCCACAATTCAGTTTTACAAACTTTGCCTCCTATGGAGGTGGTGAAGTAAGTTTGTGCTAAGATTTCTACGTTGATATGCGCTTCTCAGCATTGTTGAAGCCCGATTCCTCTCAGAGTACAGCGAATGTCAGAGGGACGTGAAGGGAGTATCACTTATTTGAATACGATGATTTCCCTAACGGGGGTCTATTTTCTCTGTTATTGGTCGTAGAGATTCATCTCCTACCTCCCTTTTCAGATCGACGATATACTCTCAATTTACCATTACCTCTACTAATTGTTTTAGTACTGGTTTGGCTATCTGCTATATGTGGATGGGTGTCTCTTGGTAAGTATGTTTTAATTACTTAAGACACTCTCAGCTATGGTTTGGCACTTTATGCAATTATATAAAGTTCTAAATATATGTATTGTACTTATATTTGCCATGAGTCAGGTTCATGTATTTCCTTCTGCAGACTGTCAGTTTCATATTTGGGAATGTAAACACTTTAAGAAATGTATTTCTTACCTGGGGTTTAGTCTTTTTTTCAATTTGACTACTTTTGCAATTGCGGGTGTTACGTTTATGACGCAACTTTGTCATTTCCGGCGTCATACGTGACGCCGAGACCTTTTCACACGGCGGCGTCATTAGTGACGCAAGTGTGTAATTTCTGGTCATTTTTGGCGCCAAAAAAGTTTACGTTACATTGTGCGTCATACTTGCCGCCAAATTTTTTTCATTATTTCAATACCCCATTGATGTTTGCCTCCTGCTTTCTTCTCTATCAAGGAGGCCTATGCTTTTGCTTTTTTTCCCATTCCTGAAACTGTCATTTAAGGAAATAGATAATTTTGCTTTATATGTTGTTTTTTCTCTTACATTAAGCAAGATGTCCCAATCTGATCCTGTCTCTGAAGTTTCTGCTGGAACATTGCTGCCCGACATCGGTTCTACCAAAGTTAAGTGCATTTGTTGTAAAATTGTAGAAATTATTCCACCGAATGTCATTTGTAATAGTTGTCATGATAAACTTTTACATGCAGATAGTGTTTCTATCAGTAATAGTACATTGCCAGTTGCAGTTCCTTCAACTTCTAATGTGCATGATATACCTGTAAATTTTAAAGAATTTGTTTCTGATTCTATTATGAAGGCTTTGTCTGCATTTCCACCTTCTAATAAACGTAAAAGGTCTTTTAAAACTTCTCATTTAGCTGATGAAATTTCAAATGACCAACAACATAATTCATCCTCTTCTGATGAGGATCTATCTGAAAGAGAAGATCCTTCCTCAGATATTGACACTGACAAATCTACTTATTTATTTAAAATAGAGTATATGCGTTCTTTATTAAAAGAAGTGTTAATTACTTTGGATATTGAGGCAACCAGTCTAATAAACGTTTAAATGCTGTTTTTAAACCTCCTGTGGTTTCCCCGGGTGTTTTTCCCATTCCTGAGGCTATTTCTGATATGATTTCTAGGGAATGGATTAAGTCAGGTACTTCTTTTATTCCTTCTTCAAGGTTTAAGAAATTGTATCCTTTACCAGCAAAATCTATAGAGTTTTAGGAAAAAATCCCCAAAGTTGATAGGGCTAAACGTACCACTATTCCTATGGAAGATAGCACTTCCTTTAAGGATCCTTTAGATAGGAAGCTTGAATCTTATCTAAGGAAGGCCTATTTATATGCAGGTCATCTTCTCAGACCTGCTATTTCTTTGGGTGATGTTGCGGCTGCATCAACTTTCTGGTTAGAAAATTTAGCGCAACATGAATTGAATTCTGACATATCTAGCATTATTCGCTTACTGCAATATGCTAATCATTTTATTTGTGATGCCATTTTTGATATTATCAAACTTGATGTTAGATCCATGTCTTTAGCTCTATTAGCTAGAAGAGCTTTGTAGCTTAAATCTTGGAATGCTGATATGACATCTAAATCTAGATTACCATCTCTTTCTTTCCAAGGTAAAAATTTATTTGGTTCTCAGTTGGATTCTATTATTTCAACTATCGCTGGGGGAAAAGGAGTTTTTTTGCCTCAGGATAAAAAACCTAAGGGTAAATCTAAGGCTTTTAATCGTTTTCGTTCCTTTCGTCAGAATAAGGAACAAAAACTCAATCCTTCCCCCAAGGAATCTGCTTCCAATTGGAAGCCTCTCTCAAATTGGAAAAAATCCAGGCCATTTAGGAAACCTAAGTCAGCCCCTAAATCCGCATGAAGGTGCGGCCCTCATGCCAGCTCAGCTGGTAGGGGGCAGATTAAGGTTTTTCAAGGATTTTTGGATAGAATCTGTCCAAAATCATTGGATTCAGAGCATTGTCTCTCAAGGGTATCGAATAGGATTCAAAATAAAACCTCCTGTGAGAAGATTTTTTCTCACGCATCCCTGTAAATCCAGTAAAAGCTCAGGCTTTTCTGAAGTGTGTTTCAGACCTGGAGTCTTCAGGGGTAATTATGCCAGTTCCTCCTCAGGAACAAGGTTTGGGGTTTTATTCAAACATATTCATTGTACCAAAGAAAGAAAAATTTGTTCAGACCAGTTCTGGATCTAAAAATTTTGAATCGTTATGTAAGAGTACCAACTTTTGTTCAGCAAGGACATTATATGTCCACAATAGACTTGCAGGATGCATACCTTCATATTCCGATTCATCCAGAACCCTTTCAGTTTCTGAGATTCTCTTTTCTAGACAAGCATTACCAATTTGTTGCTCTTCCATTTGGCCAAGCAACAGCTCCAAGAATCTTTTCAAAGGTTCTGGGTGCCCTACTATCTGTAATCAGAGAAGAGGGTATTGCAGTGTTTCCTTATTTGGACAATTTCTTGGTACTAGCTCAGTCTTTACGTACTGCAGAATCTCACACAAATCAACTAGTGTTGTTTCTTCGGAAACGTGGTTGGAGGATCAATTTACCAAAAAGTTTCTTGATTCCTCAGACAAGGGTCACCTTTTTAGGCTTCCAGATAGATTCAGTGTCCATGACTGTCTATAACAGACAAGAGACGTTTAAAATTGGTCGCAGCATGCCGGCACCTTCAGTCTCAGTCATTCCCTTCAGTGGCTATATGCATGGAAGTTTTAGGTCTCATGACTGCAGCATCGGACACGATCCCCTTTGCTCGTTTTCACATGAGACCTCTACAGCTTTGTATAATCCCTGCACCATTGATTCAGCATACAAAGATATCACAATTAATATCCTTGAATCCCAATGTACGACACTCTCTGACATGGTGGATAGATCAGCATCGTTTAGTTCAAGGGGCTTCTTTTGTTCGCCCAACCTGGACTGTGATCTCAACAGATGCGAGTCTTTCAGGTTGGGGAGCTGTTTGGGGATATCTGACAGCACAAGGGGTTTGGAAATCTAAAGAGGCGAGATTACCAATAAATATTTTATAACTCCGTGCAATTTTCAGGGCTCTTCAGTTCTGGCCTCTGCTAAAGAGAGAACCGTTCATTTGTTTTCAGACAGAAAATATCACAACTGTGGCTTATGTCAATCATCAGGGTGGGACTCACAGTCCCCAAGCTATGAAAGAAGTATCTTGGATACTTGCTTGGGCGGAATCCAGCTCCTGTCTAATCTCTGCGGTGCATATCCCAGGTATAGACAATTGGGAGGCGGATTATCTCAGCCGTCAGACTTTACATCCAGGGGAGTGGTCTCTCCATCCAGATGTATTTTCTCAGATTGTTCAGATGTGGGGTCTGCCAGAGATAGATCTCATGGCCTCTCATTTAAACAAGTAACTTCCCAGATACCTGTCCAGGTCCACGGATGTTCAGGCGGAAGCAGTGGATGCGCTAACACTTCCTTGGTGTTATCAACCTGCTTACATCTTCCCGCCTCTAGCTCTCCTTCCAAGAGTGATCTCCAAAATCATCATGGAGCAGTCTTTTGTGTTGCTGGTGGCTCCAGCATGGTCACACAGGTTTTGGTATGTGGATCTGGTTCGGATGTCCAGTTGACCACCTTGGCCACTTCCGTTACGGCCGGACCTACTATCTCAAGGTCCGTTTTTCCATCAGGATCTCAAATCATTACATTTGAAGGCATGGAAATTGAACGCTTAGTTTTAAGTCAGAGGGTTCTCTGACTCAGTGATTAATACTATGTTACAAGCTCGTAAATCTGTTTCTAGAAAGATTATAGGGTTTGGAAGACTTACATTTTATGGTGTTCTTCTAATAAATTATCCTGGCATTCTTTTAGAATTCCTAGAATTTTGCAGTTTCTTCAGGATGGTTTGGATAAGGGTTTGTCTGCAAGTCCCTTGAAAGGACAAATCTCCGCTCTGTTTTATTTCACAGAAATATTGCTATACTTCCTGATATACACTGTTTTGTACAGGCTTTAGTTTGTATTAAGCCTGTCATTAAGTCCATTTCTCCTCCTTGGAGTCTTAATTTGGTTCTGAAGACGTTACAGGCTCCTCCATTTGAGCCTATGCATTCTTTGGACATTAAACTACTTTCTTGGAAAGTGTTGTTCCTTTTGGCTATCTCTTCTGCTAGAAGAGTTTCTGAGCTATCTGCTCTTTCTTGTGAGTCTCCTTTTCAATTTTTACCTAAGGTTGTAAATTCTAACAGCATTAGTAGAGAAATTGTTGTCCCTTCTTTATGTCCTAATCCTAAGAATTCTTTGGAGAGATCCTTACATTCTTTGGATGTGGTAAGAGCTTTGAAATATTATGTGGAAGCTACTAAAGATTTCAGGAAGACTTCCAGTCTATTTGTTTTATTTTCTGGTCCTAGGAAAGGTCAGAAAGCTTCTGCTATTTCCTTGGCTTCTTGGTTGAAACTTTTGATTTATCAAGCTTATTTGGAGTCGGGTCAAACCCCGCCTCAGAGATTTACAGCTCATTCTTCTAGATCAGTCTCCACTTCGTGGGCTTTTAAGAATGAAGCTTCAGTTGATCAGATTTGCAAAGCGGCAACTTGGTCCTCTTTGCATACATTTACTAAATTCTACCATTTTGATGTATGCGCTTCTTCGGAAGCAGTTTTTGGTAGAAAAGTTCTTCAGGCAGCTGTTTCAGTTTGATTCTTCTGCTTTTGATTTAAGTTTTTTTCTTTCAAAAGTGAAAATAAACTTATTTGTTTGGGTTGTGGATTATTTTTTCAGCGGAATATGGCTGTTTTTATTTTATTCCCTCTCTAGTGACTCTTGAGTGGAAGACTCCACATCTTGGGTATTGATATCCCATATGTCACTAGCTCATGGACTCTTGCCAATTACATGAAAGAAAACATAATTTATGTAAGAATTTACCTGATAAATTAATTTCTTTCATATTGGCAAGAGTCCATGAGGCCCACCCTTTTTATGGTGGTTATGATTTTTTGTATAAAGCACAATTATTTCCAAATTTCCTTTATTGATGCTTTCTACTCCTTTTTTTATCCCCCCACTGCTTGGCTATTCGTTAAACTGAATTGTGGGTGTGGTGAGGGGTGTATTTATAGGCATTTTGAGGTTTGGGAAACTTTGCCCCTCCTGGTAGGATTGTATATCCCATATGTCACTAGCTCATGGACTCTTGCCAATATGAAAGAAATGAATTTATCAGGTAAATTCTTACATACATTATGTTTTATTGGTGTGCGATATTGGCATAAGGCCTTGAAACTATACATCAGGAAATTTAAAAAAAACCTGTGTTTTTAACTTTTGACTTAATATTTTACATGTGGCTGCCCCACGAACTGCTCAGATATTTGCAAAACTAATTCAGTATAGTGTATAAAAAAAAACTATCAAAAGAAAAAGGGGTACAGTGAATGCTGCTAGATTGGTTTTAAATTTATTACAAAACATTTTAAAGGGTAATATTTAGTTTTAGTTATATTGTTGCTGAGATGTGTTGAATCTCAACACTTTAACTGCTATATTGATTATAGTAATTTATCTGGGATCTGATAAGACATTGTGTTCATAATTGGTTAATGGCACCAAATTGTAGAGCTATCAAAATAAAAACCTCATAGAATGTGGCTCATAATTAACAATCGATATTTGTTAGATATTTAGTAATTCTAGTGTGTAATTGGTTAATGCTGCGGTTTTATTTTGAATTGATCCATTAAATTGTAATATCAGGTTTTAGATTATTTGGTAAAGACTTAGATTACCTATGTAAATTCTAGGGTAGCAGACATTTGGGTTCAAATTTATTTTTATAAAGCATTTATAAAATACAATTTACAAATTATTCAATCTGTTCTATATTTTTATCATAAATGATTTCTTAATTTGCATAAAAATGTTTGCGGTGTTTCACAATAGCCCCTATCCGAACTTAGCTGGAGATTTTAATATAATTAATACAATTATTAAATATTAATATTTAATCTTAATAAACAATTACTAATATATTTGAGAAAAACTGGAGTATGAAAACAATGTTAGCAATCCCAATTATCTTAGGGACCGAACACTATTAAAAGGGATACTGAACCCAAATGTTTTCTTTCATGATTCAGATAGAGCACTGGTTTTTAAACTTGTCCTCAGGCCTCCCCAACAGGCCAGGTTTTCTGGTTTATTTTGAATGAGAGCAGGTAAAATAACCATGTTTACTATGCAGCTGATTATTTTCACCTGTGCTCTTGTTCAGATATCCACAAAATATGGCCTGTTAGTGAGGCCTGGGGAAAGGTTTGAAAACCAGTGAGCATGCAACTTTCTAATTTACTCCTATTGTCAATTTTTCTTTGTTCCCCTAATATCTTTAATTGAAAAAGCAGGAATGTAAGCTTACGAGCCGGCCCATCTTTGGTTCGTCACCTGGGTATCACATGCCGATTGTTGGGTACATATAGCCACCAATCAAGCAAGCACTAACTACCCAGGTGCTGAAAGAAAGATGGCCGTCTAATAAGCTTACATTACTGCTTTTTCAAATAAAGATAGCAAGAAAACTAAGAAAATTTTACAGAGTAAATCAGAAAGTTGCTTAAAAATGCTGAACTATCTGAATCAGCAAAGAAAAAAATTGGGTTCAGTAGCACAAAGGATCTCAGTACTGTAAAAGCTGATGCAAGGGAATACACAAAAAGCTGGTTAGGAAGCTAAGGCCACATAATAGCAGAGAAATGAACCATGTTGTAGAGTGAATCTAAAAGGACATAAAACCCAAACAAATTTCTTTCATGATTTAGGTAAAACATTCCAATTTTAAACAACTTCCCAGTGTAATTATATTGTAAAATTTGCTCAATTCTCTTGGCAGAAGCAGCAATGCACTACTGGTTGCTAAATGAACACGAGGTGAGCCAATGACAATATGCAGCAACCAATCAGCAGCTAGCACCTAGGTGCTTTGCTGTTCCGTTGTTTACTTAGATAAACCCTTCAACAAAGGATAACAAGATAAGGAATCAAATTAAATAGAAGTAAATTGGAAAGTTGTTTAAAGTGGTATCCTCTGTCAGAATCAAATGTCTAATCATGACTTTACTGTACCTTTAAATAGAACTGGGTCTGCTTGGACTCAGCAGCACGTTTTATTCTTTTATTTATTTATTTTTTTATTTATTTATATCAACTAACAAATCAGTTTAGGATCAGTAAAATTATCTAGTGCTACATATCTCTGTACAAAAAAGAATATATGCAACTGGTAACATTCAAATGAAGTAATAGTACTAAGGGGAACAAAGGTTTGTGTGGCATAGCACTTTACAAAGTAAAGGAGTAGCTGTGTTATTTGACCAAATTTGGTCAACTAATCCTGCCTTATTTTGAAATATTAAGCTTGAGCAGCTCAAACATTTTAGTCATTATGTGGTTTGATGAAGCAAATGTTCCTCAAATCGTACACCCGTCCTCTCAAATAGCCTATACCTACTTAAAGGGACACTGGACCCAATTTTTTTCTTTGGTGATTCAGATAGAGCATGCACTTTTAAGAAAACATTCCAATTTACTCCTATTATCAAATTTTCTTCATTCTCTTGGTATCTTTATTTGAAAAGCAAGAATGTAAGTTTAGATGCCGGCCCATTTTTGGTGAACAACCTGGGTTCTTGCTGATTGGTGGATAAATTTAACAACCAATAAATTGCTGTCCAGAGTTCTGAACAAAAAAAATGCTTAGATGCCTTTTACAAATAAATATAGCAAGAGAAAGATGAAAAATTGATAATAGGAGTAAATTAGAAAGTTGCTTAAAATTGCATGCTCTATCTGAATCAGGAAAGAAAAAAAATTGGGTTCAGTGTCCCTTTAAGATAGATTTAAAACGTAAAAAAATGTATGGCATTCAGTCATTAGATTCATATTGAGCCTTTTTAAAAAAAACACATAGTTTGCATATTTCTTTCTAATGATAAGGTCCACGGATCATCTAATTACTATTGGGAATATCACTTCTGCCCAGCACGAGGTGGCAAAGAGCACCACAGCAAAGCTGTTAAATATCACCTCCCTTCCCTCCAACCTCAGTCATTCTCTTTGCCTACGTTAAGAACAAGGAGGTGGTAAAGTTTAGGTGTTTGAAAGAAGATTATTCAAGCAAGATTGCTATTTTTCAGCAGTGCAAGCTTGTCCTGCTTTGTCATGGGGTGTAGCTGTAGTCCATGTCAGTCTCTTCAGTAGAGCATTGGTGGCTTTTAAGCAATGGGAACATGTGGAGTACAATCCTCACTGCGCCTCCCATGTATTTAATGCTGCCCTAACTCAGTCTTTGTTTGTCTTCCACAGGTCCATGTGAGGGAACATGCCTCTCAAACCTAGTGAGCTGCCTTGCTGCCTGGCAGATTTCTGAAGGTAAGTGCTGAATTTATTTTTTCTGGGATACAGGAAAATGTTGGCACTTTAATTTTATTAGGGGACACAATAGACATTCTCCTTTGAAATAGGGGATTGTGTTATGGTGGCAGTCATGGCAGGCACTGGGGACGATGAGATGTGTGGGGTGTGTTTCACTTACTCCCGGCAGCATTAGTTTAGAGATTATTGACAGGGAATGGGAGAGACCGGGTATCCTTTTTTCTGCATCCCCTATTTTTAAGAAGATGTTTACTATTGCTGACTATCAAGGAGTCTTGGCAGAAGGTCCAAGGGGCAATTTCCACTTTAGCTAAGAGAAACACTATTCCCATAGAGTATAGTTGTTTCTTTAAAGATCCTATGGATAAGAAGTTGGAGGGGTTGCTCAAAAAGATGTATGTACACCAGGGTTTACAATGGAAACCTGTGGTGTGTATTGCTACCGTCACTAGTGCTGCGGCATACTGGTTTGATGTGTTGTCTGATTTTATTCAGACACTCCCCTTGAAGAGATCCAGGATATGATCAAGGCCCTTAAGTTGGCCAATTCCTTTATTTATGGATGCTTCCCTACAGGTTATCAAGCTGGGAGCAAATAATTTCTGGGTTTGCCATGCTGGCCCACAAAGCCTTATGGTTGAAATCCTTGTCTGCGGATGTATCGTCTAAGTCTAAGCTTTTGGCGATTGCTTACAAGGGTAAGACCTTGTTTGGACTGGGATTGGCTGAAATTATTTCTGACATTACGGGAGGAAAGGGTGATTTCCTCCCTCAGGATAAGAGGAATAAGCAGAAGGGACGTCAGAGTAATTTTCGTTCCTTTCGAAACATCAAGGGTAAGCCTTCCTCTCCCTCTACCAAGCAGGAACAGTCCAAGCCTTCCTGGAGATCCAACCAGTCTTGGAACAAGGGAAAGCAATCTAAGAAGCCTGCTAATGACTCAAAATCAACTTTCCTTCGCTCAGGCTTGGGTTTCGGGATGTTCAGGATCCCTGGGCGGTGGACATAGTGTCCCAGGAATACAAACTAGAGTTCAAGACCTTTCCTCCCAGGGGCAGGTCTCTGCTCTCAAGATTATCTGTAGACCAGATAAAGAGGCGTTCTTACACTGTGTTCGTGACCTTTCCAACCTGGGAGTGATAGTTTCTGTTCCAATGCAGGAACAGGGTCTGGGATTTTACTCCAATCTGTTTGTGGTTCCCAAAAAAGAGGAAACTTTCAGACCAATTTTAGATTTCAAAAGTGTAAACAAATTCCACAGAGTACCATCCTTCAAGAAGGAAACTATTCGTTCCATTCTTCCCTTAGTTCAAGAGGGTCAATTTAGGACAACAGTAGATTTAAAGGACGCGTACCTGCATGTTCCCATACACAGGGATCATTACAAGTTTCTGAGGTACGCATTTCTAGACAAACACTTCCAGTTTGTGGCGTTTCCATTCTGTCTTGCCATAGCTCCCAGGATTTTTTCAAAAGTCCTGGGATCCCCGTTGGCGGTGCTCAGGTTGCGGGGCATTGCAGTGGCGCCTTATCTGGACGACATTCTGTTTCAGGCATTATCCTTTCAACAAGCAAACTCCCACACAGAAATGTTATACTTCCTACGCTCTCACGGATGGAAGGTGAATTTGGAAGAGTTTTCCTTAATTACAGCTACAAGGGTAGTGTTCTTGGGAACCATAACAGATTCCCTATCGATGAAAATATTTCTGACAGAGGTCAGAAAAATCAAAGATTTTCAACTCCTGTCTGGCACTTCAGTTCTCTTCTCGGCCGTCAGTGGCTCAATGTATGGAGGTGATCGGTCTGATGGTAGCTGCCATAGACATTCCGTTTGCCCGTTTCCACCTCAGACCTCTGCAGTTATGCATGCTCAGACAGTGGAACGGGGATAATGCGGATCTGTCTCTGCGATTACATCTGGATCAGGCGACAAGAGATTCTCTTCTTTGGTGGTTGTATCAGGATCATCTCTCTCAGGGAACCTGCTTTCACAGACCCACCTGGGTGATTGTGACAACGGACGCCAGCCTGCTGTGATGGGGAGCAGTCTCTAAAGGCTCAGGGGACATGGACTCGGGAGGAATCTGTTCTCCCCGTAAACATTCTGGAGCGGAGGGCAATCTTCAATGCTCTTCTGGCCTGGCCTCAGCTTCGGCTCGGTTTATCAGGTTCCAATCGGACAACATAACTTCAGTGGCTTACATCAACCATCAGGGAGGAACACAGAGTTCCTTGGCCATGACAGAAGTAGCCAAAATTATTCAGTGGGTGGAGACCCACAACTGCTGTCTATCTGCAATTCACATTCCAGGAGTGGACAATTTAGAAGCGGATTTTTTGAGCAAACAGACTTTTCACCCGGGGGAGTGGGAACTCCATCCGGAAGTGTTTTCCAGCTTGATTCTCAAGTGGGGTCGCCCTCCTTCCTCGGGTCATTGCCCAAATCAAGCAGGAGAGGGCGTCTGATCCCCATTGCACTGGCGTGGCCTCGCAGGGTCTGGTATGCAGACCTAGTGGAGATGTCATCTCTCCCTCCTTGGAGACTTCCACTGAGGAAGGACCTTCTACTTCAAGGGCCATTCCTTCACCCAAATCTAGTTTCTCGGAAGCTGACTGCTTGGAGATTGAACGCTTAATTTTATCTAAGCGTGGTTTTTCTGAGTCTGCTATTGAGACCATGATTCAGGCTCGTAAGCCTGTTACCAGGAAGATTTACTACAAGATATGGCGTAAATATCTGCTTTGGTGTGATTCCAGAGGCTACTCTTGAAGTAGAGTTCGGATTCCTAGAATTTTGTCTTTTCTTCAAGAGGGTTTGAAAAAGGGTTTATCGGCAAGTTCTTTGAAAGGTCAAATATCTGCCTTGTCTATTTTGTTACATTAACGTCTGGCGGATGTACCAGACATGTAATCGTTCTGTCTTAAAGTTCTTCAGCAGGCTCCGTTTGAGCCTATGCACTCCGATATTAAATTGTTATGGTTTTGTTTCTTGTTGCCATTTCTTCTGCTCTTAGAGTTTGAGCTCTCGGCATTACAGTACGAGTCTCCTTAACTTATTTTTCATTCAGATAAGGTAGTTTTGCATACTAAGTTAGGGATTCTCCCTAAGGTGGTTTTGGATCGGAACATTAATCTGGAAATTGTTGTTCCTTCTTTATGTCCTAATCCATCTTCTCATAAGGAACGTCTGCTACACAACCTAGACGTGTTGCGTGCGTTAAAATTCTATTTACAGGCGACTAAGGATTTTCGCCAGTCTTCTGCTCTGTTTGCAGTTTTCTCTGGGAAACTTAAGGGGCAGAAAGCTACGGCTACTTCTTTCGCTTGGCCTATGAAACTGCTAGACAGCAGCCTCCTGAGAGGGTCACGGCTCATTCTACGAGGGCTGTTTCCTCCTCCTGGGCATTCAAAAATGAAGCTTAAGTGGAACAGATTTGCAAGGCTGCAACTTGGTCTTCTCTTCACACTTTTTAAAAATTCTATAAATTTGATACTTTTGCCTCGGCTGAGGCTTCCTTTGGGAGAAAGGTTCTTCAAGCAGTGGTGCCTTCTGTTTAGGTTCCCTGTCTTGTCCCTCCCTTATCATCTGTGTCCTCTAGCTTTGATATTGATTCCCAATAGTAATTAGATGATCTGTGGACTCACCGTGTCATTAGAAAGAAAATTAAATTTAAGCTTACCTGATAAATGTATTTATTTCTTGACACGGCGAGTCCCTGGCACACCCTGTGTTTTCCAAGACAGGTTTCTGTCACATTATAAAACTCAGGCATCTCTGCACCTTGTTGCTTCCATTCTCTCCTTTTACTTTGGTCGAATGACTGGGGTTGGAGGGAAGGGAGGTGATATTTAACAGCTTTGCTGTGGTGCTCTTCGCCGCCTCTGGCTGGGCAGGAGTGATATTCCCAATAGTAATTAGATAATCCGTGGACTCATCATGTCAAGAAATACATTTATCAGGTAAACAAATTTAGTTTTTATTTGCAATTAACCCATTTTACAGCATATGGTATTTCCAGCCAATACACTAGCAGTAGTAGCTTGCGAGAAAGTCAAGTGCAAACCACAGTTTTCTTCACGATTCAGATAAAGCACACATTTATAAACAACTTTCTAATTTAATCACATTACCAAATTTGCTTGCTTCTGTTATCAGTGTTGAAGGAGCACTACTGAAAAATAGCTGAACAGTGGGCGAGGCTCTGTCAAGAGGCATATACACTATATATAAAAGTGTGTGGACATCCCTAATAATTACTGAATTCAGGTGTTTCAGCCACAATCATTGCTAACAGGTGCATAAAACTCAACACATTGCTATGAAATCTCAATAGACAAACATTGGCAGTACAATTAGTCTTACTTAAAAGGCCACTAAACCCAAAATCTTTCTTTCATGATTCAGATAGAACATACAAATTTAAACCACATTACAATTTACTTCTATTATTTATTTTGCTTCATTTTTTAGATATCCTTAGTTGAAGAAAAAGCAATGCACATGGGTGAGCCAATCACATGAGGTTTCTATGTGCAGCAACCAATCAGCAGCTACTGAGCATATCTAGATATGCTTTTCAGCAAAGAATATAAAGAGAATAAAATAAATTTGATAATAGAAGTAAATTAGAAAGATGTTTAAAAATGCATTCTCTTTCTAAATCATGAAAGAAAAAATGTGGGTGTCATGTCCCTTTAAGAGCACAGTAACTTTAAAATGAGTAACTGTCATATGATGTCACCTTTGCCACAAGTCTGTTTGTGAAGTTTCTGCCCTACTAGATCTGACCCAAACTACTAACACGACTAAACATCAGCGCATCACTTAGTTTCTCTTTAATCAAGTCTTCCTGATAAAGTGTATTTAAATACTACTTCTATTAATCCAATATATCAGGGCTTACTAAAATCAAAAGGAAGCCATATCCATTTCTAGCTTGTAACTTTCAAATACATCTACATACAGTGGATATAAAAAGTCTACACACCCCTGTAAAAATGTCAGGTTTCTGTGACGTAAAAAAATGAGACAAAGATAAATAATTTCAGAACTTTTTCCACCTTTAATGTGACCTATAAACTGTACAACTCAATTGAAAAACAAACTGAAATCGTTTAGGTGGAGGGAAGAAAACAAAAACTAAAATAATGTGGTTGCATAAGTGTGCACACCCTCTTATAACTGGGGATGTAGTTCAGAATTAAACATTCAAAATCATGTTAAATAGGAGTCAGCATACACCTGCCATCATTTAAAGTGCCTCTGATTAACCCCAAATAAAGTTCAGCTGCTCTAGTTGGTCTTTCCTGAAATTTTCTTAGTCGCATCCCACAGCAAAAGCCATGGTTCACAGAGAGCTTCCAATGCATCAGAGGGATCTCATTGTTAAAAGGTATCAGTCAGGAGAAGGGTACAAAAGAATTTCCAAGGCATTAGATATACCATGGAACACAGTGAAGACAGTCTTCATCAAGTGGAGAAAATATGGCACAACAGTGACATTACCAAGAATTGGACGTCCCTCCAAAATTGATGAAAAGACGAGAAGAAAACTGGTCTGGGAGGCTACCAAGAGGCCTACAGCAACATTAAAGGAGCTGCAGGAATATCTGGCAAGTACTGGATGTGTGGTACATGTGACAACAATTTCACGTATTCTTCATATGTCTGGGCTATGGGGTAGAGTGGCAAGAAGAAAGCCTTTTCTTACGAAGAAAAACATCCAAGCCAGGCTACATTTTGCAAAAAAACATCTGAAGTCTCCCAAAAGCATGTGGGAAAGGTGTTATGGTCTGATGAAACCAAGGTTGAACTTTTTGGCCATAATTCCAAAGAGATATGTTTGGCGCAAAAACAACACTGCACATCACCAAAAGAACACCATACCCACAGTGAAGCATGGTGGTGGCAGCATCATGCTTTGGGGCTGTTTTTCTTCAGCTGGAACTGGGGCCTTAGTTAAGCTAGAGGGAATTATGAACAGTTCCAAATACCAGTCAATATTGGCACAAAATCTTCAGGCTTCTGCTTGAAAGCCGATCATGAAGAGGAACTTCATCTTTCAGCATCTTTCAGCACGACCCAAAGCATACATCCAAATCAACAAAGGAATGGCTTCACCAGAAGAAGATTCAAGTTTTGGAATGGCCCAGCCAGAGCCCAGACTTGAATCCGCTTGAAAATCTGTGGGGTGATCTGAAGATGGCTGTGTACAGGAGATGCCCTCACAATCTGACAGATTTGGAGTGTTTTTGTAAAGAAGAGTGGGCAAATCTTGCCAAGTCAAAATGTGCCATGCTGATAGACTCATACCCCAAAAGACTGAGTGCTGTAATAAAATCAAATGGTGCTTCAACAAAGTATTAGTTTAAGGGTGTGCACACTTATGCAACCATATTTTTTTTTTCCCTCTACCTAAAACATTTCAGTTTGTTTTTCAATTGAGTTGTACAGTTTATAGGTCACATAAAAGGTGGAAAAAGTTCTGAAATGATTTATCTTGGTCTCATTTTTTTACATCACGATCACAGATACCTGACATTTTAACAGGGGTGTGTAGACTTTTTATATCCACTGTATATTTAAATTAAGACGCCCTCAACTAAATCCTAAACATTCTTGCTGGCTACTAACTTAGCAATACATCAACTTAACCCAGAGCTAAGATTAAGGTTTCAAGATGCCAGTGGGACAAAGAAAACTAGTCCTGGTACGCAATCAAAATGGCATGCAAGTCTTGCAGCTCTCTCAAAAATCTTTTCATGAATCAGAAAGACAGCAACATTTCTCTCTACACTGTAGACATATTCTGCATGGCAACAGGTCTCCCCAGTGTTACTCTTCCAATGTGCAGCCTCCCCACATTCAAGGCTTATATTCAAAAGCATAGACTTTGTGCTGGTGGAGTTGCTGTTAGGCCTGTCAAAAATAATCGTTTTGACGATGCATCGCGATGCGGCATGAAACGATTCTGCATCGATGCGCTGAGACGCGATAATCGATTAACGTTACCCACGTGACCAGCCTCCAGGACAAGTAACAGAAAGTGCGCGAAAGTGCACGGTACATCGTTTTGACGTCACTGACGTCACGTCACCCAATAAAGCAACATGGGCGCTCCATGGGCGGTCTCTGGAAGTGCCGAAGTTACGCAGTAGGAGCAAAGCAGGAGTGTGTTGCCTGAGATTGATGATGGTGAATGTGATGACGATTCCGACTCAGAGTATACACGGTTTTATACAGCTACACGGCGGGCTCATTTTTATTTTGTGGGAGACAGAGGAGGAGACCTATGGTGAGAATTAGACTAACTAACTGCTTAGTTACCAAAACGTTGTACATTTTGCCAATGCCATGCCATAATTGCCATTGCCATGCCTATTGCCTCAACTGCCTACTTGCCATAGGTAAACTAATTATTAACTTACTTAAAGAGCAAATCAATAAGGGGAACACATTTATTACACAATAAGGGGTACAATTAAATACTTGCCTTATTTACTTAACGTAGTATGTACTACTACTACTGCTGAGCTGACTGAGGCTCAGGCTGCTGCATAATTAATTGCTGCATTATTGAATAATATTGCATATATAAAAAATGTATTATAAATAAATAAATATAGTATAGTATACTATTATTGTCTAATGTCTATTAGTCTAATCTGTATCTATCTATATCTACATGTTTTTCACATGGATGGATGGCCTGGTCTGAAGTTCTAATATTTTAATAATATACACTTTTTATATATAATAATAGTATTTATTTTTTTAATATAATACATTTTATATATGCAATTTAATATGCAATGCAATTGCATGCATGTGCTGACTATGAGTGCTCTCTTAAAAGATGCCAATCCGAAGAACCCAATCCTTGTTTTTATTTTATAAGTTAACAAAACTTAACAAGGCTAAAAGCTGCATTTTTTAAACATCCTAAACTAAAGGCCATAAAACCCATTTTGTGATTCAAGAAAGTGCATGCAATTTTAAACAACTTTCCCTACTATATAATTTGCTTATCCTTTGTTGAAATGCATAGCCTCCTCCTTGTGCACTAAGTATTATATAGTAAGTAATGTGTGTGCTGTGCAATGCATTGCTAATATGTCATCAACAAACGATATCTGAGAAGTATGAAGCAAATTAAATAATAGAAGTTAGTTATGATGTTTATTTAAAATTGTATTCTCTATCTGAATCATGAAAGTAAATGTTTGGGTTTCATTGCACCTTTAAGTGTGTAATATATTACAGTAACTTACAGTGTCAGTGAGTGAGTGATGTCCCCTGCAATCACAATGCAATTTGTTTTAAAATTTATGTTTGCAAAATGTATGGCATTGGCAAAGTAGTTGAAGTTAGTAGTACTTGTTGATTTTACATTTGCGGCTTGACATTTTGACAACTGGAACTTAGTGTTTTTTATTTTTTTTTTAACACTGACAGAGTTCGACGTTGACAACAACATCATCCGTCACATATGTACATGTCATGCTAAAATGACAGAGGGAGACAAAAAAGATAGAGAGATAAAAATGCACCTAGCATTTTAAAAGCAAGCATCTGGGCACATTTTGTATTTTATGAACATACTGGAAAGCACGAATTGGACAAGACACACGCGGTTTGTAAAGCCTGTCACACAAAAATTAAATACCTAGGGAATACTACTAACTAGAGTGAAAACGTCTAACGTGATTTCTCAGAGATGCTAGTCCCTGCCGCTGCCGCCAGTGCCACTGCCAAGGAAATAACAAGACTAGCTGAAGCTCATCAGCCAAGAATTGATGCAATGCTGTCAACTCTGAAAAGGGGAAGAGAATAACCAAAGCTGTGGCAACTTTCATAGCGAAGGACCTACGGCCTTACTCTGTTGTGGAAAACCTTGGGTTTCGCAACCTGTTGAAGACACTAGAGCCACGTTATAAGATCCCGTCACGCAATCACTTAACAGAAAACGTTATACCTGCACTCTACCACGAAACAAAAGCTCAGGTAATTGCATCAATGAGCCAAGCCAGTCGAGTCGCAATAACGTGTGATTCATGGACTTCAGTCACGACGGAGTCTTATGTAACAGTAACTGCACATTACGTTAGCAAGGACTGGAAGATCTTGTCGCATGTGCTGCAAACGAGAACAGTTTATGAGTCTCACACGGGTTCTCATCTGGCGGAGCTACTGTCTCGTGTCGTGGAAGAATGGCAGCTGTCCGATAAATCTGTAGTGCTTGTGACCGACAATGCGTCGAACATGATTGTTGCTGCTCAAGTTGGAAAATTCCCTCATGTAAAATGCTTCGCCCATACACTGAATCTCGCATCCCAGCAGGCGCTGAAAGTGGCCACGCTCTCCAGGCTTTTAGGCAGAGTGCGACGAATATCAACATTTTTTCACCGCAGCACTACAGCAAACCACTGTCTGAAAGAAAAACAAATGTCTTGGCCTGAAGAATCATAAGCTGATAACTGATGTGACAACAAGGTGGAACAGCTCATATGACATGGTCGAGAGGTTCCTAGAACAGCAACCTGCAATCTGTGCCACATTGTTGTCTCCAGAAGTCAGAAAAAGTGAGTCAGATCTCTGCACTCTCAACCAAACAGATGTGTCAAATGCAGAGGATGCTGTGAGTGCATTAAAGCCAATGAAAGATGCAACCACACTGATGTCAGAAGAGCGCAATCCAACTGTTTCTCTCATTGCCCCTCTAAATGCACAACTGCTCCAGAACATGACAGACACCATGGGAGACACACCCATGATCCATGAGATCAAGAATGCCATCAAAACAGATCTCCTAAAGAGGTACAGCAGTGAAGCAGAGAAGAAGATACTTTATACAGCCTCTGCCCTGGATCCTCGTTTTAAGGGACTGCCTTTTATTCTCACAGAGGAGGAGAGATTGGAGATATACAGAGGAGTGACTGAGGAGGCTGCATCCTTGTAGGTAATTTTAATTGCATCATGTTTCTTGAAAAATGTATAAATTGAAAACAAACATAAAACATACCATCCATACAAAATAGGCTTAGCTAGCAGTAGCTTGATTAGTAGCTAGTTTAATGAGTACAAGGTTTATTATATAAGTCAGTTTGAAAACGCCACAGTCAGTCAACTTTCCTCCTCCTCCGTCCACTCCCGAGTCCTTCCTAATAGATGTGAGCTGTTGCATGCATTTATTTATGCATTACTGTCTCTCTGAGCACACACATAGCATTAGCTGGCTGGCTGCTCGAGGTAATAATGAATGCTATTTTTTCTATTCTTTTGTTCAAACACAGATTGAGTGTACTAGTACAGTTACATCTAGGAGGACAAACGTGGATGAAGTGCCACTGCCTGAGGGAAAAGAAACTCTGGAAGAATAATCACCCATCGAGGAGGATAACCCTTCTCCTCCCAAAAGAAAGTCCACATCGCTGCTCATGACTTTGCTGGGACAGTCTTTCACTGACACTGAAGGTACAATAGAACCCAAGACCCCCTATGCCAAGGCT